>NC_057829.1:27426742-27727954 GCF_910594005.1 Cervus elaphus | reverse complement strand
GGGGAGCCTGGAGAGTCTCGAGTCTCCCCACACTATGGAGTTTGCACCTTCTTTTTTTTTAAATGGAGTATAGTTGATTTACAATGTTGTGTTAGAGTCTGGTGTATGGCCAAGTGATTCAGTGATATATATATATATACACACATATATATACACGCACATACTCTTTTTCATATCCTTTTCCATTATAGTTCACTACAAGATATTGAATATAGTTCCCTCTGCCAGTAAATCCTTACAACTTATCTGTTTTGTTTATAGTAGTATCTGTTTTTTCCAGACCTATTACCTTATCCCTCCCGCCAATCCTTGCTTTCCCTTTTGGAAACCATAAGTTTGTTTTCTATGTCTGTGAGTCTGTTTCTGCTTTGTAAATAAGTTCACTTGTATCATATTTTGGATTCTACAGAGAAGTGATATCATATGTTATTTGTCTTTCTCTGTCTGATTTACTTCTTCGTATGAGCATCTCTAGGTCCATCCGTGTTGCTGTGAATGGCATTATTTCATTGTTTTGTATGGCCGAATAGTATCCCATTGTATATATGTGCTGCTGCTAAGTCGCTTCAGTGGTGTCCGACTCTGTGCGACCCCGTAGTCGGCAGCCCATCAGGCTCCCCCGTCCCGGGATTCTCCAGGCAAGAACACTGGAGTGGGTTGCCACGTCCTTCTCCAGTATATGTACCACACCTTCTTTATCCGTTCCCCTGTTGATGGACACTTAGGTTGTTCCCGTGTCTTGGCTGTCGTGAATGGTGCTGCTGTGAGCGGAGGAGTGCACGTTCTCTTTTTGAATCAGAGTTTGGAGCTTGCATCTTCTTTAAGGAGTAATGGGGAGAAATGCAAGTAGAACAGGGGCACAACCAGATTTGTTCCTTGGGAAGGTCACCATGCCTGCAGTAACAAGAGTTAGGCAGGGGAGAGCCACTCGGCATCCAGGCAGTGGCCTGGACCGCTAGTGGCAGTGGGGCTGGGGGACCTAGTCAGGATTTGGTGAGGAGATGGAGTGAGAGGGCCTCCTGCCTGATCGGATATGGAGGAAGAGGGAGAAGGAGGGTGGTGGTAAGACAGAAGCCCACTGGTGCCGGACCCTGGTCTAAGCACCTGACTTTAATCAGCTTATTTCACCTTCACACAGGCCGCTTGTAAGGCTGTTAGCATAACTGACGCCGTCTTGGGCCTGTTCAGTTCCTCCTGCCCTTCCACTGACCCTACCCAAGCCTGTACTGCGCAGTAAATCACTTCTCTGTCCGCAAGGGCTTGGTAGTTAATGAAAGCTGTTTAATAATCATTTGGACCAGATGACCGCTCTGCCCTCTTAGTCCCCAAACAATGATAAAGGCCTTTGCTGCTGGATTCCCTGCCCCCACGAGACAAGTTACCCGTTCATGAATCTTGACGTAGGAATGCATGTCCTATTTCCAAACATATACCCTCATATCCTCGGTTAACCGTGAAACTGTCTGAATGGCCCCTTGGCGGTGCAGAGTGCAGCTGTGACTGCTCCCAGGCCATTGTCTGCCCGACCCCACCCTTAGAGTAAGTTGTCCTGTGATGATGGATCCAGTGATGAGATGGAGCTGCCTGCCTCGTTTTTCTGTCTCAAGATGCCTTCCTTCTCAGTTCAATGGCCATTTCTGTTCCCTCTATCCTCCAACACCCTTTGAGGAAGATGATTGTTGTCGTGTCTGGGTTCGTAGAAAGCAAAGCCTGAGGCCAAGAGCTGATGCCCATTGCTGTGTTAGGAAGAGTGACCCCAGGGAGCAGGAGGGAGGAAGGGATGGAAGTGAAGCAGGGAAGGAGGCAGAGTTGAAGCCAAGGTGTGTGATCCACTTGGCTGCCTCTGGGTGCACCTGAATGATTGCTCTATCCCCCGGGGGTATCCTTTAAGACGGCATATAAAATGCAACTCAGGAGACCTGGACCAGGAGGCATAGGAGGAAGAATTTATCCACCAGCTCATGTTTCTTATTGGTCAGTGTCCACCCCAAAGGGCTGTACACACACACACACACACACACACACACAAAGGCAGAGCCATAGGCATCCCACGCTTTGATGGCCTCAGAGAAGCCCCAGGACAAGAGGCCAGAGGCGTGCAGCATGGTCACGAGGCCAGGCACCATCAGATTCCACCCTGGCGAAGCTGGTCACAGTGCGTTCAGAGCTCCTTGCCACCTCAGTGGTTAGAGGAACAATAGAGGCCAGGAGCCTCTCAGGTGTCTCCCCATCATCATTCACAGCACACACCATAATTGTCCCCATTTTAAAGGTGAGAAAACTGATGCTCACTGAGGTCACCCAACTAGTCAATAGCACAGCCAGGATTCAGCGCCCATGGTTCGGCTGTAAAGATTGCACGCCTTTTTGGGGGGGCGGGGCGCTCTGTGTCAGGTCCCAGCTGTGGCATGAGGAAGCGTCCCTGCATTGCGTAAGATCTTTTCTTTATGGCTCACAGACTCTCTGGTTGTGGTGTGCAAGCTCAGCAGTTGCGTCACACGGGCTCCAGAGTGTGTGGGCTACAGTAGTTGTCATGTGGGGGCTTAGTTGCTCAGAGGCACGTGAGATATTAGTTCCCTGACCAGGGATCCATCAAACCCGAGTCCTCTGCATTGCAAGGCGGATTCTTAACCACTGGACCACCGGGGAAGTCCCTAAAGATTGCATTCTTATCCATTATACTAAGCTGAATCTCAGAGGCAGTGGCCCCACACCTCCAGTTTCAGTGGGCCTGTGGATTCCAAAGCCTAATGGGGATGTGAAGGGAAACAGCCACCAAGATAGACTTAATTATTGGGGAAGAAGGGCTGTAATGTGATAAATACAATTAACACTGCTGGATATGATATATGAACATTGTTAAAAGAGTAAATCCTGAGTTCCAGCATAAGAAAACATTGTTTTCTTTAATTTTGTATCTCTGTGAGGTGATGGATGTTCACCAAACTTGTGGTAATCACTTCATGATGCTGGTAAATCAAATCATGATGCTGTACACACTAAATTTATTTAGTGTTGTGTATCAACTACATCTCAATAAAAGCAGAAGAAAAAAATTGTTAACGTGATTGGGGGGAATTTTCTAGGGATCCAGTGGTTAGGACTCCGTGCTCTTACTGCCGAGGGCCTGGGTTCAAACCCTGCTCGGGGAACTAAAATACTACAAGCTGCACTACATAGTCAAAAAAATTTTTTTAATAAAAAAAAATGAGAAGTCAAGAGTAAGGGGAAAAGATGAGCAAAGAAATATAATCATATATTGGAAAATAGCTTTGCAATTTATAATTAACCTCTAGTTTATTTAACAGATATTTACCATTGCATGTCCAGCCCTATGCTCAATGCTGGGGAGGCAGAGGTAAAACCAATACACTCTGCTGGGGAGCTTGCATACTGGTGATAAGACAGACATGCATTAAGCATTCCACAGCAAGGAAATCAGTTCTGCTACCTGCTGGCTATGAGACCTTTTTGAGCCTCAGTTTCCTCATCTTTAAAATGGGCCAGTAGCAAACTCTGCAGCATAGGTGCTTAGCATGGTGGCTGACACAGAGTGTGGTAGTGCTTGTTACTGCCGTCATTATGTGGGAGATACAGAGGGAACATCCCTTTATCATCAGGCCCCTTGTGTTCCAGATCAGCAGCTCCCATATCCTCCTTTTCCCAGCCTTGAGCACAGTGTTCCAGCTACCCCACCTCCCTTGCAAACAATCCGATGCCTGGCATTCTCTCTTTTTTGTGATCTTGATCGGAAACTAGGTCAGCAGATCAACCCTGAAGCCCTGGAGGCCTCAACCCCCTTGGAGTCTCTCTCCAGGGCTGGCTTAGGCAGTGAGGGCTTGTGGGCCGGTGGGATGCTGTTCAGAGATGCCTTCAGAAGGGAAGCCAAGAGGCCAGTTTCCCTGGTGATGAGAATGCCCATGGGGGTGGGGAGTCAGTTGAAGAGCCCAAAGGACTGTGTGACTCTTATTATAGGCCTGGCGATGGGCTACCCACCTTGGGTCCAGGCTGGCCAAGTGTATGCCTCCTCAGCTGTGGTGGGAGGAGTGTTTTATACAGGGACCGGCCAGCTTAGTAACTTCCACCCTGAGGGAGCATTTTAAATGGGCTGTGCTGCCAGATTCAGAAATACTGAAGTTTCCCGCCATCCACTCAGATCCCTTTGCTTGAAACTTCCCAGGTAGGAGGTGAGAGGGAGGAGCGGGGTGGGAGGGGGTGTGTTAGCAGACTCTTTTGTAGCCCCTCCTTCTAGGGACTCTACCAGGAAAGCCTGGGACTGGAGACATGCTCCGTCTCTCAATCATGTCTGACTCTGCGACGTCATTGTCTGTAGCCCATGGACTGTAGCCCACCAGTCTCCTCTGTCCATGGGGTTTTTCAGGCAAGCACACTGGAGCAGTTTGCCGTTTCCTCCTCCAGGGGATATTCCTGATCCAGGGATCGAACCTGCGTCTTTGCCGTCCTGCATT
Source organism: Cervus elaphus (assembly GCF_910594005.1). NCBI lineage: Eukaryota > Metazoa > Chordata > Mammalia > Artiodactyla > Cervidae > Cervus > Cervus elaphus. The sequence continues at coordinate 27,723,485 of NC_057829.1, read as the reverse complement.
GGCAGGCAGATTCTTTACCACGGTGCCACCCGGGAATCCGGGAGTGGGGGACCTGGGTTCAGGTCCTGAGCTCAGCCTCTAGCTGGCTTCATCTGTCACGTGACCTCGCTGAGCCTGTTTCTTCGGCAGGCTAGCAGGATGCAAAAAGCACCTGTTTTGGAATCAGGCAGATCTGGGTCTGAATGTAGACTTCACCCTAGAATTTATTCAACAAAGCTTGTTGATTTTCCCGAGTTGGCCCTTCCTGTTCTAGGTTCGGGGATTCAGCTGTGATCAAAGCCACCCAGATCCCTGTTTTCAAGGGGCTTACAGTATGCCAGCCACGAACAATCGAACAATGTAATGGAACAAGGTGGAGTGTGGTGTGATGCGCCAGTAGAGGTGAGTGCTATGAAGAAATATAACTCAGGGCAAGGCACAAGAGAAGGATTCTCCCAGGGGAGGTTACTTTAGGTAATGTGCTCAGAGAAGGAGCTCTGGCCCTGGTAAAGCTCCCGGCCCAAATCTGAGCCTCAGTTTCCTCATCTGTGACCTGGAATGAAGCATGCCCACCTCCCGAGGGTCAAATATCATCACAAAAACCTTTGCCATCCAGAGTAAATGATGCCAGAAAAAAAAATGGTGTATTTTTAAGCCAAAGACTCACCACCAGTGACATGTGTCAGGGAAAGACAGTGTAGCAAATGAATTCATCCATTTCCTGATTTTATTTCCTTTCTTTCTTTTTCATTAAGCTTTCTGTGTATGTTGATGTATTAATATTCGTTAAATAGATGAAAATCTGCCCCTGAAAAACACCAAATGAAGCAACCTCAACCATTTTAGGCGCTCTGTAAGTCCTCAGTAGCATCTGGATTCCTCCTTATGAGCAGTTAGAGGAGGCGCGCGGTGGAAGTTGAGTTGTGGTGAAATAACGTGACAAGCGCACCAAGGGTTCCTGGCGTCATCTTTGGGGCAGAAGAGCAGCCACGTCATGAATGCCAGGCCAGGTCAGTGGGGAGTCAGAGGTTACCCTACATCTGGGCTGGGTATGGGGCTGCTTCTGCCAGCCCCATACTCAGCACCAGTCCTTCCCCTGTGAGAAGAGATGTCACACTCAAGATGGCCAAGCCCAGATTAAGGGTAGAGAAGAGGCAGATGCAGAAACGCCAGAGGCCCAACCTCCTCCTGCCCCAGTGTTTACACCCAGCACCAAGTCCCGACCCTAATATGTAGAAGAGGCTCTGGCCACAGAGCATCACCAGAGTGTGCGTCGAGGGGCCATTTTAAGGTCTAAGTTGTCTGCCGGGAAATTATAGTACAGGGGTGGCCAGGCTCCCAAATGACAGGGCTGCCAGGCTAACTGGTAATTGGGACGGATAAAAATAATCTATGGTCGAAGGCAGGAGGTGAGGGCTGGGATCTCCCCCTTGGAGAACTGGGGCAAAAACAGATGTGGCCTCTCAGGACACTGGTGGAAGGGCCACGATCCCTTTTGCACGTAGCTTTGCAGCCACATAGGCTGCCAGGAAGCCACTCCTTTGCCCCGAGTCTGTGCCAGAGGGCCTGCCCCCAGGGCAGCCTTTGTTACCCAGCCCTACAGCAGCTAATGGTCACATCAGCGCCACCAGCTGACTGTCACTTATTCACACATAATCTTGGTAAGAAACAGAATTGAAAATCATAATGCTGGGTTATTTTGCTTTTGTCCAATCTTAGGTGTCTGATATTAAAAAAAATACTTGAGATATTTTAAGTCCAGTATATACAATTTTTAGTGTCTTTTGTTTTATTTAGGAATGACTAGGAAGGAAAGGGGCCTTCCAGGTGGTGCTAGTGATAAATAACCCACCTGCCAATGCAGGAGACATGAGATGTGGGTTCGATCCCTGGGTTGGGAAGATCCCCTGGAGAAGGGAGTGGCAACCCACTCCAGTATTCTTGCCTAGAGAATCCCATGGACAGAGGAGCCTGCTGGGCTACAGTCCATGGGGTCGAAAAGAGTCAGACACAACTGAAGCAACTTAGCACGCACGCAGGAAGGAGAAGTTTATATGCATTACATTTTCTGAGAGGCAGGTGCAGTGGTGATCCAGTAACTTGTGAGTTACTGGTGCCCAATTCTGCCTCCTCCTCAGCTCTATGTGAGTTTTGGGGCTCTGGGGTGCCCTTCCTAGGGCTTCAGTGGAAGCCAGAGGAGATGGTTAGGCTGTTAATGAGGGCGGTTTGGACATCATTTCTGTGGGCGGTTGTATAAAGCTCTCCATCATCACCTGTTCCAGCCCCTGTGGATCTGTCAGGACGAGGGGCTTCAGAACGCTGGGACGTTTCCCGGGCTTGAGTGTAGTAAATGCTGCCTTGTGCTGCCGCCTGGTGGTCATTTCTAGGAGAGCAAGCGTCGGTTTCCTTGACTCTTGGGTGCTATGCTAGAATTGGCCACCAGAGGGCAGAGGGCAGGCTTCTCCACACTAGGCATCTGGCTAAGGTTCCCCTGTGGAATCCCGGCTTCATAAAAGTCGATTAAAAAAAACAAAGCGTTGAACTGTAATTCTTTTTTTTAAATGAAGTGCAATCTACTTTATATGAGTTTTCAGGTGTATAATTCAGTGATTTCATATATTGCAATACAATCACCAGGGTAAGACTATTTGCCCTCTGTCACCAAAGTCATTACAATGTTTTGAATATATTTTCTGTGTTGTACATGATATTCTGTGACATAACTATAAGTGGAAGTTTATATTTTTTAGTCTCACTTAAGGTATTCCCCTCATTGCCCCTGTCAGACCACCACCAGTTTCTCTCTCTATCTCTGAGCCTTTTTCCACTTTGTTATGTTCACTTTAAAAAAAAATTCCACACATGAGTAAAATCAGAGTGTTTTTATCCTTCTCTGTCAGGTTACTTCACGAATCATAATACCCTCTAGATGCATCCATGTAGTTGCAAGTAACAAGATTTCTTGCTTTCTACATTAAGTAATATTTGAATGTCTGTGTGTGTCTCTATGGACTTCCCAGGTGGTACTTTAGTAAAGATCTGCTTGCCAATGTCAAGGATGCAGGAGACAGAAGACAGGCATGTTCAATCCCTGGTTCAGGAAGATGCCCTGGAGGAGGAAATGGCAACGCACTCCAGTATTCTTGCCTGGAAAATTCCACAGTCAGAGGAGCCTGGCGGGCTACGCTCATGGAGTCGAAAAGAGCAGGACTGACAGCGCACACACGTGTGTGTATGTTGTTGTTCAGTCGCTCAGTCGTGTCCGACTCTGAGACCCCACGGGCTGCAGAGCACCAGGCTTCCCTGTCCTTCATTATCTCCTGGAGTTTGCTCAAACTCATGTCTGTTGAGTCAGTGATGCCATCGACCACCCATTCTCTGTCGTCCCCTTCTCCTCCTCCCCTCAGTCTTTCCCAGCATCAGAGTCTTTTCCAATGAGCCAGCTCTTTGCAGTCAGATGGCCAAAGTATTGGAGCTTCAGCTTCAGCATCAGTCCTTCCAATGAATATCCAAGATTGGTGTTCTTTAGGACTGACTGCTTTGATTTCCTCACTGACAAGGGATTCTCAAGAATCTTCTCCAGCACCACAGTTCAAAAGCATCAGTTCTTCGGCGCTCAGCTTTCTTTATGGTCCAACTCTCACATTAATACATAACTACTGGAAAAACCGTAGATTTGACTATACAGACCTTTGTTGGTAAAGTGATGTCTCTGCTTTTTAATACACTGTTTGGATTTGTCTTGGCTTTTCTTCCAAGGAGCAAGTGTCTTTTAATTTCATGGCTGCAGTCACCATCCTCAGTGATTTAGGAGCCCACATCTCCATTTTCTGTACCTGTATGGATGACACATAGGTGGCTTCCATATTTTGGCTGTTGGAAATAATGCTGCCAAGAACATAGGAGTGCATTTGTCTTTTCAAATTAGTTGGGATTGTGTGTGTGTGTATGTGTGTGTGTGTGTAGAAAGACACAGGATTGGGTCACACTGTAGTTCCACTTTTAATTTTTGCTGTAATTTCCACACTTTTTCCTCAGTGACTGCAGGAATTTGCATTCCCACCTCTGGATGCATCCATGTAGTTGCAAATAACAAGATTTCTTGCTTTCTACATTAAGTAATATTTGAATGTCTGTGTGTGTCTCTATGGACTTCCCAGGTGTTAGTAAAGATCTGCCTGCCAATGTCAAGGATGCAGGAGACAGAAGAGAGGTTCAGAATTTTCCTGGAAACAGTCAGGATGGTTTCCTTTGCTCCATGTAATCACATGCTTGTTACTCCTTGTGTCTGCTAGTCTTTCCTGTCCTGCCACGACCCTGGGCCATCAACTCCACCTAGACTCTGCTTCCTCTTTGTTTTCCTTTCGCCCAGTTGTCAGCGCGGTCACTGTGAGCATGTCCCAGTTCAGTGTTCCATGCTTCAGGGTCCCCAAACACAAAGCCCAGCTCCTCCCTGACTTCCCAGGCAGGTGAAGCCTCCTGTACCCCCCGAACCCCACGCCTCCGTCTTGCCTCCCCCTTGCTCGGTGAACCACGTACACTGGGCTCTGGCTTTTCTGGAGGCGACATTCTAGGGAGAGCAGATCGTTCTCGTTCAGAGCATTTGCTTCGTTCAGCATGTCGCCCTGTCATGTCTACATGGCTCCAGAACATTGTCCTCACGCTGAAAGGAAAGCCTGCACCCTGACGCAGTCACTCCCCGTCCCCTCTTCCCCAGCCCCTGACAGGCGCTCGTCCGCTTTTCCTCCCCGTGGATTTGCTATTCCTGGACAGTTTATAGAAACGGAAACACGCCGGAGGGGACTTTGGGACCCAGGTTCCTTGCACTTCTCAGAGTGTTTAGGAGGTTCATGCACACTGTGGTCTGTACGAGAACTTCATTCTGCTCCGTGGCTGTTATTGCAACCTGGCTGGCCTCCTTCCGTTCCTGGAGGGCACCGAGCCTTTCTTGCCTCCAGGATTCCCCACTTCAGGCTCTTCCCTCAGCCTGACACTCCCCTTCCATGAGCAACACCTGAGAAACCCCGATGCCTTCTCCAGTGTCCATCTTGCCTTTGAGGATGAACAAGATCCTCCCTCAGGTGTGCTCTTAGAGCACCTGTCCTCCTTCAGAGCCTCTGAGTTTTTTTTTTTTTTTTTTTCTTTTGGCCACTCCAAAAGAAAGGGCCAATGGAATCTTAATTCCCTGACCAGAAATCAAACCCTCGCCCCCTGCAGTGGAAGTGGAGATTCTGAACCGTTGGAGTGTCGGGAACTTTGCCTAAGTGAGCTTTGATTTGGGTGCCTGTGAACTTTTTCTTCAGGGCTGCCTCCTCCGATAGATGCCACGACCCGTCTTGGCAGGACTTGGTCCCTCTTGCTCATCCCCTGCGTCCCCAGTGACTACTGTACCGTCCCTGACGGGCACTCTGGAGGTGCTCCAGCATCTTTTCTGGATGGAATGAACAGTGAATGGTGTTTTAAATCCCTTATAGGGATGAACTGTTTTATCTGTGTCCAGTTCTCTGCACTTCAGATGCAGTGGTGATCAGAATTGGCATCCAAGAACCTGTGGGTCTCTGGTGCCCAGTTCTGTCTCCTCCTCAGCCCTGTGTGAGCTTTGGGGTCTGGGGTGCCCCTCACTAGGGCTGTAGTGGTAGCCAGAGGAGATGGGCTGCTAATGGGGGCACTTTGGGCATCATTACTGTGGACAGTTGTATCAGGTCACTCCTACCCTGGCTCTTCCTCGTCACCTGTTTCAATCCCTTGGGCATCTGGCTGGGTGTGGGGCTTCCAAAGATTGGGAACATTTTCTCAGGGGTGAATGCAGCTAATGTTGCCTTTTGCTGCCCTCTTGTGGTCAGTTCTAGGATAGCAAGGGCCAGTTTCTTTGCCTCTCGGATGCTATTCTACAATTGGCCACAAGAGGGAAGTATTCCTCACATTAGTCCTCCGGCTAACATTCTCTGTGGAACCCCAGCTTTGTGAAAGTCTATTTTGAAGACGACAACAACATTGAACTATAATTATTTATTTTTTTAACTGAAGTACAAGAGACTTGCTGCAAGAGTTTCAAGTGTATATTACAGCGATTTGATACACTGCATACTGATCACCAGGAGAAACCTTGTTGCTTTCTCTCACCATGCAAAGTTGTTGCAAGATTTTGAATATGTTCCCTATTTTGTACATTATATCCCATGACATAATTGTTTTGTAATTGGAAACATATATTTTTTAGTCTCCATCAGTAATTCTCTGCATCTCCCCAGCCACTGCCCCTAAGGAAACCAAGTTTTTTCTCTGTATCTCTGAACCTGTTTCCATTTCCTTATGTTCGTTTTTGTGGTTTTTTTTTTTTTTTGATTCCACATATGAGAGAAATCAGAGGTTATTTTATCTTTCTCTGTCAGACTTAACTTCATTTAGCATAATACCTCCTAAGTGTATCCAGGTGGTTGCAAATGGCAAGATATCTTGCTTTTTCCAGCTGAGTAATATTAAATGTTGAGTGCCGAAAAATTGATGCTTTTGAACTGTGGTGTTGGAGAAGACTCTTGAGAGTCCCTTGGACTGCAAGGAGATCCAACCAGTCCATCCTAAAGGAGATCAGTCCTGGGTGTTCATTGGAAGGACTGGTGCTGAAGCTGAAACTCCAATACTTTGGCCACCTCATGCAAAGAGTTGACTCATTGGAAAAGACCCTGATGCTGGGAGGGATTGGGGGCAGGAGGAGAAGGGGACGACAGAGGATGAGATGGCTAGATGACATCACCGACTCGATGGGCATGAGTTTGAGTAAACTCCGGGAGTTGGTGATGGACAGGGAGGCCTGGAGTGCTGCGATTCATGGGGTTGCAAAGAGTCGGACACGACTGAGCGACTGAACTGAACTGAATATTAAATGTGTGGTAATAATACATGTGTATGTTTATTTATAAGTTTGTGTATATATATATATATATATATACACACTTATTAGTATGTGTACATATTTAGAAATATGTGCATCACATCTCCAATTCTCTATACCTGTATGGATGAACACATAGATGACTTCTGTGTTCAAATGCTGAATTGAACATAGGAGTGCATTTATCTTTTCGAGTCACCGTTTTTTTTCTCCTGGGGATAAATACATAGGATTGAAATTGCTGGGTCACACAGTAGCTCTAGCTTTAACTTTTTCACAAAGTAACTTTCCTGGACACTGTTCCTCACCGTGGCTGCGCTAGTTTGCGCTCCCACAGTCCATGACGGCGCAGCACCACTGGCTCTTCCTTGTGCTCCTTGTCTTGCCTGTCCTGCCACGACCGTGGCTTACTAGGTCTGACTCATCCTCTCCTCTCCTTCTGTCTCCCTTTGCCCACTGCTCCGCGTGGCCAGCCTCTCCCCACGCAGGGTCCCGTGCCTCAGGGTCCCTAAGCACAGAGGCCAGACCCCTGCCCGCCTTCCCGCCGTGCCCGGCCCGGGCTTCCCAGCCTTGCTCCTCCTCCCTCACTGCCCTCCACATGCTGGGCTGTGGCTTTTCTGGAGGCGAAGTCACAGGGCATCAGCTCAGTCCTGCGCACAGCGCGCAGTCCGTTCGGCATGCTGTGCCCCCGTCACCTCTGCCTCGGTCCGGGACGTTGCTGTCACCCCAGAAGGAAGCCTGCACCCCTGACGCGGTCCCTCCCCATCCCCTCTCCCCAGCCCCTGGCAACCTCTCGATGCTTTCCCTCCCGTGGATTTGCGGAGTGTGAATCCTTCACGGACACGGAGTCATGCAGGAGGTGACTCTGGGACCCACCCGGGCTCCTTTCACTTCTCAGGGTGTTTTGGAGGTTCATGCACACCGTGGCCTGTCAGAGCTTCATTCTGCTCTGTACTTGATGCCACTGCAACCTAACTGGCCTCCTTCCACTCCTGGAGGGTTTTCTTGCCGCTAGGCTTTTGCACTTTGGGCTCTTCCCTCAGCCTGAAACTCCCCTTCCCCAGCATCACCTCAGAAACTCCTCCGCCTTCTCCAGTATCTTTTTCTTGCCTTTGAGGATCAAACCCCTCCCTCAGATGCCCGTAAAGCACCTGGACCCCTCAAAGTCCCTGAGGGAGCTTATTTTTGTTTTTGCCACTCCAGAAGTCCTGTGGGATCTTAGTTCCCCACCTGGGATCAGACTCGTGCCCCTGCAGTGGAAGCTTGAATTCTGAATCACTGGATTGCTGGTAAAGTCCCCTTACGTGAACTTTTGTGTGCTTGTGAAGTTTGTTTTCAAATCTGTCTCCCGCACTAGATGCCAGGACCCAGCTAGGCATAACCCAGGTTTTCTTGCTCATCCTGTGTCCTCGTGACTTCTCTCCAGTCCCTGGCACTGCGTAGGTGCTCCAGCATCTTTTCTAGATGGAATGAACAAGTGAATCGCGTTTCAAATCCCTTATAGGAAGGAGCTGTTTTATATGTGTCAAGTTCTCTGCGAATCAGGTGCAGTGGTGTGAAGATGGGTTAGGCTGCTACTGGGGGCGCTCTGGGCGTCATTACTGTGGACAGTTGTACAAAGTCACTCCTGCCCTGGCCTGGCTCTTGCTCTTCACCTGTTTCAGTCCGTGAAACATCTGACTGGATGTGGGGCTTCCAAAGATGGGGAGCAGCTTCCCAGCGGTGAGGCGCTACTGTTGCCTTGTGGAGCCCTCCTGTGGTTATTTCTAGGATAGCAGGTGCCCTTTTCCTTTCCTCTGGGATGCTGTCCTAGGATCAGTCACCAGAGGGCAGGATTCTCCACACTGGCCCTCTGGCTGAGGTTCCCCGATGCAATCCTGGTTCCAGAAAAGTCAATTTTGGAAAAAAAAAAAACAACAGAGCATTGAACTGTAGTTCTTTATTTTTTTTTTTTAATGTAAGTACAATGGACATACTATAAGAGTGTGTAATACACTGATGTTTCAATACATTGCAAATTGATCACCACTATAGGTTAGTTGCCTTATTGTTCTTCGGGCATTCAGTCATGTCCTACTCTTTACCACCCCATGGACTGCAGCATGCCAGGCTTCCCTGTCCTTCACCATCTCCCAGAGCTTGCTCAAACACATGTCCATTGAGTCGGTGATGCCCTCCAGCCATCTCATCCTCTGTCGTCCCCTTCTCCTCCTGTTCTCAATCCTTCCCAGAATCAGGATCTTTACTAATGAGTCAGATCTTTGCATCAGGTGGCCCAAGTATTGGAGCTTCAGCATCAGTGCTTCCAGTGAATATTCAGGATTGATTTCCTTTCGAATTGACTGGTTTGATCTCTTGCAGTCCAAGGGACTCTCAAGAGTCTTCTCCAACACCACAGTTTAAAAGCATCAATTCTTTGGCTCTCAGCCTTCTTTATGGTCCAACTCTCACATCCATACATGACTACTGCAAAAACCATAGCTTTGACTATTTGGACCTTTGTTGGCAAAGTAAGGTCTCTGCTTTTTAATACACTGTCTAGGTTTGTCATAGCTTTTCTTCCAAGGAGTGAGCATCTTTTAATATTATGGCTACAGTCACCATCTGCAGTGATTTTTGGAGCCCAAGAGAATAAAGTCTGTCACTGTTTCCATTGCTTCCCCATCTATTTGCCATGAAGTGATGGGACTGGATGCATGTTCTTAGTTTTTGAATGTTGAGTTTTAAGCCAACTTTTTCACTGTCCTCTTTTAATTTTATCAAGAGTCTTTTTAGTTCTTCTTTGCTTTCTGCCATAAGGGTGGTGTCATCTGCATATCTGAGGTTATTGATATTTCTCCCAGCAATCTTGATTCCAGCTTGTGCTTCATCCAGCCTGGCATTTTGCATAATGTACTTTGCATATAAGTTAAATAAGCAGGGTGACAATATACAGCCTTGATGTACTTCTTTATTAATTTGGAACCAGTCCATATTTCCATGTCCAGTTCTAACTGTTGCTCCTTGACCTACATACCGGTTTTGCAGGAGGCAGGTAAGGTGGTCTGGTATTCCCATCTCTTTAAGAATTTTCCACAGCTTGTTGTGATCCAGATAGTCAAAGGCTTTAGCGTAGTCAATGAAACAGAAGTAAATGTTTTTCTGGAATTTTCTTGCTTTTCCTGTGATCCAACAGATGTTGGCAATTTGATCTCTGGTTCCTCTGCCTTTTCTAAACCCAGCTTGTATATATGGAAGTTCTTGGTTCACATACTACTGAAGCCTGGCTTGGAGAATTTTGAGCATTACTTTGCTAGCATGTGAAATGTGTGCAATTGTGCAGTAGTTTGAATATTTTTTGCCATTACCCTTCTTTGGGATTGGAATGAAAACTGACCTTTTCCAGTCTTGCTGAGTTTTCCAAATTTGCTGACATACTGAGTGTAGCACTTTAACAGCATCGTCTTTTAAGATTTGAAATAACTCAGCTGAAATTCTATCACCTCTGCTAGCTTTGTCATAGTGATGCTTCCTAAGGCCTACTTGACTTCACACTCCAGGATGTCTGGCTGTAGGTGAGTGATCACACCATCATGGTTATCTGGATTACTAAGATCTCTTTTGTATAGTTCTTCTGTGTATTCTTGCCCCCTCTTCTTAATATCTTCTGCTTCTGTTAGGTCCAAACCGCTTCTATCGTTTATTGTGCCCATCTTTGCATGAAATGTTCCCTTAGTATCTCAAATTTTCTTGAAGAGATCTCTAGTATTTCCCATTCTATTGTTTTCCTATTTTTCTTTGCATTGATCACTGAGGAAGGCTTTCTTATCTCTCCTTGCTATTCTTTGGAACTCTGCATTCAAATGGGTATATCTTTCCTTTTCTCCTTAGCCTTTAGCTTCTGTTCTTTTCACAGCTGTTTGTAAGGCCTCAGACAGCCATTTTGCTTCTTTGCATTTCTTCTTTTTGTGGATGATTTTGATCACTGCCTCCTGTACAGTGTTACGAACCTCTGTCCATAGTTCTTCAGGCACTCTGTCTATCAGATCTAATCCCTTGAATCTATTTGTCACTTCCACTGTATAATCATAAGGATTTTGATTTGGGTCATACCTGAATGGCTTAGTGGTTTTCCTTACTTTCTTCAATTTAAGTCTGAATTTGGCAATAAGGAGTTCATGATCTGAGCCACAGTCAGCTCCCGGTCTTGTTTTTGCTGACTGTATAGAGCTTCTCCATCTTTGGCTGCAAAGAATATAATCAGTCTGATTCTGGTATTGACCATCTGGTGATGTCCATGTGTAGAGTTGCCTTATGTCACCATACAAAATTGTTACAATATTTTGAATGTATTCCCTATGCTGTACACTATATCCTGTGATGTAATTATTTCATTGGTGTAAGTTTTTATTTTTTAGTTTCCCTCATTTATTCTCCTCACCCCTTTACTCACCTCATTTCTGGCAACCACCAGATTTTTCTCTGTATCTCTGAGCCTGTTTCTGTTTTCTTATGTTTATTTATCCTTGTGTTTTAGATTCCACATATTAGTCATTGCAGAGGGTATTTATGTTTTTCTTACTTACTTCACTTTTTCTCAGTATATATGAGTTGGTTTTATTTCTGTATGTTCAGTTGTGGCTTTTTTTTGTTATTGTTTTTTTTTTTCCAGATTTCATACCTGGGTTCAATCGGAATTTTTGTTTCTTTGTCTTATTTTAGTTAGATTATATGTTCTATATTTATCCATGTTGTTGCAAATGACAATATGAGCTATATTCTATAGTGTATATACATTACATCTTCTTTATCTGTATACCTATTGCTTGACACTTAGGTTTCTTGCATACTTGAACTATTTTGAATAATGCAGCAGTGAATAGAAGGATGCATATATGTTTGAAATTATAGGTTCCATAAATTTGGTAGGTGGTGCTTTCCACTAGCCCAGTGCCCGCAAGGCCCTTGTATGGAGGCCCTTCTTTTAGGTGGGGATTCTTCACTGTTTGGCTCGTCACATGGCCTGGGGTTCCGGGTCTGTTGCTCACTCGCTTGTCTGTGGGTGTGTTCCCAGAACTACTAGGGCGGGGGGAGTATTTCTAAATGGCACGTGCCAGTACAGTGTCCTTGAGATAGAAGGAGTGACCAAAAAGTCTTTTTCAGTTTCACTGACCCCAATGTGAGTCTCAGTTGCCTCCTTCCTCTCTGGGAGGTTTGCCAAGATTAGCAAGTGACCTGATCCAGCCTCCTTTTAAATTACTGTCTCTGGGCTGAAACCAGAGCCCGTGAGATTTTCTTTCTCCCCTTTTTTCCCCTTGCCAGATGAGGAATCTTAGCTCCCTGGCCTGGGAGCAGGGGTTGAACCCGTGCCCCCCCGGCAGCGTGCAGTGTGAGCACAGAGTCGTAACCACTGGATCACCAGGGAAGTCCCTTGCATGCGCCTTTTAAGAGGAGTCTATTTCTTACCCCCCTCTGGCTCTTCAGTACCCATACGCCTGATGGCCTTCAAAGCCAGACATCCTGGGTGCTTGTCTTCCAAGTGCAGGGTCCCAGGTCTTGCAGAGCCTGATGTGGGGCTCAGACTCCTTGCTCACTGGGCAGAGCATTTGCAGTTGTGATTTTCCTCCTGTCTGTGATCACCTACCCAGGGATTTGGGTCTTGCCTATACTGTGTCTCTGCCCTTCCTGCCTATCTCATTATGTTTCTGTGTATATATCTTTAGTTGTGGAAAATCTTTTCTGCTTCTCATCAGGTCTTTTTCTTAGGAAGTTGCTTTGTAATGAGTTGTAATTTTGGTGTACCCATTGAAGGAATTGAGCTCTGGGTCTGCCTACTCCACCGTCTCGGTTGGCCACTCCTTGAACTATAATTCTTATATTGTACACTTCATCCACTCAAAGTGTACTGTTCAATAATTTTTAGTGTATTCATAAGAGTTGTGCAGCCATCACCACAATCTAATTTTAGAACATTTCGTGACTACAGAAACAAAGTACCCTCCATTAACTATTACCCCCCAGCCCTGGGAAACCACTCATCTGCTTTCCATCTCTATAGATTTGTTTGTTCTGGACATTTTGCAGCAATGGGGTCAAACAGTATACACTCTTTTGTGACTGACTTCTGTTATTTATCACAATGTTTTCAAGGTTCATCCAGGCTGTAATATGAACTGGTACTTTATTTCTTTTTATTTCAAAATCATATTATACTATAGATTTACATCATTTTGTCTACGCATTCATGAGCTGATGGATAGTTGGAAAGATTCTATTTTTGTCTACTGTGAATAATACCGCTATGGTCGTTTGTGCACATGCTTTGTGTAGATGCATATCTTCATTGCTCTTGGGTGTATACACTAAAGAATGGAATTGCTTAACTCTGTGCTTAACGATTCAAGAATTGCCAGACTTTTCCCCCATTGCTACTGCACCATTTTACATTCACTCGTTTGTTTTCTAGATTCCACATATAAAAGATGACATACTATTTGTGTTTCCCTGTCTGACTTATTTTACTAAACAAAATACTGTCGAGGTCCATCCGTGTTGTCCAAATAGCAAATTTTCATTCTTTTTGATGACGGGGTAGTATTGCATTGTCTATCTCACATCTTCTCCATTCACTTATCTCTTAGTGGACACTGAGCTTGCTTTCAAGACTTGGCTGTTATAAACAGTGCTGCTATGAAAGTGAAAAGTGAAAGTGAAGTTGCTCAGTCGTGTCTGACTCTTTGCGACCCCGTGGGCTGTAGCCCACCAGGCTCCTCCGTCCATGGGATTCTCCAGGCAAGAATACTGGAGCGGGTTGCCATTTCCTCCTCCAATGAACATGAGAGGCATGCGTATTTGTAAGTTAGTGTTTTACTTTTCTATGAATCTATATCCAGGAACGGAATTTCTGGCTCATGTGGTAGCTTTATTTTTAACTTTTTTCGAACCTCCATCCTGTTTTCCACAGTGGCTGTACTGATTTACATTCTCACTAATAGTGCGTAAGCATTCCTTTTCTTCACCTCTTTACCAGTGTTTGTTATTTGTGGTATTTTGATGATAGCCATTCTGACAGGTGTGATGTGATACATTTTGACTGAAGAAAATCTAGCCTCACACAGTATGTAGTTTGAAAAGAGGGGAGGGTTTTAATAGCCTTTGCAGATAATTGTGGATTTTCTTCCTTGTTGCTACACAGAAATCAACAAGTGGTAGTTTCTTAAAGGTTAGTACAGTGCGGAATCTGAAGCCACATCAGTGAACGTTTCATACTCTTTTAATTTAAAATTTTGGGGCTTTCTTGTACTGTTGTTATTGACTTGCTCGGTCATGTCTGACTTCTTGCAACCCCGTGGACTGTGGCCTGCCAGGCTCCTCTGTCCATGGGATTTCCCAGGCAAGAGTACTGGGGTGAGACGCCATTTCCTTCTCCTATCTTATGCCGTAGGTGGATCTTTTACTCAGGTGTGATTTTTATTGTACCCCCACATTGGTCATTTGGAAAGTTTTGTTAACCCAGTGGTTCAGATCTTCCAAACGATGACACACATCGTTGAACAGTGTCAAAAACAGCATTCGTGGATTTCCCTGGTGGCACAGTTGGTGAGAATTCACCTGCCAATGCAGGGGACATGGGTTCTATTCCTGATCTGGGGAGATTTCACCTGCTGTGGAGCAACTGAGTCTGTGTGCCGCAACTACTAAGCCTGCACACCTAGCGCTTGTGCTCTGCCACAAGGGAAGCCACTGCGGTGAGAGGCCCGAGTGCCGTGATAGGGAGGAGCCCCACCCAGCTCGCTGCAACTAGAGAAAGCCTGCGTGCAGCCGTGAAGACCCAGCACAGCCAAAAATGTATAAATTAATTTTTTAAAAAAGCGTTCGTTAACACTGCCACTCATCTCAGTAAAGTCTTTAAATATTGGGAAGCTGTCAAGCTCATAGTGGTGGATACAAGTTTTCCAAAATTTTGATCTCTGTTCTAAAGCTTAAACTTCATCATTGATAACAAACATGGTCAACTATTTTTCCTTGAAAGGACAGGCTCATTTTGCTCATTTTTAAAAGATTGCCAGATAGCCAAGTCTGAATACCCACAGTGTTTGCTGGTTGGTCTTTCCAGTAAAAACAGTGTTTCATGACAAAGAGGAGAATTAGCGCCCACTCTGACGAGCTCCTGTGCTTTTCCTCCAGTCGTCTACCCAGGCTTCCAGCCAAAGCGCTTTATCCATCCTGCCAGTCTCACGACACAGAATATTAAAGGTCGTATACTCCAGGGCTCAAAGTCAATGGAATTTATTATTTTTACTGCTTCATCAAGGGTCCTCTTCAGTAACACTGACCTATTTTGTCGTCGTGAGTGTGTGTCTAGGTAGGACACAGCCCAGTTTGGGGCTACTTCCTTGCTTCCTGCCCGAGTGCCCGCAGTTTCACCCACTGTGGCTTTTTAATCATCAGATGTTATCATGGTGATAGCAGCACTGGCCTGAAAGAGTCTCAGGGACTCTGGGGGGGGTCCAGGGACCTCACTGAAAATCATCAACAGATAATAAAACTTACTATACATATGATTTTTCAGAAGCTATAATGAGGCTTCTCTGGTAAAGAATCCGCCTGCCAATGCAGGAGACACAGGTTCAATCCCTGGTCTGGGGAGATCCCCTGTGCCGCAGAGCGACTAAACCCACGAGCCGCAACTATTGAGCTGGTGCTCCAGAGCCTGGGAACCGCCACTACATGCCGCAGCTTCAGAAGCCTGTGTGCCCCAGGGCCCCTGCCCCTCAACAAGAGGAGCTACCGCAGTGAGAAGCCCGCATGCCCCAACTCGGGAAAAGCCCAAACAGCAACTAAGACCCAGAACAGCCAAAAACAAATAAATAAATAATTAAAAAAATTTAAAAGCAGTATAATGTCCCAACTAATATATAAAGTAAAAAGAAGGTCATAATAACCTGATGTGCATCTCAGTCAGTACATGCCCACCAATTCCACCAGCAGGCACGAGGTGACGGAGGCTTACAGCACAACAGAATATCCGAGCTGCCTGGCTGCAGATGCAGAGGGCCTTAAGGATGCTGTTTTGGGGACTTGAATTCCAGGAGAGGTGTGGCTGTTCCCGCTGTGATTTTCTGAAATGGGTAAAACTCTTGGTAGAATTTCACACAAAACAAACTGTAGTTTTCCATTAATTTGCATTATCAGAATGTGTTTTAAAATCTGTATACCCTCTTGTGCTAAAGTGTGAAATGCAGTCTGGTATTTTTCACTGACATGAACATCTGAGATCGTACGATAATCAGGAGGGGCATGGACGACGTTTCTGTCCCGAGAGTCAGCCTCAAGCCCTGCGGAATCGGCATCCTCAGCCTCTGCCACAAATGCCAGCGCTTCCCCTGCCTCGTCACTGCAGTAACCCAGGGTGCCTCCAAGGGTCCTGTCAACAGCGAAAGTAATCAGTAGTCGATCTAAGAAAGGAATGGAAAATTGTCTCCAAGACAACCTGAGGATTATAACCCAGGAGACAGTCTCTCAGAGAGCTCTGAGAACTGTTCTGAGATGAGGGGAGAGGCCAGTATATGTGATTTTTTAAAAAGTTTTGCATGTCTTTTTTAAAAATAATTAATGAATTTACGGCTGCACCTTGCTTCTCTTGGGCTTTCTCTGGTTGTGGTGAGCAGGGGCTTCTCATTGCGGTGGTTTCTCCTGTTGCAGAGCACAGTCTCTGGGAACACGGGCTTCAGTGGTTGGGGCACGCCGGCTCAGAAGTCATGGCCCCCGGGCTCTGGAGTGTGGGCTGCAGTCATTGTGGCACATGGCTTGGCTGCTCCATAGCGTGTGGACTCTTCCCAGACCAGGGATTGAACCAGTGTTGCCTGCATTGGCAGGTGGATTCTTATCCACTGTACCACCAGGGAAGTCCAGTGCATACGTGATTTTGAGGAAGGGGTGTGTGCCATCCAGCATACCCCTTGGTAGAAGGTTCCTGCTATTCATAAGAAGCAGCTATTGTAGTATATGTTGTTAGTGCTTTTCTGAGTATGAGAAGATGTAATTAACTAAGTTCAAACTTTTCTCTTGAAAATATTTAGTTATCTGAGGATCAGTTCTGTCGGGACGAGCACAAAGTGTCTGAAGACGTACACTCCTGTCAGGGGTCCCATCAGGGGTCCTGCAGGTCAGCAGCTGCCGCGGACGGTGACTGGCGGGGCAGCTGTCAGAACTCAGGCCCCCTCCCAGGGAGGGACGCGGCCCAGCGTTCCCACGCTCGGCTCCCGGCTGGCGTGCAGAAAGAGGAGCAGCAACCTCCAAGCAAGGACGGAACAAGAACCGGTCACACAGGAAGTGCACAGGCCCGGAAATGTCCGACGTGCTGGGCCCACCGGGGTGCTTAAACTCGCCTGCTCCGCCATAGTGCAGATGGGAAACGGATTCCTGGAGCCCAGGGTGTCATTTCCTGGGGCACAGTCAGCCTTTGGAACTTCTCATCTGTAGAAGATGAGAGTTCCTGACTCCAAAACCCTTCCTCTGTTGTGTTCTGCTGTGGGGCCACTGCCATGCACTTCCTTAGCTTCAAGTGGGAATCTTGGTTTCAAAGGCCCAGAGGAAGAGCTCAGTGGGGCTGGATGCGGATCATCAAAGGGCTCAGCTGAGTGACTGCGGCCCTGCAGGAAACTGGCTCGAGTCCTGCATGTAATCTCTGCATCTCAACTGTTGGCAACAAAAGGAAATGTTTATAAACCAAACATGATTCCTTCAGGACTGTGCAGCTCAAACACATCCTTCGGGGGATGGACTCAGCCGTGACCGGTTTGCTTTCTCCTTGATTTGGAAATCCCCCCTCTCCCTTCCCCGTGATGTGGATGACTGGACCCCAGGGATTGTGCTCAGAGACTGGGTCTGGGGAGCAAACCTGCTTCCCTCACATGTGGTCAGAGCAGCTGCACAAGCTTCCTCATTGTCCTTTACCTCATGATAGGCAGTCCCAGAGCTTCTCCAGCTCCATCTTAGAGCTCAGGAGGGGAGAGCCTCTGAAGGGATAGACCAACAGCAAGCTGGTGGCAGGGCCTGAGCCAGGGGAGCATGGGTGGAGGTGAAGTTCAGGCCTCCAGGCTCTTTCCTCTCCCAGGTGGAGGGTGATGCCAATGTGTTCTCAGCACTGCCCCCTCACGACCGCCCAGTCCCCACTGGACAGACCGGGAGGCTCCGGGTGTAGGGACAGGGAGCACTTTCCCCAAATTCTGACTCTTCCTAGATGGACTCCCACCTCCACCCTCAAGGGCCCACTCGCTTCCCACCCGTTTCCTCCAGGACCGGTTTGCCCCTCTGTGTGAATGGATGAATGGATGGATGCTGGCAGGCAGGTACTGAGATACTTCCAAGCCGCCTGTGCACTGCTGCTTGGCCGGCACCGACCTGCTGAGCCTGGAGCCCACCAGGTCTGCACCAGCCGCCCCGCCGGCCCAGGGCTGCCCCTTCCGCGCAGTGCGCGTCCTCGCCTCCTGCCTGATGGACCACCTTGGATTTGAAATCACTCTGCGTGGTTTCTGATCCTCTTTCGCTTCCCTTTCTCCGTAGACCAGAAGTTCAATCCACTAGGGTTGCTTAAAATTGTGTTTTGAAAGCGGATGAGGATTGCAGAGCCCACACCATGGGTCCTCAGAGTCAGGCGGGTCTTGCGCAAGCTTGTGGGGGGGGAGAGGGGTATCTGCAGAGGGAACAGAACCTCGGGGCCCCAGGAGCTTTAAAACCCCCACCCCACCTCGCTCCCCGATGGCTGGTTTGCAGTCACTGTGCTGGAAAAAAGTCAGGATAAAGGTGACTGCTTCTGGAGGAGGTGGAGCAGTGCTTGGGGACCAGCACTTGGAGGGAGTTGTGGGCGGCTGGCCAGGTTCTTTTCCTTGGTCTCGGTGGCATTCACCTTGTAGTTATTATTAGTTAAGCCATACATTGGGACCGTAGGAGTTTCGTATCTGTGTTTTATTTTCCAGTGAAAACATTTAAAAGATATTCAGCCAATTAAAAGCAGACACATCAGTTTGCCAACAAAGGTCCATATAGTCAAAGCTATGGTTTTTCCAGTAGCCATGCATGGATGTGAGAGTTGGACCGTGAAGAATGCTGGGTGCCAAAGAAATCAACCCTGAATATTCATTGGAAGGACTGATGCTGAAGCTATAGCTCCAAAACTTGGGCCACTTGATGGGAACAGCCGGCTCATTGGAAAAGCCCCTGATGCTGGGATATAAGGCTTCAATAAGGCAGGAGAAAAAGGAGGTGACAGAGGATGAGATGGTTAGATAGCATCACAGACTCAGTGGACATGAATCAAACTCTGGGAGATAGTGGAGGAACAGAGGAGCCTGGTGTGCTGCAGTCCATGGAGTCGCAAAGAGTGGAACGTGACTTAGAGATTGAACAATAGCAACCAATTAAAGTTGTAAAAGTAAAATTCCAATTCTGATTTTCCCCTCCCTCCTTCCCTCTATCTCTCCATCTCTTTCTCCCCCACTCTTTCTCCTTGCCTCCCTGCTTTTTCTTTTCTTTCTTTTTCTTCCCTTCTTCCTTTCTTTGAACAAGTTTTTCTCTTTCACTCCTTTTTTCCTTTCTTTATCTTTCTCTGTCCACCTTTAACAAATACTTCCTGAGGACCCACCATGTTCCAGGGAATGATCTGGAGTCTAGAGCTTCACTGGTGAGCAGATACGGTTCCTGTCTCCTAAGAGCTTACCGTCTAGTGAAGGGAGGTTGACAGATTAATGGGAAAACAAATACTGCATCATTACACATTTTGATAAGGATTCTGCAGGAATGGCATATATCAGATTTTTTATATGCATGCTCAAGCATACAGAAAATTTTGTATAATACATATATGTAGACTTTTAAAAATATAAGGATCATATACAGTACCTGCTGTTCAGTAAAGTGTCTTTCTCACTATAAAACAAGGAGTGTTGCCCGCCATCCAGTTTTACAAGGATTAAGTCATTAACCACTGCAATCACTGAGGGACAGTACCCTGTAAAGAATTCAGGGTGAAAAACAGGATGAAGAGCTATGTGCTTTGGAAAAGCAGGCTGCTTTGATAGTTGATGATATCTCAGAAAAAAACTAATGGATCTAGATTTGTTGCATCTTCCCATACATAGAAGAGCAGTAAAATCAACTGAGACATCTGAACTATGACTAGTAATAATCTTCATGCTTGACTGCACTTATTATTCTCTCCCTGAAATCATATATATACTGACTTCTCCCCCTCCCTCTTCAGAGCAGTCCCTTCAGAGCTTCTTGAGCTATAGCTTTCCTGAGCTATAGCTTTCCTGAGCTATAGTTTCCAGCAGGGTCCCCGAGTAAAACTGAAACCTACAGGGACTTCTCTGGCTGTCCAGTAGTTAAGACTGAGCTTCCAATTCAAGGAGCATGGGTTCGATCCCTGGTTGGGGAACTAAGAGCCCACATGCCATCTGATGTGGCCAAAAAAACACACAAACAGAAAACTGAAACTCACAATATTACACTGCATTTTTCTTTCAGTCCACATCGCTTAAAAATGCATCATGGGGAATTTTCCCAGTTGGTACACGCAGGCTCCCTTGTTATTTTTGATGGCAGCCTAGTGTTCCATCCTGCAGTTGTGGAGTTGCTGCATCAGTGACTCTCCACAGATTACTGGAGTCGGTGTGGTCCTGGGCGCAGCCTCAAGGATGGCTGAGAAGGGGCTCGAGTGAGGTTCGTGACTCGGCCTCTCTTTAGCCAGAGCAGCTCTGCTTTCATGTGGCTCTTCCGCCGTGGCTGCACAGGAGCCACCTGAAGCTGTTTAAAACATTGAATTAGGATCTCTAGGAATATGTATTCTTTTCCATTATGGTTTATCTAAGAACATTGAATATAGTTCCCCGTGCTATACAGTAGATCCTTGTTGTTTATCCATTCTGTCTGTAATAGTCTGTGTGTCTGTTTCTGCTTCGTAGATTGGTTCATTTGTGTCATATATTAGATTCCACATGGAAGTGATATCATACGATAATTGTCTTTGTCTCGATCACATCCCTTAGTATGATAATCTCTAGTTGCATCCTGCTGCAGATGGCATTATTTCTTTCCTTTTTTATGACTGAGCAGTATTCCATTGTATGTATGTACCACATCTTTGTTCATCTGTCACTGGACATTTAGGTTGTTCCTGTGTCTTGGATATTATGAAGGGTGCTTCTGTGAACGTAAGGGTGCATGTATCTTTTTGAATTACAGTTTTCTCTGGGTATGTGCCCAGGAGTGGGATTGCCGTATCATATGGTAATTCTATTTTTAGTTTTCTGAGGAACCTCCATACTGTTTTCCATAGTGTAGAGCGAGAAGTTTTACTGCATCCCACAGTGGCGCATTAAGCAGCCATTGGGGGTAAAAATAATGAGATTAATCTGTACATTCACATGGAGAAATGAATGCGTTATATTGTATGAAAAAAAGCAAGTTCCAAAACAGGGTTTATATATTGTCCCTTTTTTTGTGTTAAAGGAAATAATATGTATGTGTATTTGTGTATGTATACACATGCATCTGTGTATGTATGTAGGTAAGTGTGTGTGTGTGTGTGTGTGTATGTGACTAAGAGGATAGTAACTAAATTTTTAGACATTTAATTAATTTAGTTGGCATGCCAGGTCTTAGTTGTGGCACGCAGGAGCTTTAGCTGTGGTGTGTGAACTCAGTCGGGGCATGTGGGATCTAGTTGCCTGACCAGGGATTGAAGCCGGGGGCCCCTTGCACTGGGAGCTTGGAGTCTTGGCCAGATATAATGTATCCTGTGGAATCACAAAGGTTCTTTCACTTTTTACTTTCTACTTTTTTTGGCCCTGCCGTGTAGCTTGCTGTATCCTAGTTGCCTCACCAGGGAGTGAACCCAGGCCCTTGGCAGTGAAAGCACAGAATCCTAACCACTGGAATGCCAGGAAATTGCCCACTTTTTACTTTCACACACATCTATATTAAATTTTTTTTTTTTTTACCCACAGAAGGTATTAATTTATAATCAGGAAAATGTTTAAAATATTTTCCATTTTTTTTTTTTTTAAAGAAAAGAGATACAACAAGCAGAATAAACAACCCAAGTTCCCTTGGTCTTATCCCACAAAGGCCATTGCAGTACCACTTTGGCCTGCTTGCTTCCGATTTTTCTCCTGTGCCTTGTTTAGATATCAGTTGTCATTTGGCATAAATAATTTCACATCCTGTTTTTTCTCCGTCTACACATTAGTGTTAGTGTTTCCCCCCACCATGAGAAAGCCCTCTCAAAGAACACTGTAATTGGCTGTGTAGTAGTCTATGCCTCAATTTTCTTCATAATTTTCTTATTGTCAGCTATTTGGATCATGTCCAACCTCCTACTCTTATGACTAATGCTGTGTAAACATCTTTGTATGTAATGCTTTCTTGCATTTTCGCTTTAGAACCCATTCCCGGTAGTTGCATTCCTGGGCTAAATGGAGAGAATACCTTTAAGTTCCTGACACTTCTTGCTGAATTGCCCACATAGCTGAGGAGAACGTACCCACCACCCTGTCCCTCTCAGAGCCTGCCCTCAGGAGGAGGTTTTCTACTTCATTTTCTAAGAAGACCAGTTTCTCTTCTGAATCTTCTCCCTGCAAACAGACTCAGTTTTCCCTACTTCTGTCCCCCTTTCCCAATAGTTTAGTTGGCAGAGCAGGGGACTGTGGGTTTTGAAATCATGTGGCCCCGTGACTGACTATGACTTAAAGAAAATCACTTGACCTCCCTAGACTTTTATTTTCCTCTTTTAGTTCCTCCCTTCCTTCCCACTTGGCTTGAAAGGTAACACACCTGCCCTTACTTTCCAGTGATCAGGTGGGGTTGGAGAGTATTTTCTGGAACTGCACACACCTTCTCCCCAGGTGCTCCGGGGATCTGGCCCGGAAGGCTCTCTTGCTTGTAAGGGGCATGTCCTGGTGTCTTTCTGCCACCCCGATTACCTCATACTGAGAGGAAGGTGCCCTGTCTCCCCTTTCTAGGTGCTTCTGCCCAAGGCCATCCTCTCCTAGGTGGGAGAGCAGGGGCTTGTTGGCTCACAGTTCTGTTTTTCCCTTTCTTGCAAACCAGTATAGAGACACTGTAAGTGGCATGAAATATGATGGGCTCACCTGAAGACCTGGGACCAAATCAGCCTGGAGATGTGGGTTCAGATCCTGGCGCTGCCACTTCAGACTGGGCAGAGGTATTGAGCACCTCGTCATGCCAGACACGTCTGAGCCCTGGGAATTCAGCGACCATCACAGTGGGCCCAGGCCCTGTTCTCACAGATCTTCCTGGTTTTCACAGCAATATGGTCTGCAATGAAGACTATGCCATGAATATGGATTATGACTCAAAATTCTCTTCCCTGATGTTTGTTTTTTTCTTAAAAAAAGGTGACTTTAAAAAGGTGAATTAAATTAAAAAAAAAAAAGTGATTTAAAAACATTTAGGCCGTATGGTCTTTGTCAGGACCCTCAGAAGGGATGGCCTATGTAAAGTTGCTTGTGGTGGCGGTGGGGGGGACGATGAAGATAAACATAATGTCTGAAATTTAGGAGGTCTCCAGAGATGGGCACATGTGGAGGTAGGACATCTTTTGGTCTGCCTGGAGCCCCGATGGCCCCCTTCAGAATCTCTTGAGGGCAGGGCTCCACTGTACCCTCCTCTTTGTCTATACCCAGCACCCACCCAGCCTGCCATGTGTATCAGGGTGAGTCAGGTGGAGGAAAGGACTATCTGCAATTCCATCAACCCACAGCTGATTCCTTTCCCAGGGAGAAGGCCTGTCTTTAAAAAAAAAAAAGTTATTTATTTACTTACTTGGCTGCGCTGGGTCTTAGTTGAAGCATGTGGGATCTAGTTCCCTGACCAGGGATTGAACTTACCCCTAACCCTGCACTGGGAGGAAGCAGTCTCAGCCACTGGACCACCAGGGAAGCCCCAAGAAGACCTGTCTTGTCTCCCAGTGAGTCCTGTGTCTCTAAGCTCAGATATCGTGGCCTGAGATAGTGAGAGAACAGGAGTGCTGTGGCAGGCTGAAGCACAGCCCTGGGCAGGGATTGGCCTCTTTCTGGCCTCCGGTTCCACGCCTGAGGCCCCTTCCAGAACATCACTGGACTGAGGCCTCCGGGTTTCTTTGGGAGTCAGCCACCCCAAGGCCTGATAACAGGGACTGATAACACTTATCTGCTGCTGCCCAGGCTGCCAATGCTGTGTCATCAGGGACCCCACTGAGGTCAGTCCACACATCTCGGCATGCGCTCCCTCGTGGAACCGAAGAAGACTGCGACAAATTGGATAACGCTGGAGCTGGATCAGGAAGGACGCATTAGACGTTTGTCAGACTGGGCAGAGTGTGGATTCCAGGCACTCACATCCACATTCCTCTGCTCCTTCCTTTATTCACTCAGTCATTCCTCAATGCAGG
Organism: Cervus elaphus; assembly: GCF_910594005.1. Classification (NCBI taxonomy): domain Eukaryota; kingdom Metazoa; phylum Chordata; class Mammalia; order Artiodactyla; family Cervidae; genus Cervus; species Cervus elaphus. The sequence goes on along the minus strand of NC_057829.1, from coordinate 27,699,180 downwards.
CGTCCCTTGGTAGCCACAGGGTTTGGTTCCAGGACCCCCACGGACACCAGGATCTGAGGGTGCACACCTCCCTTATGGAGGATGGCGTAGTACACTTGACCCCTGAGCAGCACAGGTTACAGCTTCGAGTCCACTTAGATACTCAGGTTTTTTTTTTTTTCAATAATAAATACTGTAGGACTACATGATCCAGGGTTGCTTGAATCTTCGGATGCAGAAACACAAATATGGAGGAACTGCACAATGGAGGGCTGACTAAAAGTTGTATGCAGATTTTCAACTGTACAGAGGGTTGGTGCCTCCAACCCCCTCCTCGACCAAGGGTCAACTATATTTGTATATAACCTTACGCACATCCTGCCCTATACTTCATTACCATCTCTGCTTATAAAACCTAATGTTATGTATATTATCTAGGGTGAAACAGATCACCAGCCCAGGTTGGATGCATGAGATAAGTGCTCGGGCCTGGTGCACTGGGAAGACCCAGAGGGATCAGGTAGAGAGGGAGGTGGGAGGGGGGATTGGGATGGGGAATACATGTAAATCCATGGCTGATTCATGTCAATGTATGACAAAAACCACTATAATATTGTAAAGTAATTAGCCTCCAACTAATAAAAATAAATGAAAAAAAAAAAGCCTAATGTTAATGCAATATAATGCTGTATGTATAGTTGCCAGTGTGCAGAAAATTCAAGTTTTGCTTTTTGGAACTTTCTAGAATTTTTTTCCCTCTTTCGGAAAACATTTGATCCTCAGTTCAATTGGTTGAATCTGTGGATTTGAAAACTGCAGATGTGAAGGGCCAACTACAATGATTATCTGTGGCCCAGACTGGATCTAAACTGTCCCTACTTCATCTGGAGAACGTCTGGAGCGTGTTTCCGGAGTGCTTAGTATGTGCCAGGCCCTGACCTAGAGGCTGGAGACACAGCAGGATTGAAAGGGGCCTCTACCATCACAGTGCTTGTCCCCCTCTGTCGTTTTCTCTTGCCATCATCCTTGGCTTTCCAGCAGCACTCTGACCTACTGTCCAGCGTTCCTGAATGTAAGTGCCTTCCTTACACTTAGGACAACAGGGTGACAGGTATGGTGAGTGTGGAGGCTCTGTTGGTCGGGGTGATCAGTGAGCGGACGTGAGAGGGAAGGTCTAGGGGAGAGATGTTCTAGGGAAGGGAAGGACAGAGGGTCACAACCCCCACCTTGTGGGAAGGAGCTGGGTGCATTTGAGGAGTAACAGCCACAAAACGCCACAGGGGACATCTCTGAGCAGGTAAAAGTGATGGGCGTTGGAAAAGAGCTTTAACAAGATAATGGTCTTCACAGGTTTTCTTCACAAGCCCCCTTTAAAACACATTTGAAGTCTTTTTAATCATACATTTAAGCTTGCAAAATGATGCTCTTTGTGGCTTGCTGTATGCTGTCAACATTTTTAAAATATTTTTTTTCACCCAAACTTGGGGCTGCAGCTTCAGTTCCTTTGATTCGAGAAGCTTATCTGTCACATCAAGCTGTGTCACCGCAGTCAGCCGAGCAGACTTGCCTTGGTGTCAGAAAACATCTGACTTCAGTTTTTAAATTCAAATAAGTAGGCATCCCCATGGCAACCTTTTTGCTTCAGAGTTCTAACTGCTGGGAGGCGGCAGGAAGTAGAGCCTTGTTGGGACCTGCCCTCGTTGCCGTGCTCTGGGGCCCGGGCCTGCCGCACGGTTCTCCGTCTCAGACTGCCCCTTCTCCAGTTGCCAGGAGGTTGTCATGGGGTGGTGCCCCAGAGGACTGGGGTTGGAGTGGGAGAAGGATACCCAGGAATGGGTACATGGGAAAGCTAGATGGGCGGCCTTGGCCATGCTGATGTCTTTGTATGTCCCAGGAGCCTCCGTGGGCATGGATGGCTTTTGGCGAGGGTTTTGTCAAGGGCTTCCTTGGTAGCTCAGATTCTTTACCAAGAATCCTCCTGCAATGCAGGAGATCCGGGTTCAATTCCTGGGCCAGGAAGATCCCCTGGAGAAGGAAATGGCCACCCACCCCAGAATCCTTGCCTGGAGAATCCCATGGACAGAGGAGCCTGGCGGGCTGCAGTCCACAGGGTCCCAAGAGTTGGACTCGACTTAGCGACTAACACTTTCACGCTTTCACTTTAGTCATCTCTGCACTGATTCACCACACCCACATTCCTGGCATGCATGCTGGAGAACAGGCGGTCAAGGGGGGAAACAGGATACCCCCAGAGGCCTCTGAGACCACCCTGGGAGGATGGGACGTGGTCTGGACTAGGGCGAAGGTGGTGAGAGGTGTTTTCATTCAGTAGATACCTGGCTGCCCCCGTGCTGTGTTCTGGAGCCTGACACACTTCTCTGGAGGGGTGACTGATCCTGGGCTTTGTATAAACAAAGGGCCTCGAAGCCTAACCCTGCCACCAAGCAGCTGGGTGACCTTGACAAGGCCGTTTCTCTGGGGCTTATTTGTCACACAGGTTAATCTGACCTTGCCTAACTCTCAGGGAGTGGTAATGGTGAGCTGGTGGGGGGGCGGGCTTCGGGAGGGCTCACCCCGCTTTGTGCCTCCAGGGGTGAGGGTCCCAGAGGCCCAAGGTTTCCAGGAACCCAGCTTGGCGCCTGCTCCTGGCACTGTCTTGAGCTCTCTCGGCGCAAGCTCAGCCCTCAAGGGCATTTCCCTAATTAGCAACCTTGCTCACTGTGATCTGAATGGCCCAATTCATAGGTCAGAGGAGAGGCAGAAAGGAAGGATTTGCCAGCAGGCCCCAGGATCCCTGGCCCAGCCTGGCTCCACCTGCTCCCCCTTCATGGTAGCATCTCTGGCGTCAGTTTCCCCTCTCGAGGCCCTGCTGTGTGCCAGGCTGACCTCTGAAGGCACAGCACGCAGGTTCTAATGGGGAGAGTTTAGACCTGTGTGGGTGCTAAGTCACTTCAGTTGTGTCTGACTCTCTGTGACCCTAGGGATCGAGCCTGCCAGGCTCCTCTTGTCCATGGAATTCTCCAGGCAAGAATACTGGGCTGGGTTGCCAAGACCTACTAGGTACCTGAAGCCCTACTGTGTGCAGAACCTGCCAGCCTATGAAGACCGCAGGTCTGGGAGGCCACACACACAAAGGCACGTACCAACCCCTACATTACAGGGATACCCCAGACGGGGCTCTCAAGGGGCACTTTTAGCTCTGAATGATTTCAGTCCACGCTCCTAGGCCGTGCGCTCCTGTCCCCTGGGGCTGAGGCTTGGCAGGACGGGAGCTTCAGTTTCCATTTCCATTGGGTGCACTTCCCTGTGCCCAGGGGATCCTTAACCCCTGTGTCGATTGACCCTCTAACCCACTGTGAAGCTCAGGACACTAGGTGGGTCTTATGACCGATGACTGATCACTCACAAAAGTGTCCTAGTCAGGATGAGAACCTCAGTGGTGCTTCGACTGTGGGCTCTGGGATCCACCCACACCTCGCCTTTGAAGCCTCGCAGAAGTCCTAAATGGGGAAGGGCAATTGAGGGAGCAGCGTCAGATCCCCTGACTCATGGGGCGCCCCCGCCCCCGACATGCCTGTGGGCCCTGCGCTCCTGCAGGTAAAGCCTCTTCCACAAATACCAGCTGCTCCTGGCCAAGGGGCAAGGGCGGCTCGTGTCCTTCTCAACCCTGTCACTTCCAGAACCGTGTTTGACAATTAGTCCTCTTCTTTCCTTACACAGGCTTCCTTATGCCTTAGAGATTAAGTGAACTTGAAGGTTGGTGTTTTCAACAGAGTGTTTCCAGGACAAAAGGGCCAAAACTGCAGAGAAAGTGCCGTCCAGGGTGTCTGGAGCCTTGGGGTTAGCCTCAGCTCTTGCTTTTCTTTGCGTGGTCTTGGAGGAATTCCCGGTTTCTGGGTCTGTTTCTCTTTCTGTAGAAGAAGATCTTGACCTCAGGGGCTCCTGGGGGGACTGAAGATTCTGTCTTAACTGGTGCTGGTGCCTCACAGCCAGGGTCTCCACCAAGCAGAGGAGAGCCTTGCCCCACGGGCCCCAGCCAGGGCTCCCCTGCAGGCTTCACTCAGGGCCTCAGGAAGGAACCAGGGAGGAAGGGAGCACAGGTTGTCTGAAAGTGGTGACATTTGGTTTGGAAACTTTGGTCCCATATCTGCGGCTCTGCACGTGACCCCCAGGCCTTCTCAGCCACCCAGTAGGTCCAGGAGGGGTGAGCCTGCGGCCGGGCTTCCTACCAGAGCGTGTGACTTGCAGTGAACTTCCTCAAGGCCGCGATTCCAGGCGGGGGCGGAAGAGGGCCCCTGAGGGTGGGTGCTGGTCACAGCTCCTTCTGGGCCCCTCTAAATAAGGCCTTGCTCCAGGTGAACGAATCTCCTCTCCCTTTTTACAGTCCTCAGGAGCTATGGTTGGGAAATGACATTTACCTCCCTCTTTGTCCTTTCAAGAATTTTCTTAATTATAGGCAGTGACCATACCTGCTTTGATAATCAGGGGAGAAGCCTGTTATTATTTTAAATGCCAGTCCTCAAGCTGTCAGCAGACGTTCCCCTTACTCCTCCCAAGGTCAGAGAGGGCAGGTGTAAATGCCCGGTGATGTCAGGAACACACACCTGGCCTAGACCCCTGGGCTTCTGGGTCACCGGGGGCACGAGAGCAGGATGGGGCCTGACAGCCTGTTCCCAGCCTCTCCTGGCCCATCGGTGATGAGGACAGCACACCCAGGGAGGCATATGTGTCACCCAAGGTCCTGCAGCTGTTACGATGAGTGGGAAACAGGAACTGCGTCTCCCGGCTCCTCAGGGCCCCTTCTGCAGGCGACAAGCCCCTGGACCAGGAGAAGCTCTTTGGGGAGGCGGAAGGCAGGCTCCTACATTCCTGAGTCCAAATGTTGTCAGACATTCTCCAAGCACCTGCCGGGTGGGCTGGGGTTGGGGTGTGGGGGGTTCTGTGGGAGCACCTGAGGGTTGTGGGTAGACCAGAGGAAGCAAGGGCCCCTGCCCACAGCCAGCAAGCAAGCTCACGGGCAGCTGGGCTGGGGAGGGTTGGTGGCGGGGGGCCTGGGATCTCTCTCCTTCCCCAGCATTGACGCCACCACCCCTCCAGTTCCTGCAGGCCCCCTGGGTGAGGTGCCCACGGTGATGTGGCTGTAGGGTGCTCGGGCTTGGGGGGACTTAGGTCCTGGGATGATACAGAATTGTGGAGCAGAAACAGGGCCATAGCGGGGGTGTGGGAGAACAACTGCCCCCTGGGATGCACCGGCTCTGGGGCAGTTCCCTACTTTCTTTGTCCACCTGAGGAGACCTTCTCCTCCTGCTCTTAATAAATAAGAGAGATGCAACCCCCCTCCCCAAATGCCTATAACATCTTCTTGCTTAGGGTTCCCTTATGCAGTGCTGACGAGCTGTCACTTGCCAGGCCTGCGCTGGGATCTTTGAATACCTTGGCCTCATCCAGTCCTCACAGAGTCCTATGACCGTGGTGCAGCATTCTCCCCATTTTCTGGATGGGGACACTGAGGCTTGGTAACTTGCCCAGGATTTCACAGTTGTTACAGCAGGTGATAGAGTTCATCAGTTAATAGTGTTAACCTTCTTTATCTTTTTTGAAAATGGGTAGTGCCTTTACATGATTTCTAAATGAATTCTAAAGGAAGTTTCGTAAAAAGGTTCCCTTCCACCTCCCCTAAATTCTTCCAGAGATATTCTATGCAAATATGATAAAATATGTACAGCTGTCCCTTTTTAAACACAGATGGAGCATGCTAGACAACTTTTCTGTACTTTGACTTTCCACTTGCTATCATTACATGGTTCAACATCGCTTTAGTGCTATAGGAGGTCCCAGTGTGACTGCAGGGTCATGACCCTTTAATATGTCTCAGGAGAGGCAGAATCAGTCAGAATCTGGGAAGGCCTTAGGTCTGGTTTCTGTGACAGGGTGTTATTGTTTGCTGTGTGTGTGTCTTTTAGTTAATAGACTTTATTTTTTAAAGTAGTTGTAGGTTTGCAGAAAATTGAGCAACTAATAGAGTTTTCATATGCCCCTTCTCTCCCCTCCCCAGTTTCCCCTATTACAGTCATATTGCATTTGTGTTGTATGTTTGTTACAATTAGTGAACCAACTGATGCACTGTTATGATTATTTTTTAAAAGTTTTATTTCTTTGGCTGCACCAGGTCTTAGTTGTGGCACGCAGGCTGTTCTAGTTGCGGCATGTGGGATCTAGTTCCCTGACCAGTGATCGAACCTGGGCCTACGGCACTGGGAATGCAGAATCTCAGCCACTGGTCCGCCAGGGAAGTCCCCTGATGCACTGTTATCACTTAAAGTCCATAGTTTATATTGGTTCCCTCTTTGTGTTATAGTTTTGACAGTCGCATAATGTGATGTACCCACCATTTCAGGATCACACAGAGCGGTTTCAAATCCACCTACTCACATCCCTCCCACTTTCCCCACCCCTGGCCACCACTTAATCTTTTTACTGATTCTCTAGTTTTGTGTGACAGGGTTTTTGAAGGGCAAGCCTACCCTCTTCATGGCTGATGCTCCCAGCTCCAGGGAAGGACTGGAGGCCACTTAAGGGCTAAGATCAGGGGGTCTGTTGAGAACTGTCAAATGATAAACCTAAAACAATTTAGTCATGTTTGAGGGCCTTTATTCAAGGGAGGAACAGCCCACAGCTTAGGGGGACACAGTACCCCACAAGCAGGGGCACGCTGTTGCTGAGGAGTTTGAGGCAGGAGCACATTTTTAGAGCATTAGAAGAGGCAGTTTGGAAACAGAACAGGATTGGCTAAAGTTGATTGGTTCTGTTTTCTAGGGTCCAGTGAGCTGGCTAAGCTGCCGGTCAGAGGGTTGTGATAATGTATGGCAAGTTTCCTAGCTGGGGGTTTCCCATCAGTAAATTAAGTAGGGCTGACCTCAGTGTACATTTGTGACTTGGCGAGGGCAGTCCCCATTTTGTGAGTCCCGATACACACGTGAACTTTCTCAGAACTGACCTTGCTGTACCCCAGAGGAGCCCACAAAGGAGTCAGGCGCTGCACGGGTCTCCTGGGCAAAGGATCTGGGTCACGAGGGGCATACCTTCCTAATCCTCCATGGAGAGAGGGGAGAAGTGTTGCTCAGAAATTGTCTCCTCTCAGACAGGGCGGGTGTTCATTTATCCATCTGCATCCCACCAGGACTGCCACCTCCTGAGGACAGGAAGACATCTCCGCCATGAGGTGCCCACTGCTGGCCAGGACTACACATTAGTTGAATTCGTGGCTGAATGGGCAAATCTGAACTCGAAACAGCCATATGCCTCCCAGGATTACAGTGGTCCCTTCCGTGGGCTCCCCTTTCTTCAGCTGATTTCATAGGATGTAACAACTGTGATGAAATGACTGTGGTCCAAGGATCTTAATCCACCTGGCCCAGTGAGAACTTTAATGTCTTCAGAGCCCAGAGTTAATGAGGCTCAAACACCAACTGGCAAGTTCAATATGAAAGCCAGATGAGCAGTCTTTACTCAAGAAATAGCCCTGTCTCCTGAACGGCATTATCTGCCCAGGCAAGCAGCAGTCTCCCCACTATGATCAGGCTGGTCAGACAAGTCTCAGAGTCTGTTCTGGGCACATAGAACCTGAACAGGGAAAGGTGGTTTCTGACGGCATCCGGTGCTGCTGGCCCCTGTGTCTTGAGTATTAGGACGAGTGTCCCAGCTCTGTCACTCCTGGGCAATTCTGGGCATTCTCTTTCTTTTTAAAAAATATTTCTTTGGCTCTGCCAATCTTGGTCGTGGCACACTGGTTCTTTACTTACGGCCTGCGGGATCTAGTTCCCTGATCAGGGATTCAACCTGGGGACCCTGCATTGGGAGCATGGAGTCTTAGTCACTGGACCACCAGGAAGTCCCGGGGCATTCTCAGTGGAGGCTGTGTGGCATCAGCCTCGGCCACAGAGTGTCTTGGGCTTGAATCCTGGTTTTGCCAGGATCAGGGATATCCTAGGTAAGTCAGCCTCCTGAGACTCAGTTTCTCTGTCTGTAAAATGGGCATGATCCTTGATTTAAAGATTTGAGCCCATGCATGTAGAGCAATCAGGAGGGAGCCTCACATGTAACAGATAGTCAATTAATGCCAGTTGTGGTTCTGGTTGCTGTGGGATAATGCCAGATTGCCTTTTTGATTCTTCTCTCCTGCCTCCTCTAAAATCCAAGTTCATTAGGAAGCTTCACTTGTTAAAGATATGCTAATGTATTCAATTTGATTATTGAACAGTTCTTGCTTTCCTTTCAGGCTCAGGAACTAACTCTTCAGTCTAATCCTATCTTTGTTTTTGTTCACCCTACAAAATTGACCTTGAGCAAGGACTTGAGGGTATTCTAGAAGTCAGAGGAAGAGAATGATGCCTGAGGCTGGAGGGAACTGGGACACTTACCAGGAGGTGAAAGGCAGGTGCTTGGAACTGAGATTAAAGTGTTAAACCAGGAGGACTGGAACGATCTGGTCCCAGCTCTGTTCCCTACTGGCCTTGTGACTTGTTCTGTCACTTCCCTCTTTGGGTTTACTATAGTTCTCATTCTGACATTCACAGATGGACAGTGGAGGTCTGAGAGTCTCCTGAAACCAGTGCCAAATGGTGTGTCTGAGCATTTTTTTTTTTGCAGAGTGCTCCCAGCTTTCAGCAGATTCTCAAAAGGGTTCCAACCTCTTGGGCTGGCAGACTTTTATCTCGGTGACTCAGCTGTCTCCCATGGGCTCTGATGCCTGCAGCTGACTCACCAGTGCGAGCTCTTAGCAGCCCCAAGGCCAGCTCCCCACAGAGCACCCAACTGGCTCAGCCAGGCACGGTCCACTGTGACTACACCTGGGAGCAGAGCTCTGGGGCCAGGCCGCATCCTGGGGGTGGCCAGCCTCCAGAGCAGACTGGCTGCCTGGGACTTGGCTCATCTCCAGCCCAGTAGGTGGCAGAGCCCCAAGGTGCCAAATGGGACCTGCGCACCAGGAACCTTGAGAGAGCCGTGCACCCAGTGGGGCGCTCTGGCTCCCTGGAGAGCATGAGATGACATCAGACCCCAAGTGTGGCTTTTCCATTCAGCTTGTGTCTTCCAGCTCAGCGTCCACAGCCTCTAGTGTGTATTAGGTGCTCAGTAAAAGTACTGCTGAAAATAACAAGACAGCTCCTTGAGAAGTGAATCACGTACAGAAGGGGTGGGAGGGAACCTTAACGGTCTCCTACAGCACAGAAAAGGCTTTCCTCCAAGAGTATCATTTTAACTGAGTTTTGAAGGTTAAATAAAAGTTCCCCAGGGAAAGAAGTAGAAAAGGGAATTTGAGGTGAGGAAGTAGGTATTACTGGGCACAAAGATGTGAAACCACACATGTTGTTCAGGTAACCCTCGGGGGTGTGGGGCAGAGTTGCTGAGACCATGGGAGGGAGGGGCAAGGCTGGGACTTCAAGGGAGCAGATTGCAGAGTTGGGTTAGGGCCAAGGCTTGTGTTCTGAGAAGAAATGTCAGAGAAGGAGGAGGACAGCTTAGAGCAGGGGTGGTGAGAGTGATACTGTGCACCGCTAGATCTCCCGTCAGGACCAAGGCCCCAAATGGAGTCACTTATGTTAAGCCCGGTGGCTCCAAACTGAGACGTAATTACAGCGTTGGATTTTCCAGAAATGGAATCTTTAACCAGTCATTCGGGAATCACCTAGTGAGCAATCAGCATTAGGTCAGGTGATCTGGCTGAGAGATCCCTGACATCCCCTAAGGAAAGTGACCTTGCCATAGCCAAGCTGCTTGTCTTGACCTAGTAAAATTTGACCTAGTATAGCTTCTTTGTTCCTACTCCCTTCTGTCCATTAAAAGTGTTTCATTTTGTACAGCTCCTCCAAGCTCCTTCTTATCTGCCAGATTGGATGCTGCAACAATTCATGAATTGTTGAATAAAGCCAATAAAATCTTAAAAATCTACTCAATTGAATTTTACTTATTAACAGAACTCTTTTCCCTGCTGGTGGAGGGCAGCCTGCTAAGGACTCACATCTGCGCACTTGGCCTCATCAGCTTGGGCTGCCACAGTGAAATACCACAGAGCAGGGGGCTTAAACAACAGACATTTATTTTCTCACAGTTCTGGAGGCCAGAAGTCTAAGATCAAGGTTTCTGCTGATTTGGTTTCTGGTGAAGACTCTCTTTCTGGCTTGCAGATGACTGCCTTCTTGGTATGTGCTCATATGGCCTTTCCTAACTGTGTGCAGTTGGGGTTGGGGGTTGGGGTGTAGGGGGGAGCAAGATCTCTGGTGTCTCTTCTGATAAGGATGCTAATCCTGTGAGATCAGAGGCCCACCCTTATGACCTCATTGAACCTTCATTACTTCCTTAGGGGCCCCATCTCCAAATACAGTCACTGCGTGGGGATTAAGCTTCAATGTGTGAATTTTGGAGCAGGATACAAACATTCAGTCCATGCTGACGGATGAAGTGAGAGATGCTCAGTCGTGTCCAACTCTTTGCAACCCCCCAGGCCAGAACACTGGAGTGGGTAGCCTTTCCTTTTCCAGGGGATCTTCCCAGCCCAGGTGTCCTGCATTGCAGGTGGATTCTTTACCAGTTGAGACACAAGGGAAGCCCATACTGATGGTGCCCCTGTTCAGGAATTGCCCTCAGCCAAAGGGAGCCCCTGGGCCAAAGTTCTGCCTCTCCCCTGGGACACTGTTATGCTGAGGTGCAAGGGCTATTCCTCTTGCCTCAATTGAGGACAATTCTGCAGGGCCATCCCTACAACACGAGGGTGGGCAGAGGCCTCAGTGGCAACTTCACTGGAATATAGTTTCCCCCTCTGCCCTGTCTTGCTGCCCTCACTGCCTCACAGGGCTGATTCTGTGAGCATGTGCTGAAAACTCCTGCCCACACATTTCAGTCTCAGAGCATGTTTCTCAGAGATGTGAAAGATGGCAAGTATGTGTCAGTTCAAGATCCAACTTTGATCAGCTGGTCCTAACAGCTGGCATACTGAGTTGAAGAGGCTTCAAAGTCAAGTTCTTCTAGTGATGTCTATCATGGGTGAGGAAGCAGGCATGGGGACGTGTGTGCTGGATGTCCATCGTTCCGCAGAGAGCTGTGGTGTTACAGATGCCAAGTTGGGAGAGCTGTAGGAAAGAGGAACAGGCCATCAGGGTCAGAGGCTAAAGGGAATGAGAAGGTGCTGTTGGACTTTCCAAGTAGAGATTTACTCTTTACTTTCAAAAAGCCACTCCGTGGAGCAGTGGGCAGGGTTATGGATAGTCTGGAGGGACAGTAGTAAACAATGTAGGTGACTGTTTCAAGGAGCAAGGAAGTGAAGGGAAGGTACGAGAAAGTAGCTGAAGTGAAAGGCAGGGGTGATATTTCTTTTAGGCTAGGAGAGCCTGGTGTATATTTATAATCTGAGGGAGAAGAGCCAGTGGTGAGGGGGAAGACTGAAGATATGAAAAACAAAAGGACAGTTGATGGAGCAAAGTGCTCGAGGTATGAATAATAAAAATATTTGACAACTGGTAAAGTATGAGGAACAAACGAAGAGAATGAACGCACCTAAAACGAATGCAATATTGTAAATCAACTAGACTCTAGTTTTTAAAAAGGAAAAAAATATATTAAATATAGAAAAGAATGGACAGGGTATCAATTCTGTCCTCACAGAATCAGTCATAGGAGCTGATCAGCGAAAGCACAGGATGGTTTAGCAGCTACAATCTGGCCTTACGAAAAGAAGAAAAGGCATTTCCTTTTCAGAGATGGAAGGAAAGAGGTAAAATAGGAATTGAGCATGAAGGAGACAAAGATGCGGTTGGAACTTGAGTATTGTTGAAAAGATCTGAAGGTAATGAAAACTTGAGATAATGAAACCTTAAATGAGATATGGATGTGTTTACATAAGTAGTAAAGTAAGTAAAGTAAGTACTTTAGTGGAGGTGGTAGATAGTGGGGGATAGTAAATAGTGGAGGTGGATAATATAGAACAAATATAATTATCAGGGATTCAGGTTCTCGTTGCTTTGTCATCCATAGCAAGGCATAGCTGGGCCATTCATGGCCCAGAATGGATGCTTGAGCTCCTGCCATTATGTCTGCAATCCAACATAAGAAAGGAATTTGCAGCCACAGCTGACATTTAGCTGGTCCAAATCAGCAGCATTGTTTAGGAGTAAAATTACTGAAATACTTCTGTTGTTATTTAGTCACTAAGTCATGTCAGACTCTTTTGTGACCCCGTGGACTGTAGCCCACCAGGCTCCTCTGTCCATGTGATTTCCCAGGCAAAAATACCAGAGTGGGTTGCCATTTCCTTCTCCAGGGGATCCTCCCAACCCAAGGATCAGACCCATCTCCTGCATTGGTAGGTGGATTCTTTACCACTGAGTCCTAGGGAAGCCCAAAACACTTCTGTTTCGTTGATGTTGTTCAGTTGCTAAGTCGTGTCTGACTCTGCAACCCCACGGATAGCAGCATGCCAGACTTCCCTGTCCTTCACTACCTCCCAGAGTTTGCTCAAATTCATGTCCATTGAGTTCATGTCCATTGATGCTGTCTAACCATCTCATCCTTTGCTGCTCCCTTCTCCTTTTATTGTCAATCTTTCCCAGCATCAGGGTCTTTTCCAGTGAGTTGGCTCTTCATATCAGGTGGCCAAAATATTGGAGCTTCAGCATCAGTCCTTCCAATGAACATTCAGGGTTGATTTCCGTTAGGATTGACGGGTTTGATCTCCTTGCTGTCCAAGGGACTCTCAAGAGTTCCCCAGCACCGCAATTAGAAAGCATCAATTCTTCGGCGCTCGGCCTTTTTTCACGGTCCAACTCTCACCGACTTCTGTACCAGCTGGTAAATAACTGCTGACTCCCTGATGCTCATTCCTCTGCTTACTCATCCTCTGGGACCACCTACCCCTTCAGGACAACACCTTGGCTCAGCTGGGATCTTCTAAGACATTTCCCCAACAAAATGGTCAGTGTCCTAGCAGTGAAAGTGAAAGTTTTAGTCACTCAGATTTGTCAAATATTTGCATTGGCTGTTTCTCTTCCTTTTAAGAACAGGACCTTAAAAGTCACAAATTTGGCACATGTTCTTTTATTTCATTGGCCAAAATGAAGTCCTTTGGCTGCAAGGGAGGTTATGAAATGTCTTTTTTCTGGGTGGCCACATGTGCAGCCAGAAGTAGGGAGTTTGATTACTAATTATCAAGATCAAGGGAAAAAGAGGTGAAGGACATTAGAAGACAGTTGCAGACTCGGTCACTTGGAAGGGCCAAAAAGGTGCCAAGTATTAATAGCACAGAGGAATTTGTGAGCCTAGCTGACACAGTTGATTTCTCCAGCAGTCCAGGATTGGTGGGAAGAGAGGAAAAGACATCAGAGGCTAGAAATTGGCTGAGGGGAGTTAGGGGTGCTTCCAGGATGAGGAGGAGCCAGGGTGGAGCTTTGGTGCCAGACAGCTGAGCTGGGCCTTCCCAGTGGATGCCTCTGTTCTATCAGCTGTTTTGGCCAAGAGCTCTTTCCATTGTAGAAGCCGTGACAGATGGATGCCATCCAGGGCCAGACGGAGAAGTTTCACAGATCTCGGGCCCTAGAAGTGGGGCCTCATGAGGAACTGGGATCCAGAGCTGGAAAGCCGTCAAGAACCCCACCAGGATCTCCGGTGTGGCTCACATTTCTGAGGAAAAATATTGTTACAGTTCCTGAAAACTTGAGCTCATAGTAGGGAGGTAAAGAAGGGGATTTTTATTTTACCTTTTAAAATTTTTCCCATTTTTTTTTAAAGTATAAAATAAAACATGGACTTGGCAATGAGTGAAATAATGGAGTGATGGGTACAACCGAAAGTCAAGACTCTTTCCACCTCTGATTCTCTGTTCCTCTCCTGAAAATCCTGCCACTTCTGAAAGAGAAGGGCATGCTGCTGCTTCTGCCTCACGCTCCAAAGCTGCTTCAAGTAACATTGTTTTGTCCAGGCCTATTTCCTTAGCTAGCCCATCATCTTTCAGCATTTGAAATCTTTCCAGTTTCCACTGTTACAAAGGGCCCTTCTGTGAACACTTTGGATAAAATACTTCTTAGCTCTGGATTATTTCTTTGAGGGGGGTACAAAGCTAGGAATGGTATTATAGGGTCAAAGGGTCCAAATAGCTTCAAAGCTCTTGTTGTCTACACACAGATGGTTAAGAAGGTATTTTAAGAGGATTTAAGCATCTACTGACTTGGTAAAAAATGATCATAACCCACTTACTGCTTTTATATTCTTTATTAAAATTCTGTCCTTACAGGGAAGAGGGTAGATTAAGGAACATATTACTCTTGTGTTCCAGGTGTGCAAATAAAAGGCATGAAAAGTTCATTGCAAAAACACTGACATATCCCTGTGGTTATGTGGGAGGTGGGGTATTAAAAAAGAATCATGGTTGGTTCAGGCTGTGTCAATAAGTAGCTCTGTGAGCGCAGTAACCCCAGCAAAGTGAGAGCCTGTGACCCGTAGGTCTCCAGGTTTCCTTTTGGCTTGGGGTCTTGTAACCTCTGCATGGGATGCTTTGCCTCCTTCACCGATGAGGAGCCGGGGGCCAGGCTCTGTCCTGGGACCCCACGTCCCTTGCCCTTATCTGGCTGTTGGGGTCATGTGCCCCATGCTGTGCCTGGACTTAGGAAGCCTGTGGGTGGGGGTGGCCATGCAGCCTCCATCTTGCCGCTGAGACCAGTCAATGAGGCATCCAGTTTAGACCAAATCTCGTCCCGACTTTACTCAGCTCTTTCACATCACCCACTGCAGTGCACACTTCCCCATTCTGCTCCCCAGTGGGAAGTAGGAGCCGCAGTGTGGGGGTGGTGGTGGAGGAGGTGAGACGGAGGTGGTGGGCCAAAGGCGCCAAGACCTCTGTCTGTGGCCTGTTCCTAAGATTGCCACAGATGGATGGGACCCTGGGTCTGCCCCTCCCTGGTCAAGTGTAACCTTGGATAAATGCCCTTCCCATCCCAGGTCTGAATTTCTCATTTGGTACAATGATGGAATGAGACTAAATGAACTTTAAGAGTCTGCCCTGAAATTAGGCTGAGATTTCCTTCCCTTCCTTTGAATTTTTAGGTACTTCTCCTGTGGGAGATGGTGAGTGAGGGTCATCATCTCTGTGCTCAGAACCAGAGGGTCAAGCATAGGTAGAAGGCGAGTGGTTTTGTGGGCCACTGAGGCCTTTCTCATTCCGGAGTAAGATGACAATCGAGCTCTAGATGGGGCGGGGGGTGGGGGGGTTGCTTCCTTCTCCAACAGGCTGATTTTTAGCCTGGTTCTCAATTCGCGCTTCACTTCTTGTTTCCTTCTCCAATGACTTATGCACTTCCTATTGTCCCCCATCTTGCTCCTCAGTCCCTTTCCTCCACTTCCTCCAACTCCCGGACAGACCTTAGTAGGGCCTTGGGATGGAGTGTGTTTGTTGGGAAGGGGAAATTTTCCCTTCCCTTCTTTGGTTCTTTTTGATTGGTCAGATAATTAAAATGATGTAAGGCAGATTAACAGTAAAATTTAATTTCATATGTTCAGGAATTCCACAAACATGAGCATGTCAGAGACAGAGAGGTAAAATGAGATATATACCCCATCTTGAGATAAGGAATAGAATAGGGATCTGGGGCTTCCAAGGACAGGAGGGTCACCCATAGGCAGATAAGAGAAGATCTTTTGGTAATTAGGGGTCTGCCCTGCCATATACATGGAGGTCACGTAGATAAAATGTGTCCCTGGTAATAACTGTCTTTCTGGGAAAAATTCCTAATTTATTTTATTTTTTAAATTCCCAATTTAAATTCTTCTATGTAGTTAAGGGAGAAGCAGTAATTTCTCTTAAGTCCTCAGGGTCTCCATTGCCTTTAATGTGAAAGACAAGTGTGTGTGTGCTCAGCTGTGTCTGACTCTTTGCGACCTCATGGACTGTAGCCTGCCAGGCTCCTCTGTCCATGGGATTCTCCTGGCAAGACTACTGGAGTCGGTTGCCACTTCCTACTCCAGGGCATCTTCCCAACCCAGGGATAGAACCTGCATCTCTTGCATCTCCTGCATTGGCAGGCAGATTCTTTACCACCGCGCCACCTGGGAAGCCCCTTATTACCCATTGTATGTGCGTGTGCTAAATCGCTTCAGTCCAGTCCGACTCTTTGCTGCCCCATGGACTGTAGCCCACCAGGCTCCTCTGTCCATGGAATTCTCCAGGCGAGAATACTGGAGCCAGTTGTCATGCCCTTCTCCAGGGGATCTTCCACCCAATATCAATTCTCATTCAGCCAACCATGTTTCACTTTGTTGACATGATGACAGTTGCTAGTCAAAGATACTTTAAGGCCTAAAAGGGGAAAAATGAAATACAAAACCACTCTATGGCATTTCTTAAACTAACACGTTGGATGGGTGAAAGACTCACATGCCAAAGTGGCACATCTGAGACCTGCCATGAAACCCTACATATCTAATATTGGAAAAACCGGTCTGCGAGTCGTGGGGAGAAGGGATGGTGGATGTGAGATGTGAAGAGGGAAAATCAGGAACCAGAATGAAGCTACGCACTAACCCAGCCACTTAAATACCACGAATGTCAATTTAGGAGACAGCTTTGGGTCTTTGGGTGGTGAGTTTGAATTCTGACTGTGAGAGCTTAGAAAAAGCAGATGAACTTTAAGATTCTCGGCTGAAAAATGGCCCTAATAACAGAAAACGGTACGTCATAGAAAAAAGGTGAGGCTTGAAAGATATTTTATATAAATAATCCCTAACGTCTTCAATTATGTATTCTTTTCTGATGACCCCTCCCTCCTTCGCCCCGCCCCGCCCCGCCCCGCCCCGCCCCGCCCCGCCCCGCCCCGCCCCGCCTCCCCTCCGCGCAGGCGCCCTCTGTGGCGCTGAGTCAGGCTGCGGGCGGAATTCGGACCCGCCTGGCGGGGACTGATCTTGCGCTTGCGCAGTGGGCGACGCTGGGGCGGAGCAGGTTTATATTCGCCGAGAATCAGCTGACGCTCTGCATTGCAGACTGCGGAGTCCGGTGGCGCCATGTACTCGTTCTTCGTCCTGGCCAGCCTCCTCGGCGCGGGTAAGCCCTGAGAGCCCCACTCCCCCAGCCTGGGGTAGGGGTTCCCGGCAGAACGCGGCCGGCTCCTCCTGGATCGGGCTGTACCGGGCCTCGCCCCTCCGCGCTCCGTAGGGATTGGCGAGGGGCGCGCACTGCGCAGGCGCGTGCGCAGCGCCTGGTAGCTGCTGGGCGGCGGAGGGGCTGCGGGAGGCCGTTGGAAACCTGGTTGCCAAGGGTCTGGGGTCCGGCGGGTGGGGCAGGGGAAGTAGCGTCTCCCTCAGGGCTTGAGTGGGCGTGGCTGGGACTTACCGGGGCCTTCCCTTAAACTCTCCGTCCTGCTCTTGGGGTAGGCTTGTAGGGTGACCGCTCCAGCAGCTGTGTTCTGCTTCTGCTGGGCGCACGTAATCAAGATGGACTGCAGTCTCTACTTCTGGACAGACTTCGGCCCTTGGCCTCACTTGCCCCAGTTTTTAAAAGTATTGAAGTTGCAGGAAGCACAGAAGTATTATGTATCTTCTGTGTTGATGCTTACCTTTACATACATTGTTTACTCTTCATCCTACACCTCGAAGATGATATGAGGTTTTTGTTGTTTGCTATGGAGCCCTCCTTTCATCTTGCATGGCCACTGGCCGGCTTTGGCAATGGCCTTTATTTTGGTGAAAATGTAGGTACCTGAGAAGTTGGTGCTACTCGGCAGTATTCCTACACCCACTAATTGTCCTGAAGTAGTGTTAATGGATGTTAAAATCTCTACAGGGCGGAACTTGAGAACTAGCTGCACTGCCTTCCTGGAATTAGAAAGGGCCCTATGCCCTCCCCACACCCTTTCAGCTTTTGTCTTCAATCTTACTCTCATTTAAATCATCATGGTAAAGGGCAGGGAGTGAGATAAATAGAGCCAGACTTTAATTTAAATACAGAGAGGTGTTTTCACAAATCTGGGTGTTTTCAGATAATAGCCCTCTGAGGGAAATAAATCAGATCTTTACAGCCATTCTCAGTTTCTGTTTTGGGTGAGCTGTAATTTAAGGGCTCGC
Source organism: Cervus elaphus (assembly GCF_910594005.1). Taxonomy (NCBI): domain Eukaryota; kingdom Metazoa; phylum Chordata; class Mammalia; order Artiodactyla; family Cervidae; genus Cervus; species Cervus elaphus. The sequence continues at coordinate 27,681,105 of NC_057829.1, read as the reverse complement.
TTCCATTTTAACTCATGCAGCAATGCAGATTTTAATTAAACCGTAACAAAATGGATGACAGTTGATGGAAAAATCAAAGAAATAAGTTATTTATAGGTGACATAGATTTAAGGTGTTTTTCCTCATGTTAGCTTTCAGCAACTTCCAGGAGCTGAAACCTTAAACCAAGCTCCTAACCTTATTTTACCTGTGGATTATGAAAGGCAATCAGTTTATAAAGATGTCGGTTTATAATCACTGAAGAAACTTTCTTGCTGGGGTTGGTACTGCTTGTTATTTCATGGTCTGTATGATATACGAATGCTAGTCTGTAAATATACTGATTGAGAACAATTATTTTGTTTTTCAGTATCCAATTTTTCTTACTGGCAGTGAGTCACTCCTCACGAGACCCTTAGGGGTTCTGAATCACACCGCACAAAGAGGAAATGTAAAGTTCTCCTCTGGTACAATATACACGGGAGTGTGGCTAACCAGACAGTTAACCTAGACACCTTCTTCCCAAAGCACTTGGGCAATAGGAGTGTGTAATAATGTGCTCTAACCTTGCTGCCCAGCCTTCAGGATTACGTCAAGGTCATGCTCTGAACTGGAGAAGGAAATGGCAACCCCCTCCAGTAGTCTTGCCTAGAAAATTCCATGGATGGAGGAACCTGGTAGGCTACAGTCCATGGGGTCGCAAAGAGTCGGACACGACTGAGCAACTTCACTGGTTCACTGGTTCATGCTCTGAACACAATGTGTGAATGCCTGCTTGCTTTGACAGTTCTGGCCTCAGTGTAGGTTTTTGAAAAGATAAAAAGTGTTTAGGATTGATGTTGAGCTTGTTAACAAAGATGCCTGGTGACGGCAGCCATCATCTGCTCCCTGGGAGTGTGTCATCCTGGATCTGCAGAGGCTTTCTGCTTTGTGTTTCAATGATGTCCTGGTGGTAGAGACGTTTGCTTTTGAGTTACTTTTCCAATCATCCTATTGCCTGTCCTTTTTCTCCACCTGGAAAAGAAATGGCAGTGATGGTATACTGAGAGAAATGGAGAATACCTCCTCTGACTTCTCAGGAATGAAGATACTGAGGCCCCCAGAAAAGACTCCCCCAAATTGTAGGCCATTTACTGGGGAAGTCAGAATCAGAACCCAGGACTCAGGACGGTGCTTGCTCTTTGTCCTTCCATCAACATGAACTGCTTAATTCTTTACAAATTTATTGGGCTGTAATTTACACACAGAAAACATGCGCATTTTAAGTGTGCAAATTGAGGTATTACTGCACGTGAACAAGCCCACTCCAGAAACACCTGTGCCTCCCCATCTCTCTCTAACTTGTCCCAAAGGAAACCGCTTGGTTAGCTTCTAGCACTGTCGATGTAAAAAACCCAACTGCTGCTTTTGAGCTTTTTATACATGAGATCATATAGTGAGGACATGCTGTTGGGTGGTTCTTCTAGTGGAGAAAGGCAGACCCAGTGTTAATGAGGTGAAAAGTATAAGACCTGTGGCTTGGTGTCTGGGAGGTGGTACATATTCCCTGACGCTTCGTTGCCTGTTACTGTCACTTGTGTAGAGGCTAGCCAGCTGAACAGTTTGCTCAGCACTGAGGCAGGTAGCTCTCTAGGGATGCTAGAATGTATTATGTACAAACTTATATTCATTTGATAGCTGCTCTAAAATTTTTTTTCTTTATTTTTGGCTTTGCTGGGCCATCGTTGATGTACTCACTTTTCTCTAGTTGCAGTGTGGGGGCTTCTCACTGTGGTGGAGCATGGGCTTTAGGTGTGGGAGGGCTCAGTAGCTGTGGCTCTTGGGCTTAGTTTCCCCACCAGGGATCGAACCCATGTCCCCTGCATTGGGAGGTGGATTCTTAAATCACTGGACCACCAGGGAAGTCCCGTGACAGCTTATTTTTATTAAGATGTTGTGTGCGTGCATGCTCAGTCAAATCTGACTCTTTGTGACCCCACATTCTATAGCCCACCAGGCTCCTCTGACCGTGGGATTTTCCCAGCATGGATACTGGAGTGGGTTGCCGTTTCCTCCTCCAGGGGATCTTCCCAACCCAGGGATTGAATTTGCATCTCCTGCATTTTAGCAGACAGATTACCACTGAGCCACCTGGGAATCCACTTATTAAGATGCAAGACATGATTATGGCATGCCTGCTGAATATCACCAGTTTCAGTTTTCTTCTTGTCAGAAAGTGAAAGTGTTAGTCGCTCAGTTGTGTCCAACTCTTTGGGACCTCGCTGCCAGTTTCTTCTGCCTATGGGATTCTCCAGGCAAGAATACTGGATTGGGTAGCTATTCTCTTCTCCAGGGGATCTTCCTGGCCCAGGGATTGAACCTGGGTCTCCTGCATTGTAGGCAGATTCTTTACCATCTGAGCCACCAGGGAAGCCAATTCCAGTTCTCACCTGTCAGGAATTTGGACAGTTTCCTTGCTTATGAATTTTTAGTCAAAATCAACATTCATAGTAATATGAATATAATTTGTGAAGGGCTTATTTGTATTAGCCAACCAAGGATTTGGTAAGTGCTTTTTTTAATTGCCTTTGACAAGGTGTATCCAGTACCACCTATAATAGCTAAAGTGTATTGGATCAGGTGGTCTTGAGTTTTTCTAAATGAGGAAGGGAAACTTGCTCCTGCATTTTCTTGAGATGTGAAAGCGTGGAATGGCCTGGCTGTGGCTGACTGGATTGGGAAGAGGAAGGGCCAACAGGGAACTGCTGGCTGGGGAAAGCACCTAGTCCGGCAGGGGACGTTCTCCAGCCCAAGACCTTGCCACGTTGGGCTGGTGTGCGCTGCGGCTTCTGGAGGCAGTCTTCCAGCATGGGCATTCTAAACCCAAGCCTTGGTCCTGACCCGTGATTTGGGTCTTCCTCCTGGAAGGAGGGTCTGGATTTTTCTTGCCTTGTTTTTTTAAAATCATTTAAAAACTGATGGTAAATACTGAAGAATTTGACTGTTCGCGATAGCACTCATTCCTTCTGTTTCTTGAAGTTCCAGAAAACAACCCCTGAATTGTGACCTTGGGTAATGGCCTATGCACTGAAGAATAATCTGTCCAAATTTCATGTTTTCTTGTGGAATTTGTAATTCTTTAATATGGGAGTGAGATGATACTGTGGAATTGAAGTTTTAACTAATCACACCGCTGACTCTATGACCCTGGGCAGTTTTCTTAAACTGCTTCCTCATCTGTAAAGTAGGATTGATAGTCATTCCTATCTAACTGGGTTGTAGTGATGCTTTAATAGCTTACTGAATGACAGGGCACAGGCTTGAAGCACTGTGAGGTTTGTTGTTACACCATGTATAGAAGCAGTGCGTGTTTGGTAATGTCCTTGTTCTGCCTGCACAGCGAGCCCTCTCTGCCCTTGTTTTGTGATGTCTCCTGCCTTCTTTCCTTGCAAAAGATGTAAATTTAACAACAAACAAAATTACATTGACTTGTAAATGTGTATGTTGGTCATAATTACTGGGTTAGAAAACAAACCAGGGTAGGTAGTCAGCCATTGGTGGCCTGGCAGCCAGACTCAGTTTATGCATCAATCTTTAACAGAGCAGCCCAGCAGATCAGGTTGGCTCCTGGTAACCTGACTGCTCAGATTCTAGGCCCATTGTCACTAACCATGGTCCCTGCAGCCTGTTCCATACCCCCTCTGCGACCTTTCACCCCCAAGTCTGGCTCCCTGTCCATCAGTGGAGGTGAACTAATTAGGTCATAACTGCACATCACAAACAAGTTACATTATTGTAATAGGGCAGAGAGTAAAATAAAAAGTCTGTCTCATCCTACCACCTTCCCCCCCCCCCCCCCCAGCCCCACCCCCACCCTAGGGCCTTTCCCAGAGGCAGTCTGGTACCAGCTTCTTTAGGAACCTCCCTGGTTACCTACAGGTGACTGTGTGTATAATTCCCCTTCTATTTTTCTTTTTAACACAAACACATGTTACACTGACTGTTTGCTCCTTGATCTTTTTTTTTTTTTACTTTTTCAATCATGGAGCATCCTAGACATCCAGAAAAGTAGAAGAGTAATTATAATGAAGACCCATGTATATTTGTTGTTGTTGAGCCATTAAGTTGTGTCCGACTGTTTGTGACCTGTGGACTTCTGCACTCCTGTCCTTCACCATCTCCCAGAGTTCACTCAAACTTGTGTCCATTGAGTCAGTGATGCCATCCAACCATCTCATCCTCTGTCATCCCTTTCTCCTCCTGTCTTCAATCTCCCCTGGCATCAGGATCCTTTCCAGTGAGTCAGCTTTTTGCATCAGGTGGCCCAAGTACTGGAGCTTCAACTTCAGCATTAGTCCTTCCAATGAATATTCAGGGTTGGTTTCCTTTGGGATTGACTGGTTTGATCTCCTTGCAGTCCAAGGGACCCTCAAGAGTCTTCTCCAACACCACAGTTCTAATACCCTAGTTAAGATACGGAACAACCCACCTCCTTCCATGGATAACTGCCTTCCTGGGCTTCGTGTTTACCATCCCTCTCCTGGTCTATCTTTATACTTTCATGCATGTAAGTGTGATCTTCAGCAGGTTTGAGTAGTATTGTTCTGGATATTTTAAACATTTTATAAACAATATGTATTCTTGGGTTTTTTTTTTTTTTTTTTTGCTGGTGAGGTTCATTTTGAAAATTTAGGTCTGTTTCATTCATTTTCAGTACAGTATTCCATTTATATGATACTTATTCTCCATTCTGTTGCTAGACATTCAGATTATTCCAGTTTTATTTTTCTGCTGTAAATACTGGTGTGCACATGAACAGACACTTCCTTACAGGATATACCTAGGAACAGAATTGCTTAGTTGTAGAGTATATCTGGGCTTCCCTGGTGGCTCAGATGGTAAAGAATCTGCCTGCAGTGCAGGCGAACGGGACTCCTGGGATGCCTGGGTCAGTAAGATCCCCTGGAGAAGGGAATGGCAATCCACTCCAGTATTCTTGCCTGGAGAATTTCATGGACAGAGGTGCCTGGCAGGCTAGAGTCCATGGGGTCGTAAAGATTTGGACAGTATCTATTTTCATCTTAATTAGAAATTGCTGAATCACTTTCTAAAATGATTTTAGGAATTTCTGTTCCCACAGAATATGCAGCTTTTAGTTACATTATTAACATTTGATGTCAAACTTGAAATTTTGCCATGATAAGAGTAAAAAAAATGAGGTGGTTTTTCATTTGCATTTCTCTGTTATATCTTTAGAGGTTATTCATGCTAATTACAGATCTATACTACTTACCTTTCTAAAAATTTTTTAAAATTTTGAAATAATCTTAGATTTACAGAAAAGTTGCAAAGCTAATACAGTGAGTTTCTGGATACCCTTCACCCTGTATGCCCTGCTGTTAACATCTTGTGTAAGCACTGTACAGTTGTTAGAAGTAAGAAATTAACCTGTTGACTAGACTGCATGGGCTTCCCAGGTGCCTCAGTGGTAAAGAATCTGCCTGCCAATGCCGGAGACTCGGGTTCAGTCCCTGGGTCAGGAATAGCCCCTGGAGGAGGAAATGGCAGCCCCCTCCAGTATTCTTGTCTGGAAAATCCCATGGACAGAGGAGCCTGGTGGGCTGCGGTCCATGCGGTCGCAAAGAGTCGGAGACAGCTGAGCACGCACGCAGACCGCACACTTCATTTGGATTTTACCAATTTTCCCACTAAGCTCGTGTTTTTGTTCCAAGAGTGGATCCAGCGTATCACATTGTGCTTCAGTTGTCCTGTCTTCTTAATCACTTTCTGCTTCCCAGCTGTTTAAAAAAGTGCTGCAGAGTATTTTATTCTATAGATGTTTCTATTTAGTTAAACCTGTTGATAGACATCTGTGTCCCAGAAAAAGTGAGATGGATTCTAATGACACTTCTAAATTTTAAAATTGAATTCTGGTCATATTTGGATAGATATTGCTTTTGAAAGGTAATTCTTTACATGACAGGAGATGTTATAGAAAGTTCTTCTGGCCAGTCTTATTACAGTGAAAAAGGAAAAAAAAAAAGATAAAAGCCAAAACAAAACTCCTTTAACAGCCATGCTGGGATGCTGTCCTACATGTGCAGACACTGACACCAGAGGGCCATGTAGGAGGAAAACCTGAAGCTTAATCTGCATGGTCACGTCTTCTGGTCCTTGGATACTTTGAAGGGTTCTTCTTCCTCTCCTGTCAGGTCAGGGCTGCTGAGTTACTGTTGCCCAGAATTTTGTGTTTGTGTTCTACCAGTCTGGGACATCTTCCTTTTTAGACGATCTTGTGGTTGCTATCTGCTTAGCTGTTGTCCACGGCTCTGTCTGAAATGGCTGTGCCATCCTGCCCTCGGCTTGCTTTTCCTTGGCTTCATTTTTCTTCATAACACCCAGCTCTGCCTGGCATCATGTGATGCGTTTTTGTTTGTTGTCATGGTCACTTACTGGATCTGCAGCATGTAGAACAGTGTTCAGCACCTAATAGGTGCTCAGCACCGCTGGACCGTGGTGTGAGGCGTAGAAGACAGATGTCCGCTCAGTAAGTGCTGGTGGGTCACTGTGCATAAAACCTAAATGCTGGTAGCGCCAAGTCTTTGTCACGATTAAACAAAGCATTTTCTTTTATTAACTGAAACTAATTTTGAGAAATTGTGTTTAGGAGTTGCCACATCAAGAGTGACTTTGGATTCAGGTAAACTGTTGGCTTTTAATAATAGTTTGTGTCCAGCTTAGAAACTGCCTGTCCCTCGTCCCCCAAGCCTGTTGGAGAGGATTTTATGTAGGGAGTAGGGACACAAGAGCCTAACACAACTTAGATACCCCTGGTGGCCCTGATAATTTCTGGAAGTTATTTCCCCTCCTTTTGGTTCCAGAACTTGATTGTTTATAAATGTTTAACGCAGTGCTTCTCCAACTTTTTGGTCTCAGGATCCCTGTATATTCAGGAGACATTGAGAGATCCCCCAAAGAACTGTTCTTAATGTGGATTATATCTGTTGATATTTACCATCTTATAAATTGACAACATTTTAAAAATAATGCTTAAAATAACTCCATTACATGTTAAAATACTGTGATTTTAATGACAAATAGCTTTTTTCCTAAACATAAACATGCTTAGGGAAGGGAACAGCTTCTTACATTTTTGCAATCTTTTTAACATCTGGCTGGATTTTCAGTTGCTTCTGCATTCATTCTTTGCACTGTCACATGTCACATATTTCTGGAAAAATTCCACTGCTCCTTTGTGGGTGAATGAGTGAAAAAGGCAACTAGCATCTTCATATTACTCTTATTACGAGAATTTTGACCTCATGGACCCTCTGAAAGAATCTTTGAGACCCTCAGGGTTCCATCGACCATACTTGGAGTGTGAATCACCGGTGTAGCTGATTTGCAGGAGCTGCAGGTGTGAGAGCAGGTGACCCTTCCCCAGAGTTCACTATGTGCCCAGCTCTCTTCTAGGAGCTTTTTTGCTTCAAATCGATTTTATCCTCACAAGAGCCCTCACAGGTGAGAGCAACCAGATCAGAATGCTGGGGGCATTCTAGTATCCTGCCCTCATCCATGCTGTGGTCTGAATTTTAGATTTCGGCATTTTCAGTGAAGGTGGTATTCTTTTTAAGTGTTACGTAAGTGACACTTGTAGACACACACCTGTCTGAAACTTTTATTTTACATTTAATTTAATTTATTTGGCTGCACCAGGTCTTAGTTGCAGCCCACAGAATCTTTAGTGGAGGCATGTGAACACTCAGTTGCAGCGTGTGGAATCTAGTTCCCCGACCAGGGATCAAGCCCAGGCCCCCTGCATTGGTAGCATGAAGTCTTAGCCACTGGACCACCAGGGAAGTCCCTGAAACTTTTTAGTTAATAAACATTCAATGTGGGATAAGCCCAGAACACTCCTTATTAGTGGAGTTTGCATGAAATCTTTTTTTCTTTTTTTTAAGAATATTTTCTTCTTCAGGGGTGCAGAGACCACCTAGCTGATTAGCAGGGATGGGGGGAGAGCCTGGACTGGCTGCTGGCTGAATTGACTCCTGGGCCGTACGGTGGGCCATGCACATGTGCATTTTTGACCTTTGCCTATACCCATCCACCTGACTGGATGTTAGGCAGTCCTGTCTGGCCCTGTGGCATAATCTTACCAAAGGTGATTTAAGTTCATCTCTGATCATTAACCTAATAGGTTGACATGTTGGAAGAGCTTTTGTTAATAGTTTATATTGGACTAGAGTGCTCTTTTAATTTTTTTAATCTTTTTATTGGAGTATAGTTGATTTACAGTGTTGTGTTATGACTGGAATGCTCTTGAATGAAGGAGATAGGAATTTCTCTTCTCAAAATTAATTATGCCAAGTTGAATCATTCTTTTACAGTCTTAAGAAGATCACCTTGCCCCTCAGTGTGTGTTACCGCACAAGGCAGTGTCCCTGAGCATTCTGTTGCTTTCTTCATGTGGATTAATTTCTTCCTGGAATGATCTGGCTTATGAGGAAAATTTAGAAACACGGCAGCAGAGGGAGAGGAGAAACAGGGAAGAAAGAACCTTTGTCTTAAGTAACAAATAATAGCTTATCTGGGCCAGAGGTAATGGGATGTCAGCCTAGGGAGCTTGAAAGCTTTATTGCCACAGATTTCATTTGTGATAAGAGGAATATTTGGACCTTACTTCCTCCAGATCAAGGCAGGCTGCCTCTGAGCTAATGCCATTCTGAATGATTAAATGGGCAATGTTTTTATTCAGCTCTTTGGAATGTTGTCCAAAAGCAAGATCCTATAAAGAAGAGACAAATGTGTTTTGCCATCGAAGGTATTTGTGACACCAGCTGTTTCATCGAGTAGTCAGTGTTGACTGCATTGTATTATCTTCTTGCTCTTAGGGAATCTAAGTGCACGAATTCTCCTGAGAAATGTCTGAATGCGGGGGACCTGAGGTAGATGCTGCCCCTCCTGGGGTTCATCTCTCTTGGTTTCCTAGCAACCTGCTTGTTGCCATGGCAGTGCATTACCCAGGCATCAGATCCACTGCCCTGTGGAATGTGTGCTGAGTGTTCTGATTATTGACACAGGGAGGCTGCTTGCATTTTTCTGTAACACCCTCCCCCGCTTTTTTTTTTTAATAATCAGACTCAAACAGTATTTAGCATATGTTACTGGAAATATTTAAAAATAAAAGATTTTACATGGCTAAAATAATAAGACTGATTGTTGTAACCAATAGGGCATAAAATACACATTCTAGGAATAATTATCCCCTTCATTCTGAGGTTGTTTTTGAAAATCTTTGTCAATTATGTTGTGTACATGGATTTTTAAATATCCTTAATGAAGTTAAGCCTAAGTAAAGACCTGTCATTTGGAGACTATTTTGGTGACTGAGGTAGATGATTAAGCTGATACTAAAGTTAGCCATCGGTTGACTGCAGGCAGCAGAGACCTACAATAACGATGGCTTAAATATTATTGAACTGTTCTTATCTATCATAGTAAGTTCAGGAGCCAGGCAGTCTAGGACTGGTATAGTGTTTCTACTTCCAAAAGAATTCAGAGACCCACATTCTTCTAGGTTAATGTTCTTCATCCTTGAAATATAGCCCTTTCTTTGTGGCCCATTCTGGCTGCCAGAGTTCCAGTCATTACATTTGTCTTTAAAAGTTCAGTAACCTCTGCTAACATCCACCCCATCAGCCAGAATGTGGTTTCATGGACAGATCTTGCTAAAAGGGGAACTGGGAAATTTGGCTTTTAATTTTGGCAGCCTTATATGTAGCTAAGAATTTGTAGGTTCTGTTCCTTTGAAATGGGTAGAGAATAGATACAGGGAGCAGCTTGTGGTCTTTGCCACACTGGGCGATAGTTGTTCCCTATTAACAGTTTGTAAGATTTAACAGTTTTTTTCTGGTTTCAAAGGTAACGTGAAAAAAGGTTAATTATGCCAAAACGTAAAAATGAGAATGTGACCACCTCCCTTTGTCATCGTCCCCCCAGGTTCACCATTAACAACGAGCTGGTTTATAATCAGCTGAGCTTCTTAGGTACTAGGCACTGTCAGTGCTTTCTCTGCTTTCTCATCAGTCTTCACGGAATTCCTGAGAAGAGGGCACTCTTATTTTCCATATTTTGCAGGGAATTGTGGCATTAGTGAGTTTTCTAAGGCTTGGCTATCATAGATAGCAGAGCAGGGGTTTCTTCACGTCTGTCCACCCCTGATCACCAGGGCAGTGATCATGGTGCCACATTGCCTCATGCCCTTCCAGAAAAGGAGAGGTTTTGAGAGGGCTTTCTAAAAAGATGGGTTCCAAAAATATTTTGAACAGTGGCAGCTTACTTGGGATTGGAGGGCAATCAGCCTGTAGCTGCAATTGCATGAATTGCCGAAAGCATTTCGCTGGGGCTCTTACTGGTGTCTCGCTGGGCACCTCTTGTTTTTGTTCATGCGGGGCTTCTTGTTTAGTTCCTAGATGGGCAGTGTCGGCTCCTGGGCTTATTAACAGTATAGCCTGTGCTTCACTCTCCTTGTGATTTCTAGGTCTTAATTTAGCAACCAGCGTCTTCTGAGGTTGTTGGGGTACAGCTCTCCGGGTCATTGAGCTTCCATTCAATGACCTGATTAAATGTAGAGAAAGCAGATTGAACAGCCTTGATTCAACTGTTTGTGGAATGCTTGTTCTGGGCAGGGTAGTGGATCTGAGAAAGATCTGGTTACTGCTATGGATAGTGATATTAGTAATGGTGCTCATTGGACTTTCATAGCATGCCAGCACTGCACTAACTGTTTTACAAATAGATTAATTTTTACAAATCCCTTGAAGTAGGTACTTGTAAAAGGCCCGTTTTGCAGATTGGAAGACTAAAGTTTTGACAGTCATGTGACTGGAAGTAATAGAGCCATGATCTGAACCTTCACTGATTTCAGAGCCAGTCTGGTAGGGGATAATGTAGATAAATTAGGATGCCAGAGAGATGATGGTAAGGAATAATGGTTGAGAGAGTAGTCCGCTGGCAGTTGAAAGTACATAGTTTTGTCATCCTGTTTCTCAAAACAATCCAGTAAAATCCTCACTTTACAGATGAAAAGCAAACTCAGAAGGCTTATGGTTTGCTTGAGGTCATTTGGACAGGTCTTGCAGGCAGATCTTATTTTCTTTTCAGTATACCACGTTTTAACTTAGATGGTGGATAAGTTGCTTTAGAAGCTTCACTCTAAACTCTGGATTTAGTTCCTTCTCACTTAAGAAGTCACCATAAGAGCACCTGAAACACACATGGTTATGGTGAGCTCTCACCCGCTCCTCCCCTCCCAGGCTCGCTGAGGATTTTTGGTCGGAGTCTAGAGCTGCCACAAGCAAAGCGCATGACTGATGGGCTCACGGCAGCTGTTCTCACGACAGTAGAATTCCATTGCGGCCTGTCTTTGATGACTTACATGTGGAGTGGTTTAGAACACATCTGCTTATTTTCTTCTAAGCCTGGGGAGTAAAAAGGGAATAGAGCACCCACCCCTTGCCTAAGGAAATAACAATAGAAGTCTTTAAAAAAAAGCAAAACCAAAACCCTGTTCTAATAAAATGGAACTTGCCTGTGGTGTTCAGGGTCTCTGAAGCTGTTGCTCCTCTGACTTCAGCCCACCAGCACCTGTCACTGAGGTCTCGAATGCCAGGCCCTTGAACTAAGAAGTGTAGTGCTTGCCTCACCCTGAGCAGTGATCCTACTTAATATGACTGACTTAAATCAGAAATCTCCAGGGGGTCAGGCAGACATTCTAAGAACTTTCTTCGAGTTCACCCTGTTGCCTCAGAGAAGGAAGTTGGTATTTGGGGGCAGTGTGGGAAGATCAAAATAGAGATGAAAGCTTTTCTGGGAACATGTTTTGAGAAATAACACCCAAGAAAGTAGTTTAGGGTAATTTCAACATTGGTTATGTGTAAATACTGAATGTCATTTGCCTCGTTACTATGAGAGTGAAGACCTGTAGCCCCTAGAGGCCCTCCCCCACTCAGCACTCAGGATCCCTCTTACACAGAATCCCTCACAGGTTGGGCATTTCCTTTCCTTGGTTGCCCCTGCTCTTGGCAAGCTCATCATGTAATGAGCCAGCCCACTCCCTTTTTATGTCCTGTGGATGTTAATGTTTCTTACCTTCAGCTGCGGTCTGCTTCCCTTCACCTCTCCCCACTGCTCTGAGGTCTGAGGTCTGGGGTCTGGGGTCTGAAACCACTGCCCAGAGCAGGTCTGCCCCCACGTCAGAGGTGGAAGGTGTCCTTGACCTGTGAGGATAACTGTGCATATCCTGGAAGCAGTCTCTTTCCCAGCTGAACACCTCCAGTCTCCAAGGGGCGTCCCCTTCCCGCCTGCCCCCCCAACCCTAGCGCGCCCTTCGCTGTCCCCGGAAGTAGGCGCACACGTGTGTTCTGCCTGCCTGTGTCCCGGGGTCTGACCCTCACCTCCGTCCTCCTGCTGTTGGCTCTTGCTGCCCTCTTCTCTCTTCAGCTGCACAGACTGCAGATTTAAACCCAACCCAGAGGGTTTTATTTGTCCAGCCATCCCCTTCATTCCCGCTCCTGCTTGGCTTTTCTGGGTTGAGCCCTGCACTCCGTTAGGTGCCCGTGATCCGGATCTCCCATCTCCCTCTCGTTTCTCCCGCCTCCCACCTGGTGACACTCATGTGCTGTCATCGCCCGCAGGACCCGTCAGAAGGTAGGAGTGCAGCCCTTCCCGGTGGACCTGAGGTCTGCTTCAGCCTGGCTCCTGCAGAGAGAAAGCGCAGTGCTCCCCCCCCTCACTGTGCCACCCCCCCCAACACACACCCCATCTTTCCTTAGACCATCTTTCAGGTGCCACTTCAGTTTTCATTTTTGAAGAAGCCGCTCCTGGCTGCCCCAGGCAGTCTGGCATCCTCCTCGCTGCTCCCAGGCCTGCAGCGCCAGAATTCTGTTAGTGCAGTGTCTGTCCCTTCTGCTCTGGGGTCCAGGAGTCTGTCTGTCTTCACCTTGATCTCCCTCCCAAGGGCCCTGTGCTTGTCTCAGTGGGGTTAATGATTGCATCTTCATCTTAGCTGTTCTCCCACTTCTGTGGAGAAAGCCCATGCTTCCTGCTAGAGCTTGCTCTGTGCAGCGCTGTTGAGAGCCCCTTGAAGGGGTGTGAGGGTTTTGTGAACAAGTGCATTTTCTGGGGAAAGGATCTTTGTCCCAAACTTGTTCTGACCCACTGTTTGGTTCCAAGAGACCAGCTCCTGAAATAAGCCCCAAACCTCAGCAGGTAGCTCGCTGGCATCACCAGGCTTGTTTCAGCCTCATTACCAACCTGAGAAAACGCAGTTGTTTTAGGTCATCCCACCACAGGCCATTTTAATAACATGCACCTTTGTAAATTCGGCTTTAGGTTGGAGGTGAATGGGGATGTCTAGCTGAGAACTGAATTTCTAGGAGCTAGGACTTCGGTTTTCATTTCTCAGTGCCCATGTTCTCTTAGGCTTGGATTGGGTGACCTCTTAGGTCTACCAAATGGGTTCCCTTGGATACCTTTTGTCTCTAGTTCTGAGGTGCAGGCTTGTTACTACTCGGTAACTGTTGGCATTGGGAAATGACCTTGGGTTCTTGGTAGCTTGACCAATATCAGATAAAAGGGGCTACTTTTTTAGTCTAGAATGGCTTGGCCAAAACAAGTAGCAAAGTCTTTATAGTTGTGGTTACTACTTTAAGTTCCTAAGGGGAGTAAACAAGTTACAAAGTGTATATAGCAGGTGGTTATTGCTTCAAGTTCCTAAGAGAGTAAACAAGTTACAAAGTCTATGTAGCAGGTGGTTACTGCTTTAAGTTCCTAAGGGACTAAGCAAGTTACAAAGCATTCCTGCTGCTTGGGCCTGTGATAGTGCTTTGTGTTCCTGAAACCTGATAGATTTCGGTCAGTTCCTAGCTGGGACAGTCGGAGATAATCCCGGATGGAAGCTAATGACAGTTGTCCGTGACTGTGTCTGGAAGGATGGGGAGTGGTGGTCGGGCCCTGTGCAGGCAGTGGTGTTCACTGGCCCTGCTTTTATCTGTTGAGGTCCATCCTTCTGGCTTCTCTGTACCACTGTGTGTGCCTTTGCCCAGAGACTCATTTTGCAGACTCCTGTTGATAATTTTTGTTCCCTGTGTGGAGATGGAAGCAAGCAGTGTGTCTTCGTGGGTACCGTTCAGGAGAACCCGGAGACCAGTGCCTGGGAGGAGCGTGGGAGGTGCTGGTGGTCGCCGCCAGGTCTGGGGCTGTCTCTGTGACCCCCTCACTGCTGCTCGGAGCCCTCAGCCTCGGGTCTGCCCCGCTCCGGCCTCCCCCACCCGCAGCGGAGGCCCAGCCTCGCTCGCTCGGCTGTTAAGGCTCACTGTCTGGGAGAGCGCTGCTGTTACGCACCTGGCATGTATCTTCCCACAGAGACCAGACCAAACCAACAGCTTTTGGCACGCGGCCAGTTCTGTTGAGCTCATGAACTGGTTGTGGGTTGTGATGGTTTTGCTCCGAAAGGTCAGAGAGGGCTGTAATCTGGGCAGCAGATTAGGAATTTGTTGGTGTCTGAAGGGGCACAGGTCATCTGACTTGAGCTTTCTGGTAATGGGCGACTCCCATCTTTGCATGAATAGTTTGTGGAACTGTAACTAGGCTTGAATGCTAGTGAAGTGTTAGAGCAACAGCATTTCCTTCCGTCTGGAGGGAGAGCACCTGCCACCCTCACTGTGTAGCCCGGGGTGGGAGAGAGAGAGGTGTCTGTAGAATTGACCCGGTCCGCTCTCCGTTTATAGGGTGAAGCAGCATGATGCCTGAGCTGCTAAATCTGTTTGTTTCATGGCTCTGGGGTTTTCTTCTCAGACCCCCACCAAATGTTTTCTGTTTGCAATAGAAGTTAGTTCAGCCCTCTCGTGATATATGCTGGAATTTGACCCCTGGGCAGTCGTCCGTCTACGTGCACCCTGATAGAACCTGTAGTTTCCTAGTGAGGTGTGAATGTGAGTTCTCTTGCTGGTTTTCAGTTACAGAATCAAGGAATACCATAGACCTGTTTTAAGAAACACACAAGCGCTCTCAGGCAGTTTATAAAGTGTTGTTTAAAAATCACACACACACAACATGCCATTGGGAATTAAGTAATTTAGCCAACCACATTGTTTTATTTTCTGATTTTTGTGAAACCCCAGTTTCGTATTCTTTTTGAATTTTTTTCTGTTTGACATACATCATCTTTATAAGTATACTTAGCAGCTGCATATTTTGGTAATATCACTAGTTTCCCCCGATTTTTTGACCATTCAGATTACATCTACCTTTTTTTAGTATTGTAAATTTAGCTTTATATATTATATATGTTTATGCATATTGTCTTTTACCTGTTGAATTACTGTATTTCCTGACAGTGTTTTATTAGAAGTGGACTTTTGAAGAGAAATTTTTCTCTCCAGTTCTTAGAATGCATTAATATATTTTGAGAAGTACTGACCAGTCACACTGCTGTCAGCCTTATAATAATGCATTTTCACCACAAACTTGTCACTGTTTTGTGACAAGGTTTTTGTTTCCCCTTAGCTATTTAGAAATACAGTACCTTCTCACTTTAACCTGCATTTCTTTGGTCCCAGGTGACTTAGATCTTTCTTCTTTTGGCTAATCCCATTTCTGTGTCTGTGACTTCCATGCAGGTACTTCCCTTGCGACACCATAGATGAAACTCTATGCATGCAGCTGGTTTCGAGTGGACACACACACTTTATGATATCTCGGTGGCTATGCAGTTTTGTTTTTTGCTAGTAGACTTGTTTATGTGCAGAAACTCACCCAATTGATTTATAAAGGATCTTATCTACTACAACATTCAGTTCAGTCGCTTAGTCATGTGTGACTCTTTGTGACCCCATGGAACTGCAGCACGCCGGGCCTCCCTGTCCATCACCAACTCCCAAAGCGTGCTCAAACTCATGTCCATTGAGTTGGTGATGCCGTCCAGCCATCTCATCCTCTGTCGTCCCCTTCTCCTCCTGCCTTCAATCTTTCCCAGCATCAGGGTCTTTTCAAAATGAGTCAGTTCTTCGCATCAGGTGGCCAGAAATACCAGCATCAGTCCTTCCAATGAATATTCAGGACTAATTTCCTTTAGGATTGACTGAGACCGCAAGAGCCATTGGTTTATAGGCTATGAATCTTGGTGGTCTCATTACAGTTTTTAAGCTTTGGCTATTTTTTATTTTGTAGAAGTTTGAATCTTCTGTTTTTAAACCTGCCAGTCTTTTATTTTTTGATTTGTTTCTTTACTTCGTGGAAATTTAAGATTGTAAAGATTAAAATGACTGGTCTGTTGCCTGATACTGTTCTAAAAATAGTGGCAGAGGAAAACAGTGAACCAGATGGGTCGTCCCTCCCCACCCCGGGACGCAGGTGACCATGCCACTCCTTGGCTGTGAGACGCGTGTCTGCTTAGCTGGTGGGGGCGGCCTAAGGTTCCCACAGGATGCCGGGGCCCTGTGCTGGGGGAGCGAGGGAGGCGGGCCTTGTGGGAGGGGGCCACGTGCTCACGCCGGTTCTGCTTGCAGCTCTCGCCAGCCCCATCCTGGGCCTGAGGGAATGTACCAGAGGCTCGGCCGTGTGGTGTCAGAATGTGAAGACGGCGTCGGACTGCGGGGCCGTGCAGCACTGCCTGCAGACCGTCTGGAACAAGCCGACTGTGGTGAGCGTCCTCAGTGTCTGGAACTGCCGCCCTCGACGAGGCGCGCTCTCCTGCCTCCTCTTGTTTGCTCCTCCCGATGACCCTGGGGAGGCAGGGCCTGTCTGTGGTGGCGGGGCAGGGTACCCACCGGGCGGGCTGGAGGGCTGGAGAGGGGAGGCGCCTCGTCCCCCGGTCACTTGGTGTGTCCAGGCACAGAGAGGGTGAGAGGCCCCCACTCTGACCCCTCTGCCCCAGACGAGGTGTGGCCGCCACTCCCGGGGCTGCACCGTGGGTAACAGCCCTGCCCTTGTCACTCACTCAAAGCCGAAGCTGAGCTTCTGAAAATCTTTTCCCCCTCTTTTGGTATTTTCTCTCTCTGCCTCTCAAACAGGCACATCATTGATTCAGACCCTAGAGCTTGGTAGCTGTCAAGAATTTTATTTCCAGCTATGGTCAACCTGGAAAAGATGCCACTGATTTTTCATCTGAACAGTGATAAACATATAGCACATTAATGTGGGAATACTCTTGAGATGACAAACCTCTAGTGCGCACTGCACGCGATCTGAACCTTCTCAGGAGACGCCCAAGCTCTGCTGGCTGAGTCAGCCGACTCTGGGATGTGCTTCCACCCATGGTACAAGCCAGGTTTGACTGTGTGGAGCTTGAAGCCTTAAAACTTGTCAGTGGCTCCTAGTACTTCAGTAAGAGAAGAAGAATTAAGTAAATAACACTGCCCTTTAAGTTTCTGAATTCACTCTTGACCTGCCGTCCGTGGCCAAAATTTCAGATTTTGTTTCTCATTTGCTTCTGGTCTTGTTTTTAATACTACTTCCTATTTTGAAGTTTAATGTGTCATGAGGGGAACTTTTTAGATGTCTGTCTCTCTTGACAGGACAGTCTTGTGGACACCTGAACCTCGCAGGCTTTCATTCAGGATGCCTGAGTGGCCCCATGCATGGGATTAGCCCGATTAGTTCCGAAGGTTCAAGGCAGTTTCTCTAAATGCAGCTGAATTTACAGGTGTTCCTTTATCTCACCTGTTTCAGTTGAGATATGTCAGTTCCTTCTTCATGAGTCGAAAATCAGTTGACATACAGAAGGGAACACCCCACAAGCTTTGAGGACTGGCTAGACTTTCCGTGGTCCTGGGCCATCTCTGAGCTCTGCAGTGGTGACGTGTGGCCCCCGCTGGCGTGCAGCCCAGCCCGGGAGGTGGACAGCAGATGAAGTACTGGCAGTGGTGCTGGTGTGATGTGCAGAGGTCTGGCTGGGCCTTGTCTCCCCGCCTTCCTCTCCTCTCTCTGCATCACAGTACCAATTTTCTCTGATTCTTGCTACTCTGATTTCTAGTTGGTTTTTAAAAATAATTATTTACTTTGGCTTCCCTCATGGTTCAGCTGGTAAAAGAATCCGCCTGCAATGCAGGAGACCAGTGCAGGAGACTGGGTTCGATCTCTGGGTTGGGAAGATCCCCTGGAGAAGGGAACGGCTACCCACTCCAGTATTCTGGCCTGAAGAGTTCCAGGGACTGTATAGTCCATGCGGTCGCAAAGAGTCGGACGCAGTTGAGTGACTTTCACTTCACTTCATTTACTTTGGCTGTACCCGGTCTTAGTCGCAGCAAGCAGGATCTTCAGTGGACGCATGCAAGCTCTTTGATTGTGGCATGTGGGATGTAGTGCCCTGACCAGGGATCAAACCCAGGCCCCCCTGCTTTGGGAGGATGGAGTCTTAGCCACTGGACCACCAGGGAAGCCCCTTCAGCTGATGTATTTTGAGCCTCAGTTTCCTCACAGATGTGTTGTGAGCAGGAATACGAAATGTGGCTGGTTCCGGATGCACTGTGCGAGGTGCTCAGGGGTAGAGGGTGCAGGAGGAGGGTTTCCGGCCCACGGAAGCAGAGAGTAGTGTGGTCGGTCACTTCTGATCCTCCCCTGTGGTGTCCAGTGCTTCTCACCTAGGTTGGGGGACTGGCATGTGCCGGCGTGTCAGAGGTGGCCCTGGCTAGGTGGAGTGAGAAAAAAGGCCGCAGAGGTTTTCACCCGTGTGTGATGTGAGTTTTGTCCTACAGATGCAGAGCTCTCTTGTGTTCTTTCCTCTTAGAAATCCCTTCCCTGCGACATATGCAAAGATGTCATCACTGCAGCTGGTAACATGTTGAAAGACAACGCCACCGAGGTGAGCTGCCGCCAGTGTGTGTGTGACCATGTGTGAGTGGCGGCTCTGCGGCCGTGCATCGGTTCCTCACAGAGCTGTGATTCTCGAGGTCCAACTAGGAATGGTCCAGGCCCAGGTGGGAAGTAATTGTCCCACGGGCCACAGACTGTTTGTCACGCAATCCCCCCACCCCTGTCCTTTAGAAATGTAAGAACCATTCTTGGCTACAGGCTACACAGAAACAAGCCATGGGTGCTAGTTTGCTGACTGCTGAGCTCAGCATTAAATGCCCATGGTTAACTGGGGTTTTGTATCACATGCTGTTAACCTTTAGGTTCATTTTTGGTGATTTCTGCTCAGAGGTCCCTGTGCCTGTGAGACTGCAGGTTTGAGCATCTCTGTTTTGAATAGTGCTCGCGTCTGCTCTGTGCCTCACTGGTCTAACAGCCACGGCTCCTCACTATCCCTCTCCCATGGCCTCTTCCCTGAGGGCCCCTGGAGCTGGAGGGCCTCTTGCATTCAGCCCGTTGGCGGAGAAGAAGTCCATTCTGGTCTGACTCTTGCCTCTGTCCTCTCTAGCAAGAGATCCTCATGTACTTGGAGAGGACCTGTGACTGGCTGCCTAAGCCGAATATGTCTGCCTCCTGCAAGGAGATTGTCGACTCATACCTCCCAGTCATCCTGGACATGATTAAAGGACAGATGGTATGTGATGGAGAAGAGCCTCTTTTTTTAGGGCACCTCTGGAGCCAGGGGAGGTTCCAGATCAGATTACAGTGACCATGATGGAGAGTTCCTGGATAGATTGGGATTTTGGAGCCAGGGGAGGTTCCAGATCAGATTACAGTGACCATGATGGAGAGTTCATTGATAGATTGGGATTTTGTCAACAGATCTTTTCTACAGTTGTAACATCCAGAATGGCTTTGGCACAGCAGACCGCTCAGCTTGTAATGTTCAAGGGTTGAGGAGGGTATAGGAAATATGGGAACTCATAGAATTATTGAGGGAATGTAAGTTGGTATACAGTTATAGGTGTTGGTTTGATGTCAACCATGTCAGCCATAAGGATGCTCAACTTTTTTTTTTTCCTTTATTTTTTATTAGTTGGAGGCTAATTACTTTACAATATTGTAGTGGTTTTTGCCATACATTGACATGAATCAGCCATGGATTTACATGTGTTCCCCATCTGAACCCCCCTCCCACCTCCCTTCGACTTTCATTCAATAAGTATCTGTTATTGCATAAACCACATGTCATAGGTTGGGTTTTCCCCAAGGAACAAGGAGCCAAGTTCATGAATTTGGAAAGACTCTAAAAACCTCTAGTAGGGCAGGGGTGTCCTGGGTGGGGACCACAGTTTTGGTGTGGAAGCAGGGGTCACCACAAGACCTCAGGCCATGTTCCAGCATTGCCAGTGCTGCGGGGAGCCCTGGGAGGGGTTCACCGGAGAAGTGACAGGATCCTTGTTCAGGGGGGTTGGTCTGGGTCCCACCAATGGGGAGTTGCAAGAGGGGAAGCTGGCGGGACAGTCAGGTATGAGATGTGAGGTGGGTAGGGGAGGCAGAGAGCTGCACATTGTCTTAGAGGATAAACAGACTAGACTTGCTGGTGGACGGGACTGCAGGCAATGGAAGAGTTAGTCATGCCTTCCAGGTTTGTGGCGGGTGCCTCTGGGAGGCTGGTGGTAGAACCATTTGTTAAAATGGAGCTGCGGAGGGCTGGGTGGTTTAGTGTGAGTTGCCTGTGAGCTGGACATGGGCACGTGAGTCAAGCCAGGAGATAAGGAAAGGGAGAATGCTGAGGTGCCAGGTGGTCTGTTTCCTTCTGGGGCAAGGGTTTCCATTTGGGCCTCTTTCCCCCCAGAGCCATCCCGGGGAGGTGTGCTCTGCTCTCAACCTCTGCGAGTCTCTTCAGAAGCACCTGGCGGAGCTGAATCACCAGAAACAGCTTGAGTCCAATCAGATCCCGGAGCTGGATATGGCTGAGGTGGTGGCTCCTTTCATGGCCAACATCCCCCTCCTCCTCTACCCTCAGGACGGCTCCCATAGCACGCCGCAGCCCAAGAAGGTGAGGCAATGGGCCAGGCTGCCCAGGGCCCCGTTTGGGGTTGGGGTGGAACCGGAGCTGAGACACAGAAGGGGCAGTGTACAGTTCTGACTCCACAGTTACACCAGCCACCCTTCGGATGGTTGTGCCACGGAGATTCTGAAGAACTGGGATGTTTAACACGCCCCCTTTCCTGTTAAGTTTCACTGTAATAAATGCCCACATGATTTTAAACTTCAGTCACTTTAGAGTCTATAAAAGCACATTAAGAACTGTTTAGGGACTCATTTCTAGTGCTATAGTATGAACATGTAGGAACCTGAATACCCTGAGCTGTTTAAGGAGGGTGTATGGCCTAACCATCCCGTCTGTCTAGGCTAATGGGAACGTCTGCCAGGACTGCATTCAAATGGTAACTGACGTCCAGGAAGCTCTGAGGACCAACTCCACCTTTGTCGAGGCCTTGGTGGACCACGCTAAGGAGGAGTGCGACCGCCTGGGGCCCGGCATGTCTGACATGGTGAGCTTTGCCTCCTGCATTGCAGGATGTTCTGGGCCAGGGAGCTGGGCTCTGGAGACAAAAGTGGGACAGCCAAGAGAGTTAACTTCTGGGGTGCCACTTCAGGTTCCACTTAAGGGCCCTGAGGAAGAGATTGTTCTTCTTTTCTCTCAGTTGCCACGTATGTGAGGAACAAGAAGAGAGCCACGTAGAACCCTGGTTTGAAAGGTTGGGCTGTCGTATATTCGTAATTCTAACTGTGGCTGTCCCTGCCACCAGCAGGGCGGTTCCCTGGGGGAAGCTCAGGCCCCTGGCTGGCAGGAGGCTCGCCTGGCACCCCTTCTTTAACTCTGGAGAATGTTGGTCCTGTGGACTCAGAAATTCTGTTAGCTCCACAAGGGTTTTATTTCTTGGACCCTGTTCACATTAACCACACTCATGAGATTGACATCTAAAACCAAAATGCTATTTAATGCCTGACAACTAGGAAACTAAACCTCTGCTAGACGTGGACTCTCGGGTCTGGGTTCTAGAGCAGCCTTTCTGGGTGGAGCTCTGGAAGCTAACGGTCCCTTTCTGTCCACTTAAACCTGGAATTCTTTTAGCCTCATTGAAGTGTTTTTGTATATTTGCTGTGTCAGTTGGCTTCCCCAGGCTAACCTCTCTGAGGGCTGTTATATCACCCTCCATTTTCTTATAGACACTTCACAGTCATGACCAGAGGGTCTGCAAGAAATACCTAGATATTTATGAAAATCATTATAACTTAACTGGATTATACTAGATTTGAACTTCATAATCCCGTCTAAGAATGTGTGAATGAATTTGGGAAGTAATCTCAAATTGATCAGTGTATCTCACAGTTGCCCTAAATTGTCCCTGAGTAGTTGCTGTGTGACCTTGGAGAAAGCAAGGGCCATAAAAGGAGATTGGAGGACCTCATCTCTACGGGCCTTTGGAAAACATTTTCAAAACACTTTGCCATTTTTTGTCTTATTGAGACTGCCCAGAACAGACATTTATGATTCTGCTCTTGGAAACGTGCCTTGATATTTGCGTATTGACACTGTTGGAAAGGCTGGAGTGTCGGTGTATTGTGGTAGTAGTGTTTTACTAAAAGTCTGTTTCTGTCTCCCCAGTGCAAGAACTACATCAACCAGTATTCGGAAATTGCTATCCAAATGGTGATGCATATGGTAGGTCGTGGGGGAAGCTCCTTGTTATTGTTTCTCTTTGTCTCAGGCTGTGATTTCTAGGATTTTGAAAATTGTACAGTTTATTTTCCCTTTTTTACCTTTGAGTACTGAATTAAACCAAAAGGAGCCCTCTTTGACCACTTACAGTTTAGTACCTCCCCCTTGCGTTGCCCGGGCTGGGGAAAGGCGGAAGCAGCCCGACCCTTGGGACTGCCTTGGTGGCTTCCCGGCGGTTTGTTTGCCTCTGTGTCTGTGAGCCGGCCATCAGATTTCTGGTATCTGGCTTTCATTCTGGGACCCATGGGAATAGTCTGCTCTGTAGCTCGGCCAGGCCTGAGGGTTGCTCTGTTGTAGCCTGAGTTCTGAGCGGGCAGAACCCGCCTCCCATACTTGGTCTCGCTCTGCAGCAGTGTCGCCTGTGACTGCTGCTTGAGCCCGTAACCGCTGCACTTGCTTCTGATACATCCAGGTGGTTGGGGGTGGTCCTCCATTATTAGAGGTAGAAAACATCCATTGTGTAGAGGGAAGCCAGCTAGCTCCATGCAGGAATCTGTACAGAGCAGGGTGGTCTGAAGGCACCCTAGGATGCCCTGGCCTCCTGGGATCTAATCCACAGTGGCTGGGGGGGGGGGTGTATTTAATACTGCTTTTCTCTCTGTCATGCTAATTTCCTAACTACGTTGAGATTGGCCTACAATTCTTAAGTTTGTTCTCCTACCAGGGATCAGAAAGCTATGGCCCAGTAGTTTTAATGGAATATAGTAATACCCATATTTGCACTATAATAGTAGGGTTGAGTAGTTGAGAACTTAGGGCCTGTAAAGTCTAAGTGAGTTACTCTCTGGCCCTGATCTGACCACTCAGGGGTTCCATCAGGCACAATAGAATTTTTGTGGAAATATTACTCACACCCTGCCTTGTTCTAAAAATAGCTTAAAGGCAAAGGGCTTTTGCATACAAAGACATGCTGCTAAAGCAGGAAAAAATAAGCCTTTGATGTGACCTGGTCTAGTTAAATGCTTCATCGTAGCTAACAAAATACTTTTATTATTTTTAAAAATCATGCTGCATAGACATATTTGGAAATAGGGATAATTACCCATATTTTTGCATTTTTTGCTTAACTTGTCTTAGTCATTAAATATTCTGCATGTACGATTGCTAAATGGCTGCATAATATTCCATTGTATAGATAAAATTCCTTATGGCTGGTGTTAAGGTTGTTTTCAGGTTGCTCTTAGGATAAAAAGTATGATGAACATCCGTAGAGCCAAAGAGATAGACATGCACATCCCTGTTTTTTTCCCTCAAGATAGGTAACTGGTAAGTAAGACTGGAATTGCTGAATAAAGGGCAGGGCTTTTGGTACACAGGCTTACCTCGAAGATTCCACAGGTTTAGTTTCAGACCACTGCAGTATAGTGAATCATACAACTATAAAATGAGTCAAAGGAATTTTTTGGCTTTCCAGTTGTATGAAAGTTACATTTGTACCACACTCTGTGAAGTCTGCAGTAGCATTAGGTTTAAAGAAACAATGTATATACCTTAAATAAAACTACTTTATTCCTAAGAAATACTATCATTGAAGCCATAGTGAGTCATAGTAGTAAAGATTATTGATCACACAGATCACCTTAACTAACTAACTACTAAGATGAAAAATTTGAAATACTGCAGGAATTACCAAAATATGACACGCAGACATGCAGTGAGCAAGTGGAACAGCGCGGGGGGGTCAATAGACTTGCTTTTGAAGCAAGGTTGTCCCAAACCTTTAATTTGTATAATCTGTGAAGCTCAACAAAATGAGGTATACCTGCATTGGCAGACCAGCCTTCCAGGCTGGCATTTGGCCACCTGGGGGCAGTCTGCCCTGAGACCTGGGCCAGGGCTCCGTGACCTCACCTCCGGTGTCCCTCACCTCCGTCACCTCCGGGTGTATTTGATGTTCTAAGACAGTGCTCTGATTTGAGCAGCCCTGTGTCTTGTTCCTGGCTGCTCATCACCAGCCTGAGGTGAGGGCCTTGCAGGCGAGGTGGGCTTGGCTTCTGAGTGAGAAGAGCCCTTCATAACTGGTGCTCTCCGGGGACTTGCCGCTCAGGGTTCTGACTCGGTGTCAGGGGCAAGGGAACGGTGTGCAGATAGGCTGGACAGCGTGGTCTGACTCTTGAAGGGAGGGCAGCTTTCAGGCCCCCATATGCAAGCAGTAGTAGGAGCAAGGTAGGTTGTTGATAAGATGCCTGAAAGGGCATTTCCCCTAAACTTCTGGTGACAGATGTTTTTACACCTAGTTAACTGCTTGATTATTGTTGTTTTAATTTTTTCTTAACTGTTGTGTCCTTTCCTTTCTCTTATTTTCATCTCCGATTTCCTGTTTTTTTTTGTTCAACAGCAGGATCAGGTATGTGATGGGAATTTGCTTGTAGTAGTGGTTTGCTGCTTCTTGTAGTTATTTTGCTCATCTTTTTTTGTATGGCATAATCAGCTCTGACAGATACAAGGAATGATTGTGACAGGTAGGCTCCCTCTCTCTGTTAATAAATCGGCTGCAGGGGGAGAGTCTACATCTCTCCTGTGTGATTCAGCACTGGAGGGGTCAGGGGTTTCATTTCCCCTCCGGGGGACAAGAAAAGGAAGCCTGCAGAGCCTTTGCTCTGGTCAGAATCAGGGAGGAGCCGGCCACGCGCAGGCCACCAGTGGGTGGGAACCATGGGCGGCCTGCGGTCACTGCTCTCCGCAGTGCAGGCCTGACCCCAGGGGGACACCTTGTTTCTGTCAGGACTCAGGAGAGCGTTGCATGTTACAGGCATGTTTTCCATCAGCCCAGAAATGCTTCTGCTGCATGAGTGGGTCATTTGCAAATAGCGAGCAGACTGTTCCCCTGTCTGTTGGATCCAGAGAATTGGAAACAATCTCTTGATTATAGCTTCTGCCCCTCCGGGTGATGGGGTCCTTTGGGTTCTGGAGCCACATGAGACAGCTTGAGAGCAAGGCCACTGGTGGCAAAACCTGGGGACCGAGCCCCCTGACTGGACTTACTGAACCAGCGCCCTTTCAGGGTTGTACTGAGCACTGCCCTCATCTAGTTCTAGAATTCAAGATTTTCAAAGGTATTATGGAGTCTAATGGGAGAGCACCTTGGTTGAAATATCTGAATTTTCACCTAGGCCTCCTCAAGGAGTTAGTATAGCAAAACTGGTCAGAGACAAAGCAGCCACAGCTCCTGATCTTGGTCTTTTTTCTAAAAAGCTTGCTCTGTCTCCAACCCTTTTCTCATTTTCCCCCCCATTCTTAAAGCCTGTCAGAGATAGGATACCATGAGCCGTGGCAGTGGGCTCGCTGTCTCCCATTAACAGGGCTTGTTTCTACAATCTTCTTCTCGCTGCTTTATGGTTTGGTGGTGGGAGGCAGATGCCATCAGGCCAGAGTGAGTTGCTGAGTGCATTTGTTTACAAAGTATACCCAGCATGTATACTTCACTTGCTCTTGGCCACCTTCATAGTGAAATGGTCAAGGTGTTGTCCAAACTCTAGTTCTCTGCGGTTTGGTGTCTGGAGGGGAAGGGGATCAATCTGCGGATCTTCTGACTCGAACAGGTTCATCACTTGGGGAAACTGGGCTTTGGTGTGTGCTGTGTGTGTGCCATTTTAAACACAGACTGTGATTTTATAAATAAAGTCAGTGTTTCCCCTTAATGCATCATTTTAATGGTCCTGCCACTGAAAGATCCGGTATGGTTTATTTGTATCACTTGGGGCTTTGTTAGGTCATGGGCATGCTGGTTCTTCCTCCGGAAAGAACATATAGCTTACTTCCGCCTGAGAGCGAGCCTGCTCAATGGGAAAACAGGTGCTAGAACAGACCAGGTGGCCCTGGAGAGGATTTGCTTGCCGGTGAAAGGTGCTTGCCGGGAGTCGTGCTTCCCTGGGTGCTCCCTGGCTGGAGCGACATTGGGTGCTAATCTCCCTTCAAAGCTTTGCATGGCCTCCTTGGTACATCTGTATTTGCACCAGCCCCTTAGATTGAATGAGCCTTTTTGCCTGACCAAGCTTTGACGCTGGGTCTAGGATGTTCCTCCGGCACCCTGACCTTTGTGTGTAGAGCGTGGGCCAGTGTGTGTGGGGAGTGCGTGCCTGCTTCCTAACAGCTGCTTCTGTGCTCTTTTCAGCAACCCAAGGAGATCTGTGTGCTGGTCGGCTTCTGTGACGAGGTGAAGGAGATGCCCATGAAGACCCTGGTCCCTGCTGATGTGGTCTCGGAGAACGTCATCCCCGCCCTGGAGCTGGTGGAGCCCATCAAGGTACCTGGTGCCATTGGTTTATGATGCCCCGCCACTCCATGTTGTCACGCCCTACACAGCACACACGCCTGTGGTTCCCTGCTTGGTTTCTGAGGTTACTTGCGTTTGAGCCCATTAGTTTACAGCATTCCCCTAAACTAATGCAGCACCCTCATTGTCATATGTTTCTTTCCTGAGTTATACTCCCTAGTGCTCATGGGATCAAGTCTGTGTTTTTAGCACACCATTCAAGGTCATTTTTCAGTGCCTGCTGCTGCTAAGTCACTTCAGTCGTGTCCGACTCTGTGCGACCCCATGGACGGCAGCCTACCAGGCTCCCCCGTCGCTGGGATTCTCCAGGCAAGAACAATGGAGTGGGTTGCCATTTCCTTCTCCAGTGCGTGAAAGTGAAGTCGCTCAGTCGTGTCCGACTCTTAGCGACCCCATGGACTGCAGCCCCCCAGGCTCCTCCGTCCATGGGATTTTTCAGGCGAGAGGACTGGAGTGGGGTGCCATTGCCTTCTCCTTTCAGTGCCTGGCTCCAACCAAACCTTTCTGATGTGCTTTCTGTGGCCGCTCCCACATCTTTCCCCACACTGTAGCCATGGTCCCAACTCGATGTTCCCAGAACACTCCCAGGGTTAGTGCAGGAGCTTCTCTGGGTGTTGCTCCTCGTGTTGTTTTGTTTCCTTAGCATCCTGCACTTGGTAAAGATCTCCTTCATTCCATACTTGACTTCTGTTCAGCACTTCTTATGGGTGAGATAGTGTTTTAGAGATTGAGGCCCACAGTAGTTCGTCAACAGTGAACAGAATCATCCTTGTGTTCAAGGAGCACCCAGGAGTGTGGTGTCTCACCACATGGCACGTGTGTGCACTTCTTGTTCTGGAACTTTCCGTGTCAGTGTTGCTTGACTTTAGCGGTCTTGTCTCCTCCGGCAATCTCAGCATGTGCCCTGTGTGGACCACGCATGGATTAGGTGTCTGACTGCTCCTCCCACTCCTGCCCAGTCCAGATGCTCAGAGGCTGCGGCCCATCTCTCTGACTGGATTAGTGGCCTAGTGGCCAGACAAAATGGAGAGGTATAGCTTGTACTCTTAGACATATGTGGTACTTAAATTTAAAAACAAAATCCAGTTCCTTAGTTGCTGGCCACATTTCAGGTGCTCAGTAGACACACGGCCAGTGGCTGCTCTACTGGATGGTACAACTAGAGAAGGTTGTCATGGAAAGTTCTGTTGAACATGGTTTTATCAAAGATAGGCTCTAGAAAAGAAATTTCAGGTGCTGAGACTTGAAAGTCAAGAGATGATCTCAGATGTGTTTAAAACTGTCTTCTAAATAGTAGAATTCCTCTGCTGCTACTGTCTCATTCATCTCCCCAGAATGAATGCTGAATGATGAGGTGGTTTGAACCAAACAGATGTTGAATGGACAGCTCTCCAGGGTTGGGGGACAGTTTCATTGCTTCTCTTCGTAGTTTTGGGTGGGAGGTGGAGGATTAGGGAAAGGGCCGGATTTCCCACCATATACGAACAGCAGGGGCCAGGGCTCAGATACTAGGAAGAAGCCACACCCTGTTCTGAAAGCAGCAGAAGGTGGCTTCTGGGCGACGCTAGCCCGTCCTGGCCTCGGCCCCCATTAGGGGAGCAGGACCAAGGGGTGAGGCGAGGCTCTTGGTGTCAGTGTTCTTCTCCTGCCCTTTTAACAGAAGGACCCAGCCCCCGCGAAGGCTGACATTTACTGCGAGGTGTGCGAGTATGTGGTGAAGGAGGTGGTCAAGCTGATTGACAACAACAGGACTGAGGTACGTGGATCTGGGGACATCTGCCATGGCAGAGGGACAACCTCTCTTGGCCCTGGAGCCAGAACGGCCTCGTGGGAGGACCAGCAGACCTGGGCTTGGCCCTGGCGGGTGAGGGACACCAGCCTGGAGGTCGAAACACCCGCTCCCCACCAGCAGGTCGCTCTGGGCTGGGGCTGGAGGAGGCACCTGCCCTGCTGTGAGCTCTAGCCTTTGCGGGGGGAAGCAGCACCTTGCGTGTTGGCTGGTTTCCTGGTCACATCAGCATTTTCAGAGTCTCTTCGCCCCCATGCAGCCTCCCATCTTCTCACTGAGCCTCTCCCCTTGTGTTTCAGGAAGAAATAATCCACGCTTTGGACAAAGTGTGCTCGAAGCTGCCTGCATCCTTAGCTGAGCAGTGCCAGGAGGTGGTGGACACCTACGGCAGCGCCATCCTGTCCATCCTCTTGCAGGAGGCGAGCCCCGAGCTGGTGTGCAGCATGCTGCACCTCTGCTCCAGCCGGGGGCTGCCGGCCGTGGCGGGTGAGCCCGGGGCGGGTGAGGCCGGGCGGCCCCTCCTGGGCAAGGGAGGGCCTCGCCGGCACTGAGCCTGGGCTCTCTCGTGTAGTCCGCCTGACGCCGAGGAAGGACGGTGGCTTCTGCGAGGTGTGCAAGAAGCTTGTGGGCTATTTGGACCGCAGCCTGGAGAAGAACAGCACCAAGGAGCAGATCCTGGCTGCCCTCGAGAAAGGCTGCAGCTTCCTGCCGGACCAGTACGAGAAGCAGGTACGCCATGGGCTGCTTTCGGCCCAAATGTCAGCACCTGCTGGGGGAGTGTGGGAGCTGAGTGCTCGTCGACTCTACCTCTGGGTGAAGTTTTGCCATTTCTGCCTCTGGCATGGAGTCCACTGAGATTTTCTTAAAGGTGCTCTGTGGACTCCAGTGGAGCCACCGGCAGGAAAATGAGCAGGTGTGGGTAGGTAGTGCACCTGGGCAGGGAGGCTGGGAGGCTGGCAAGGCCAGGAGTTCTGGTAGAGAGCATGTAGAGTGCCCCTCCTCGTCTGCCCGCGCTCCGCCTGCACTCACCCAGACCTGCACTGCTGTTTCCCCGACAGTGTGACCAGTTTGTGACGGAGTATGAGCCGGTGCTGATAGAAATCCTGGTGGAGGTGATGGACCCTTCCTTCGTGTGCTTGGTAAGCCATGTGCTAGGCTGGTAGTTTCCTGGGCAGTGCCGCCTGGCGGGGGAGTGCTGTGTGGACCCTGGAAGGGTTCCTTTCAAATATGGGGCTGGAGGCAGAGTCTGGGGACAGTATGTGGGAGAGTCAGACATCCAGGTCCCACCACTTTACCGAGCAACCTTGCCTTTTTGGGAAAGTGCTTATTAGAGCTTTGATTCTAGCTGCTTCTAGCAGCTGATAATCTCTGCTTTGCAAAGGAATAGCTGAGCAGATCTAATACTTTCTCCTCCTCTTGACCATATAGAAGATTGGAGCCTGCCCAGCAGCCCGCAAGCCGCTTTTGGGAACTGAAAAGTGTGTCTGGGGCCCGAGCTACTGGTGCCAGAACATGGAGTCGGCAGCCCTGTGCAACGTGAGTAACTGCTCTGGGCCCGCCTGCCAGGCCTGTGCCTGCGCTCTCGGGGTGTGACGCCGAGGGGAGGGAGGCTCTGGTCTAACTGGCGCCTCGCTGCTCAGCTCTCTGCTTCATCTTCAGAGTTAGGATGGGGGTGCAGTAAGGCTTACTTGGGGTCACCAGCAAAAGCAGGGCTCACTGCACTTTCGTCTCTGAGGAGTGATGGGTGGCAGGGGATGTTCTCCAGTGTTCTTTGCTTCCACTTTCTTGCTTTTGCCTTCAGTTCCCTTGTGACAGGGTCAGGTTCATAAGAAATCGGTCACCCGAGGGATTGCACAAGGCCTGTTGGATTCTTGCACAAGGCCTCTTGTCCCCGGGCTCCTTCTGCCTTGGCTGGAGCCTGGCCTGGTTCTTCATCAGGGCCTGGCAGAGCTCTTCTCAAACCACCCTGGGCGTTGGCTCCCAGCTGGGCGGCCACTGCTGGGTGACCCATGCCGCTTTCCTGGGTGGGGATGTGTGTCTCAACTTCTGTTACCTTATGTTTCTTTGCGCAACTTTCTCTTCCTTGTGGGATTCTTTCAGTGAGCCAGTGTTGGGGGCATTGCATCATCTTGGGCTGTGGCAGGGAGGGTGTGAGGGCCCCCCACCTCGAGCCTCTTGCCCCAGTACCCTGCCCTGCAGCACAGTCAGTGGTGGAGTGGGATCCCCCGCTCTCCTGGGTACCTGGGCCAGTTCTGAGCTGGTGTGAATGGCTGACTGTTGGCTGAGGAGTTTTGCCTTGGGGCCCTCTGTGCCAGGGCTCAGGTGTGTAATCAGAGGGGTCCTGGTCCTTCCTACAGGACTGTTGCCTTGGACTGCTCTGGACTCTTGCCTTATGAGTCTTAGAACCCCACCACATATTATGCCTGGGTTTAAAGAATATAAAGACCTGGGTTTTCAGCATGTGGTGTGCTCTGGCTGATCTGGGCCAGGGTATCGGGTCCCCTTTCTGGGTGCAGGCTCATGTGCTTAGGGGCTAGGGGTGGAGTGTGTCACCTGCAGACTAAACTGTCCCCTCTCTCCCGTCAGGCCGTCGAGCACTGCAAGCGTCACGTGTGGAACTAGAGGCACGTTCCATCCTGGAGAAACTGCAGCGTCTTTTCCTGCTTGTGTGTCTGGGGGAACGAACACAGATCTGTTGACTTTGTTATAGAAATAGGATCCCCTCTTCCCTCAGTCCCTTTCTTCTCTCCCTCATTGTGGCATTGCTGTCAGTGGCATGCTGACGTCGTTGCTTCAGTGTCCCTTTCTCTCTGCTACACAGACGCCGGCATAGCGTACACTGGAGGTCTTCTGAGTTTGTCCCTGTGTGTGGTTATGTGGAGGAGAAGGGGCTCTGGCTGGGGGCGTGAGCCAGAGCCTCCGGACAGAGGTGGTCCGTCCTCCTGGCTGGGCTCTGGGTGCTGAGGCCTCTGCCTACTCTAACGAAGGAGTCGAGTCACCATCCCCTTTTGTGGGCCTGCTGACTGCAAAACAAAGGCAGTTTTATATGAAGGATGAGAGACTCAGAATAATGAGGCTTTTTAAACAACGCGGTTCTCACTGTCACAGAGCTGTTGGAAACAGTTGCTCAGAAGACCAGGTGGGCTGGGGCTCGCTATCCCTGGGTCAGCCTTCAGTTCGGCTTTCTTGTCTTTCCTGATGGATGCGTTGTTTGGGGTTCTGTGGTTTGGGGTGGGAGGGGAAAAAACCAGTTCACCTGAATGTGCCCTGCTGGCTCTCTGTGGCGGTTCTGTGGGTCTGCTTGTGTGTGTGTGTGTGTGTGTGTGTGGACCATGGCGACACCTCCTGCCTGCTCTGGTGTCGGCCCTGCTGCCCAGCACCCCCACTGCTCTGGGCAGGACAGTCCCTCCCCTCCGACCCCCCATCTTGTAGATGTTCTTTTCGACCTGCCAATAAATGTGGATGACAAGCTCCTAAGCCTCTGGCTTCCAGGTAGAAGGTCTGCTGGGTGTGCTGTCCCGGGGCCTCGGCTGCCGCCCTGCCTTCTTCTCTCCCCTCTGGCTGCATCTTCTGTTCCACTTCCGGTTGCCAGGAGAGAGCAAGACATGTGGTTGCTATTGATGTTTTGGTTTGTTTTGCACTAAAATTTCTGTGATTTAACAATAAAGTCTGTCAACCAGAGCCTGAGTGTGTGTGATACCTCAGCCAGCAGAGTTTGGCTTCTGAAGAGCTCTTGAGGCTGTGAACCTGTAAGTGGCAGTCCTTGGGCCTCATTTGGGCACAGGAAGGAAGTCCCATCTCTGGTTCTCTGTGGCAGCCCCGGGCCACCAGTGGTCAGGGAGTGCCCCCGGAGATGGGTCCAGCTCTGGCCCATGCTGACCCCCACCGCCCCCCTGCCCCAGCCCAGCCCAGCGGGTAAGTTTACCAGAGTGACATGCTGGTTCCTTGTGAGTTGCCTTTCTTTTTAAAATTCAGACCATTCCAGAGACGTTCAGTGCGTACCAATTGAACAAAACCAAGGGGAAAATATTGAGGGAATAACTTAGTTTCAAAGGGGGATACACACAAACA
This sequence comes from Cervus elaphus, assembly GCF_910594005.1. Taxonomy (NCBI): domain Eukaryota; kingdom Metazoa; phylum Chordata; class Mammalia; order Artiodactyla; family Cervidae; genus Cervus; species Cervus elaphus. Next base: position 27,648,363 of record NC_057829.1, on the reverse strand, counting down.
TTCTACATTCAAAACCCAAGAGAATGTCAGTCATTTTTCTCTTTATGAGCCAGGAACGTTTGGGAAGCCAGTGAAATGGAGAGAGTGCTGTTTGCTGACATTGACTGTGTCCGTGTGGGGAGACAGGGAGGACTCACTGCCCCCACCTGCATGTCCAGTCAGGGAAGTGGCAGAAATGTGCTGGGACTTGAACTGGAGTCCAAGAGTCAAGGCCAGGCAGGGCACGCCTGCCTTGGGCTCCCTCCCCAGTGCTGGGCTCCTGTGCAGTGGGGCTAGGGTTGGGGGGAGTGGGCCGGCTTGGCCTCTTTCAGCTCAGCCTGGGCTGAGTTGGACCTCAGACTCCTGGGCTCTCAGTGACCCTCCTTACCTCATCCTTAGAGGCTTGCCATTTGTTTGGTTTTCTTAAAAAAATAACATTTTATGAAGGTAGAGATCAGATGCTGAATAAGCGTCTGGCAGAAGTGGAGCCTGAGCAGCTGAGGCAGGCCCTGCTGCTGGGCCAGCCCGTGGTGGTGTGCCCAGAGCTGCCCCCGGAGGGGCCCGCACCCTGGAGGTCCTGCCCCTGCTTTGGCCCCGGGAGGTGCTGGGCTGCGCATTCCAGGCGGGCTCCCCCCTCTAGTCACAGCTCCGTGATCTCCAGGGGGCTCTCCATGATCACGTCTCGAAGCTTGTGCAAGGGTGTGGACTTGGCGGACTCTGTGCGGGCGTTGCGCTCAAAGGCGCTGGCCTCGGCCGTTGTCAGCGTCTCCAGGGAGCGGCCCAGGCCCTTCTGGTCATCCTCGGGCAGGCTGTTGAGGTCCGTGGCCAGCAGCGTGCCCGTGCTCCCGTGCATCACGTGGATCCCATCCGGCCCTCTGAGCTCAGTAGGCGGCTTGTGGCAGAAACGCAGGCTGCCCTGGCCGGGGCTGCGCTCCCCTGGCTCCTCTTCCAGCTCCGTCTGGATCAGCTGCAAGAGGCCCGGAACCCCGTGCTCAGGCCTGCCCCTGCGCAGGGCGACGGCCCCAGAGTCCCACCTGCTGTGGGCTTGTCTCCCTCCACACACAAGGAGCCCTGGGCTTGTGCCACAGAAGCCTGCGCAGCTTACGACTGTTGTTCAAACTGGGTACAAAGGAGAACAATAGATCCATCTGGTGCTACAGGTGTGTTCTGCAGAGCATGGGGTTCCTATGAGAATCTTTGTAAGCTCCTGTGTTCACTCAGGTCTATAAAGATCCTGTGACTGCAGCTGTGGAATCGGGACTTGTTACCGGGCTGGCCTTGAGCAGGATCAGCTCTCACTGGGGCAGGTGGGAGGTGTCCACAGTGGGAGCTGGAGGGGACTGATAAGGCTGAGCAGAGACTCAACAAATGGTGCTCTGTCCTGTGTGGAGCTTCTCAGTTTTCACCTTCCTGTGTGGGGAATATTGGCCCAGCCAGAAACCTGAATTTTTTAGACAAAGTCTGACTGTTCAAAGTGATTGACGTGGCACTGCAGTCAGTTTCTAAAAATGACATGATCTCTCAAAGATACCTTCTTGGGGGTTTCTCAGATCTGAGAGAAACACTGCCTCAGCACCCACCCATCCCTGGGAAAGTCCACCAGAGTCCAGAGAGCAGAATCCAACTGTCTGACTCTCTGGACCCCCACCCACTGCAGTCTTGGGTCCTAGTTACATCTTAGAGACTCCGAGGAGGATGAAAGAGAGACAGGGAGAGGGAGAGAGCACCCCCAGGGCTGGGGCACAGCATACAGCTCCCGGCCCACCCGCTACCTCGGAGATGGAGGAGTGGCAGGAGGAGGCTTTTTGCACCATCCGCTGTGCAAAGAGCTTTTTGAGCCGCAGGTAATCCTCCAGGACCACCTTCAGCAGCGAGCCCTGGGGGAGGGAGAGGGTTAACCCCCACCAAGGCCCTCCCCTTCCTGCCCCACCCCCCACTCACTCCCCTAACAGGTTGGGGTAATGGAAGGTGCCTCTGGGCATCTGATCCTAGGGTAGAGGGTGGGAACTGAGCCTGCTGACAGCGGCCAGCCGGACCTATGTTGCCAGAGTCCTGGCCTTGAGGCCACTTGGGCTGAAGCAGCTTCTCATCAGCCCAGGGCCGCTATCTGTTCTGGCCCCCCAGAGGGCAGGTCTAGCTGAGGCCCTGGAGGTGGAGGGAGCTGTTTCCCAGGCCCCTCCCCCGTCCCTGCATCCTCTGGAGTAAGTCCAAGCCCAGCCAGGGGTCTGGGGGCAGGAGCCTGCCAGGACGACTCACCTTGATGGGCCCCTCCCGAATGATCTGGCCCAGCTTGGCAATGTTATCGTACTCCTGGATGGCAGCCCGCAGGTACCGGTCGTCGTCAGGCTTGACTGCCGCTGGTTCTCGCCCAAAAGTTCCCTGGGGAGAGGGGGCATTAGCTGGCGCAGAGGTAGACGGCATGCACATGTGTACACACACGTACGTGTCCCTCCTGACTGTCCCCGCCCCCTCCGGCCCAGGCTCACATGGGTGCGGGTGGGGCTGTTCCACAGGTCAGCGATCTCACTCAGGTTCTCCGGCAAGTCATCCTCGTGCTCAGCCTGGGCGGCCAGCTCCAGGTTCCGGCAGAAAGGATCCAGCCACACAGGGTTGGCCCTGCAGATGGAGTAGGGTTGGGAGGAGGCTGCAGTGGATGGACACTTCTGACGCCTTTGAGGGAAACGGGCCCCCACCGTTTCCTCAGCCATATCTGTCACAGGACTGGGGGTAGAGGGTGGTAAGAAACGCCCCTTGCCTGTGGCACCTGTGGGTGCGTCCTCCCCTCACAGATCCCACAAGAACCAGGACAATATCCCCATCAGGATCAGCTGTGGTGCGGAGGCCTCCCCTTGCACCCGGTGTCCAAAACCTATGCCTCCCTGGAACTTGCGGCCCACAAGTCAGGGTGGAGAGAGGGGTGTTTGGCCCAGCAGGGGGCACCCACATCCCAGGTTTCAGCCAGTCAATGATGCCCTCAGTGCTTGAGAGGCAGTAGGGACTTTACCCCAGCTTGGTCCAGGGTGTGTCTTCCTAAAGTGCACCCAGCAGGGTTCAGGGACCCCACTCACCCATCGAAGGAATACTTGTTGGTGTTGGGCATGTCCATGATGTCAATGAAACCACGATTCCCTGTAGGAGAAGGGTTGGGGTGTGGGGTAGAGGGGTACACCCTGCTGGGGCTGGGGAACTGGGCCTGAGCCAGCCCTGTGAGGCCCTGGCGGTCACTCTAGGCCCTCAGGGGCCCCTGCCACCTCCCCACCCATCACAGCCCTCTTACCTGCGGAGCCAGCCACGATGGCTTTGAGCTTCCTCTTGTGTCTAGAAAGAAGCAGAGGGGCTGGTGAAGGAGGCTGGGGCTGGATTGGCACCTTAGGGCCTAATGGCCCTGCCTGCCTCCGTGACTGTCTGCGGAGCAGGGCTGGTCAGCCTGTCTCAGGGCAGGGCAGTGGGGGTCACTCACACAGTCCTGTAGTACCAGTTCATGAGGATGAACAGCATGGCAGCCAAGAAGAGGAGAATGGCCAGGACAATGATCGCCATCTAGGGGAGCAGGGCCGGGCCTGAGTGGGTGAGAGCAGCCAGGGCAGCACGGGGACTGTGGGGGTGGCTGTCACCAGGGGTACCTGCAGGGCGGACATGTCATCGGGCAGGCGGACAGAGATGGCGGGCTGCACGTCCAGGACGTTGTAGTTCCGGAACAGATTCCTCAGTTGCTCCTTGTTTTCATCGATCATCTGGATCACCCTGGGCGAGGGGCAGGGGCCTCAGCCATTCCTCAAGAGCTCGTCCCACTCAGGCCAGTCTGCCCCCAAGTTTACCCCCCACCAAGCCTTGTGAAATTCAGGCCCACCCAGCTTGGATAACCCTGTATCTTACAGATTCACCATCCCTTCACATAAGATCCTGTTTGATCCTCACAATTGCTGTAATACTCCCATTTCACGCATGGGAAGAGTAAGGCTCAGGGGGTGGACCTCTGTTCACACACCTTCTCTCTACCTGCCCTGCCCATCCCTGGGTGAGAGCCTCCCATACAACAGGCATGATGGTGTTACCCTGCTCCCCAACTCCAGGGTGGGGGCAGACTGACAGACCCAACTCCAGGGTGGGGGCAGAGAGCTGAGCACAGACCCACACCCACCGGTCCACGTCCAGGATGCGGTTGGTGTCGCGGTTCACCACGTGGATGAGCAGCTCCGTCTGTGCGAAGTTCACCCGACCCTTCTTGTCCACGTGGAACTAGGTGAGAAGGGCATCATGGGAGGTGTGGCAGGGGCAAGGCATGGGAGGGGCAGGCCTCTCCTAGCAGCCCCTCCTGCCCTGCCCTGCCGAAACCCTAGCACGACTGAATGCTCACCAAGGATCAAGCTCGAGGCTGACCACTGAGCTGCACTGGGCCAGACACTATTATTAGCCCCATTTTATAGAGGAGGAAACAGGCCCAGAGACCTGGAAGGACCATGCTCAGGCAGCTCAGAAATGGCTGATCCCTTTCCTACACCCCGATCTCTATGCACTGCTCTGCCCCTGTCCCGGCCCCACTTCTTGCTCCGCTGCCCCGAGGCCCAGAGCGGGTTCCTCAGGGTACCTGCACGTCATCGGTGTTGACGATGGCACCGGTGATGTTGGAGAGCAGGTGGATGAACTCCTCCTCAAAGCCACGCACGCGGTCAGGGATCTCGTTAATGACGATCTTGACCCGCTGGTCGTCCCTCAGGATGTAGATGCCAATGACAGCCGTGTCGTTGTGGCCCGCCAGGTCCCGGGCCACGATGTCCACCACAAAGTAACCGGGGCTGTAGGCCATGAAGAGGTCGAAGGTGCGCAGGATGCCGTCCACACTCCCTGCAGGGAGAGCCCACGGCTGGTGCACTTTCTCTAGAGAATTCTAAGTTTTATTTAAACATGCGGCATCCTAAAAACACAACTTGGGCTGCACTGACCCAAGGATGACAAGCTGGACTTTGCCATCCCATCCTGGGAGGCTGTGGAACACTTCCGAGCCCCCTGTGTCCGTTTCTCACATGTAACACACGCGCCTTGGAATTTCACAACCATAGCAGAAAGATGACTGGCGTTGGTACGGCAAGGCCTTCTCTTAAAAGACTGGATTCAGAGACTTAGATCTGGGTTCAAAGTCTGCCACTTTGTAGCTTTGTGACCTGTAGCAAGCTGCTTATTAGTTTAAGAGCAGTGGGAACTCGGAGGACAAAGTGATGGTTGTCTGGTGGTGTGACTGGAGGTGGTGGCACATGAACTAGACTTCAGAGGATGGTGAGGGGAGCATTCTGAAGACAGAGGTAAAGGCCAGGATGGTGTTCCAGGAAGTGAACACAAAGGGATCCAAGGCCAGGGGAGGATGCTGTGAAGCAGGCTTGAAGGAATGGTGAGTAGTTCAGCCTGAGTGGGAGCCGTGCCCTTAAGGGTATAAAAGGGGCTGTGGAACCAGAAAGCGGGATTAGAAGGAAGAACTGATGAGCCTAGAAAGCCAGGCCAAAGAACCTGAATTGATTGCTGTGGGCAGCAAAGTGTAGGGAAGGGGCTGGAGCTGGAGGTAAGATTGGGACACCTTCTAGAACCTAACCCAGAGATGCTCAGCTCTCCACACAGGCAGATGCACAAGCAACCATGCATACTTTTAGGTTGAAGTGTGCTTTTTGAATTCTGGCTCCCCAGTGCCTACCTAGCACAATGCCTGACACAGGGGAGGGTGAGGTGCACAAATGGAAAGATAGGAGGATATATGGAAAGGAGAATGGGGAGATGGATGGGCAGACGAATGAATGAAGATGAATGAATGGATGCATGGGTAGATGGATGGATGAGGAGATGGGAAAAAGAGAAGAAAGTGGGTGGGTAGATACAGAGATGGATAGGTGGATGGTTGGATGGGTGAATAGAAGGACTGATGTGGCTGACTGGCCACCTATACCCTGTGGTATCCCCATAGACCCTATTTCGTTCAGACCTACAATACATGAAGTGGTTGGAGCCCCTACCCATCGTGAAGACCTGGCCCACGTCCTCAGAGTCATTGGCTAGGGCCTGGAAGTAATGGATGGCCAGGATGCTATAGAAGACAAGACTGTTGTTGCCAATGTCTGCGTCCAGGGCCAGCACCTGGATCAACTCCGAGCCCACTTTGGCGTCGGTGGCCACTCCTGCAGGAATAGGCAGATGAGTGTAAGCGACAGAGGAGAGGCCACCCTACGGCAGAGGAGAGGCCACCCTACACCCCGGGCCCAGGCTCTGGTCCCTGCACCTGCAGTGTACTCAGCCTTGGTGAAGCGTGGCGGCTGATCGTTGATGTCCTCCAGCACGACACGCACTTCCTGCAGGGTGAGGTCAGTGACCAGGTCAAGGGCTGGGGAGGGCCTGCGGGGAGGTGTCCAGCTTCGATTGCTTGAAGCCTTGACGATGAAGGAGAAGACGGCTTCACGCTCCCTGTCCAGGTCCCTCAGCACCAGCAGATGCCCGTCGGGCTGCAGCTGGAAGTTTTTCTCTTCGTTGCCGGCTGAAGGGGACCGTGGCACAGCATGAGGGGCCGGGAGGGGGCACATGTGGGTCATCTCCAGCCCCAGGGTAGGGAGGCATCACCCTGCCGGGACCCACCTGCGATGAAGTAGTACACGATGGCATTGGAGCCCTCGTCTGCATCCACAGCGCCTGTCACGTTGCCCACAAGGGTGCCACGTGGTGAGTGCTCGGGCACCGTCAGCAGCTGGTACTGGGGGCTGCCTTTCTGCAGGGGGAGAGGGAGGTCATGGGAGGCCAAGGGAAGGCGTGAGCCTCTGCCCCTGCCAGAGGGTACTGGGCAGTGCCTTCATGGGTGCTGAGGGCATTTCCTGCCCAGGCCTAGAGAAACTGCTGTAACCTTAAGGGAGCAAGGGTTGGGCTGGAGAGACCCCTGCTCTGCCCTGAGGGAGTGTCACCCACGACTTCCTCCAGGAGGGCAGGGCTGGCTGGGCACATTCTCCAAGGTCTCCTAGGACCTGAACAAGGGGGCTTGCATGTGCACACATACACACTCTCACACACACACATACGTGCGGTCTCCAGGAAACATCACACCCTGTGTGCACACAAGATGAGAAAACCGCCAGGTTAGAGTCTGAGTCCACCCGAAGAGGCTCAGCCCCAGCTCACTAAAGCAGAATTGATTTTCAGGGTCCTTTTGTGAGCGTGTATGCAGACATGGGCACGTCAGCTCCAGGAGTCAGGCATTTCTGTCTGCTTTCTGACTGCTGGGTAGTGCCTTGACATAGTAGCTGCTCAGACAATAATCTGTGAAGTGCCGGGCAGTTTCCACATGTGACCACGTGTGTCTGCAGCACAGTGTGCACCGAGTGTGGTGTGACCGGTGCAGGGGAGGGGTAAGCTCACTGGCGGCCTCACGAAGAGGGGTTCGTTGTCGTCGATGTCCTCCAGGGCCACCTGCAGCGGCTGCATGGTCTCATAGGGCACAGGCTGGCCCAAGTCACTGGCCACCAGGATGAGCTGGGGAGGAGAAGTGCCGTCAGAGCGGACGAAGGGCCCCAGGCAGGCAACCCCAGAGGACAGCTCACTACCCTCGCAGACATTCTAGGTGGGGACGTAGTGGTCCGGCGGCCAGAAGAAGGTCTCTTTCTCGGCCGGCCCCGCCCCCGGCAGTGGGCCCCGCCCCTCGTGCCAGGCCCCGCCCCCTTACGCTGTACACTGCCTGCTTCTCCCGGTCCAGGCGCTGCGCGGTCTGGATGAGGCCGCTGACTGGGTCGATGGTGAAGTACTCCCAGTCCCGGTTGCCTGCCGTCTTCAGGAAGCTGTAGCGCACGGCCCCGTTGAGGCCCTCGTCCTTGTCCGTGGCGTAGACCTCGTACACGTTGGAACGCAGTGGGATCTCCTGCAGGGGGTACAGAAGGAGGTATCCTGAGAGAATCCCAGCTCTCAGAGCAGAATGTCCTTGCCACCTTTCAGCATTCCTAGGAAATGCCTGTCTGCTTGGCTGGACTCTCCTGGAGTCTAAGCACCTGCTAGAATGTTCCTTCACCCCCACCCCCAACCAAGGCCACTACCCACGGACAGTCCAGCCTTGGATCCACCATGTTCCAGATTCTTGGGGTGACCGCCCTTCCAGGGCTATCCCATCCCTCCATCGCACTGCATGCTGAGGTTTAGAAGACCCTCAGACCCACCCTCTGTTTCTGGGCCTACTACCCCAATCACAGGAGCTCTAGGTATCCCCAGAGAACACATCCACCCAATGGGGTCCCTGAAAATGGGGAGGGCATGCAGGTAGGGTGATTTGGTGGCTAGAGATTGGACATTTGGGTTCAAGTCTGTTACTAATTCACTCTGTGACCTGAACATGCCACTTCTCTCCTCTGATCCTCAGGCTCGCAAGTCCCTTTAGTCTGAGCTATCAAAAAACCTAATAGACATCAACCTAATAGTCCATGAAAAGGTTGCCAAGGGCACAAGAAAAAGAACAAGTTTTTGGCTTTCAGTTAAAAAAGCATCAGCTCAGCATGATTTCACTGTTTATCTCACTGATCATGACAATCAGAAACTCCAACTGGCAGTTCCATCTAATAGATTGAAAGTGGGATGACAGGGGTAATTACTTAACAAATGCTGGTTGTTCGAGAAACATGAATCTTTCAAATATGGACCCCTTGAAAGAAAAAAAAAAACCTTAGTAAAAGGGGCCCTTTGGTGTGGAAAAGAACTGTGCTCAGTTGCTCAGTCGTGTCTGACTCTTTGTGAGTCCACGAACTGTAGCCCACCAGGCTCCTCTGTCCATGGGATTTTCTAGACAAGAATACTGGAGTGGGTTGCCATTTCCTTCTCCAGGGGATCTTCTGCACCCAGGGACTGAACCTGGGTCTCCTGCATTGCAGGCATATTCTTTACTGTCTGAGCCACCAGGAAAGTTACAAAGAACTAGATTATTATTAATTTATACGCTGCCTCATTCTGTAAAGAAGATTTGAGGCAGGCAGTGGACAAGAATGTGTAAACTATAATAAGAGTGAATGGGTTAAAAAAAATCAGGGTAGAGAAAAAAATGATTGGCAGAAGATGGAAACAGAGGGATGGGCGGGAAGGTGTGTACACTAACATGTACATCAATCAAGGTGGGCTGACCACTCTGAGCTCTCTAGTGAACAAAGAAAAGAGGGCCATTGTATCACTGCAGTAGACACGGGTTAAAAAAAAACAAATCACAAGGTAAAAGTGTAGTGTTTCCTAGAGCTCAGCCCTGGGAGAAATTTATCATGTGGGACCTCAAATGAGAGTGACAGCAAGGACATCCTGAGATGCAGAGAGATGCTGAGCCCACTGGCTCATTTTTGGAGAGAAAAGAGCATTTTCTCATTTGGGGAGAAAAGAACAAGTGGGAGACACCCCAAGTATTCTTTCAAGGAGCATTTTGGGCTTTGGTGCTGAAGGAGGGGAAGGGCAGGAGTCCTTCCCTATCTTTATAAGACATTTGAGAACAAGGCATGAAAGAAGAATTGGAAACAGACGCTCAGCCACTTCCCCTTGTTTCTTATTTTGATGTTCATCCTTAGGTCCCAGGCTGTCTCCAACACTGGTATCAGCAGGAACAACAGACAGACAGAAGGGGCTGCGTGTTTATTTTGAGACAAGTATGGGGGAAGTGACTTGTGGGGAGACTGTCCTTGACAGACATTAAGAAGCGAGAGTGGGACACCTACTATTATTAGTCCCACTTTGCAGACGAAAAAAAAAGACTCAGAGAAGTCACTTGCTCAAGGTCGTCTGGCTGGTAAGTGATGGAGTCAGATGTGGATCCAAGAGCTCTGGCTGGCGCAGCCCTTCTTACTAACCACTGTTCAGTATGGCCCTGTGTGGCACTGAGCTGGCTGGTTCCCTACTCTGGTCTCAGTTTCCCTGCTTTCACAGTGGGGGCCCCTTCAGCTTCAGGCTGCAGAATGACTGCAGAATATAGAAGTAGCCTGGATACTGGAAGTGGGTGCAGGTGGCAGGAGGCCCCGGGGACAGCAGTACCTCTCTGATGTGGAGGATAGTGCCATTGGGTGGGCGCACAAAGACGGGGCGGTTGTCATTGACGTCGATGACCTCCACCAGGAGCATGGTGGTGCCCCAGAGCGGGGGCTGCCCGCCATCTGTGGCCACTACGGTCAGGTTGAACCTCTCGTAGGACTGCAGTGGCCGCTTTGTGGTCACCAGGCCCGAGTCCATGTCCATGTGGAAGGCCTCTGGCAGGTGGGGTAGGAGAGCAGGCCATGGGTCTGGCTGAGATACCCTTCCCGTCCCTCCTCCACCCCCCACCTTCTGCCTGGCCTGGGGCTGCAGCCCCTAAAGCATCCTGGGATGGGGGAGCAGGCTACGTACCCACGCCGGGGCCCTCAAGTGAGTAGGCCAACTCCGCATTGGAGCCCTCATCCTGGTCGGTGGCTATCATGGTGATGACAGAGGTGCCTGCTGGCTCATTCTCGTACACGCTCGTGCTGAACTGGAGCTTGGAGAACTGTGGCCGGCAGTCATTGACGTCTAGGACCTGGATGACCACCTGGAGGGGGGTTGTGGTCAAAGGTCAGGAGCGTAGTGGGACCTGCTTCAGGTGACCTGGTCACACAAGAGTAAGCTGGGGTGGATAGTGCCCACTGTTTGGTGTGACCTCAAAATATTTCCTTAACCCCTTGAACCTTGGTTTTCTTACGTGTACACTGGGGACAAGAGAATCTTACGTCTCAGAGCGTGTGAGGTTCGTCTGTGATGGTGCATGCGCAGTGCCTGGCCTGAGGAAATGCTCAGCAGCTAGCATGGTGGTTAACAGGGAGTCTGGTGTCTGGGTCCTGCAGCAGGGACCCCTCCCCACCCACCTTCTACTCCGTCCTTCCTCCCTTCCCACAGTGGCCCCATACATCTGACTCTGATCTCTGGACCTTAATGCGGGACTGCGACGCCTGCACTCTTGAGGGCCCCTCTTGACTGGTGTTTGTGTCTGCCCTGGGACTGTCTGCTGAGCCCACAGCCCAGGGCAGGTCCTCTGGCTACACCAGGAGGCTTTTCCTCCCCCTGGCTGCTGTGGCCCTGCCTGACCGCACCTGCACCAGAGCCCTTTACAGCCTTGACACCAACCACCTCTTTCAGTGCACAGAGCACTTTTCTACCTCCCATCTCCTGGACTCAGCACTGCTCTGGGAGGGAGGCCTCCCCATGGCTGCCCCTGCCCCTCTTTCCCTGCATTGCTGACAGCCGAGGCTCCGAGAGGTTACATGCAGTGTGCTCAGCTAGTGTAGACGCCTGACTACAGATACTGTGTTCTCCCCACCACAGCTCCTGCCTACGTGACAGGAGAGAACGATGGGATGTGTGAGTGCTACCAGCCCCGCCCTGTAACTGCTAAGGAGAATTTTTCTTTGCAAACCCAGCTTCTTACCTCCCCACCCTTCAGGAGACTTTTCTTTGGATGGTTAGGTTACTATTGAGAAGTGGAAGAAGTGAACACAGAAAGACAGGACTGGAAAGGCCAAAAAGAACAGAGAGAAAGAAGAGAAAGCAGAGTCTTGAGGAGAAAGACTTCGGATAGAAATGGGGACAGAGCAAAGGTGGGATGCTGGCCTCCCCAGAGCAACTGTGCAGACGCTAGACCTGGACTGGGAATGGGGTTGTGAATTTGATCCCTCATTAATGTTCTCTGAGACATAAATAAAGATAAATGCTTTATAATTATGTTTGGTCGCTGGACTGTGTTTCTTTCAATGGGACACCATGGAGACAGTGGGACATGTGGAGCCCCAGGCTTTATTTGGATTACACCCAAGTATGTTTGGGCTTCTGTGATGGCTCAGATGGTAAAGAATTTGCCTGCAATGCAGGAGACCTGGGTTTGATCCCTGGGTCAGGAAGATCCTCTGGAGGAGGAAATGGCAACCCACCCCAGTATTCTTGCCTGGAGAATCCCATGGATAGAGGAGCCTGGCAGGCTACAGTCCATGGGATCACAGAGCTGGAAATGACTGAGCAACTAACTCTTACTTACATGTATGTTTAGCTGCCTTAGTAGGGCTTTGACACAAGAAGTTCCTCCTACAGAGCCCCCGTCTCCCTAAGCCACAGCCATTGTGAACCCCGGCTAAGCTCTTGCTTCTCCCTCCTGCCACCACAGCTCTCAGGGGTCAAGGTGGTCCTGCTTCTGCCCTGCAGCACCCATCCTATAAAGGCTTTGCCTGCTGCGTCCACAGCCACAGTCCTTAGTGTCCACACCAAGGTCCCTTACCTGCACCGAATTTTCTCGACGGTTGCTAGCCACGTCCCCAGGGTTGTCTTTGGCCAAGGCAGTCAGGATATAGTGGTCCTTCTTCTCCCGGTCCAGAGAGGACAGCACGTAGATGTCACCCTAGGAGGGGGAGGGTGGAGTCAGATCCTTCATCAGTTCGGCAGATATTTATTGAGCATCTGCTATGTGCCGACACTGTTCTGGGTTCTGGAGATACAGCACTGAAGAGACAACAGCCCCGGCCCCGTGGAGCAGAAAGTGGCTCTTCTTGCCTTCACTACTCCAGAGTCTACCTGGAGACGGGATAAACAGCCCAGGCTGGAGCTCACTCACGGGTCAGGTACCTAGAAGTGCCCCACAAGTATTCACAGTCACAGTGCCAGGCTGGGAGTATGTCTTATTGTTCACACCAAGAGGAAGGAGAGAAACCTGGCTGAAAGGGCAGAGTGCAGGGGGATGTGGGCAGGCAGCGGGAGGGAAAGTCCAGCTTCAGCCTCACAAGTGGGGAAGGCTCTGCCTGGCCAGCCAGCCCCAGGCCACAGGGCTCTCTCCCTCCCTCCTTGTACTGAAACAGCAACTTTGAACCAATTTGCCGACATTCAAAATCTTGAGCTTCTGCATTCCCACAAGTCTGAGACTCATGGGAACATGAGGGCTGTGTGGTGGGCACCTCTTCCCTCTCCCAGCACTGAGAATAGAGCCATGTATACAGTAGGCGCTCAGCTACTGTGCCCACTGTCTACAGAGCTTCCTATACCTCTCTTGGGCAGTTTCAAAAAGCAGTCTCATGGACCTGAATCAAGTCTTCTAGGCTGGTGGAGACAAATCTCAGATTCTGTCCCACAAGGGGCAACTTCCGAAAGACTGGCCACTTCCTTCCAGGTCTGCTGGGACAGAAAGGCCGCAGTTTAAGGATGTCTGGGACTCTGAGAACAGTGCTTGCCAACTTGACTGGAAGACCTCTGAGGCTATAGATGTCCAGGTGGCAGGACCCAGAAACAGAGGGGTGACTGCAATACTTTTGGTGGCTTCTCAGCCTATGACCCTGAGCCCTTCCCACTTCCCATTCCCCAAACCCAGGCCCTCCATTGCCCACTTACTGTGGTGGGGCTGATGGCAAACTTGCCCTCACCATCCACAAGGCTATATTCGATGAGGGCGAAGTTGCCCGAGTCAGCGTCAGTAGCAGTGACCGTCAGGATGACTGTGCCCACAGGAACATCCTCAAAGACAGTTTCCTGGAGCCCAGTGGGCAGAGAGAAAGCATGGACCGTGGTCAGTCTAGAGTCTCTGCCCTTGCCCAAGAAACTCACTGATGCAGACAACCCAGGGCATCAAGCTACTCATGGATGGTCATTCCCACGGGACTTGAAGGCTGGCAGGGTGGGAGTGAAAGATGCCCAAAGGTCCCAAGGAGTGGGCATGGGTCCCAGACCCAGTGTGTTGGCCTGGCCACCCACCTGGTAGGACAGCTGGTCAAAGATGGGGTTGTTGTCATTGATGTCCACAATCTCCAGGTAGACAGGGATCTCAGCTGCCCGGGGTGGGGACCCATTGTCCGAGGCCCTCACGGTGAAGTTGAGCCAGTGCAGTTCCTCATAGTCCACTGTCTGGTTGGCAATGACCTTCCCTAAGACACAGAGATTCTCACTGCCATTCTGGCCACCCCTCACTCGTGGAAGCTCTCTGAAGTGTGAAAAGAAGGATCTGGGGCTCTGAGGGATGAGCATGGTCCATTGAGGGAGAAGGGTGGCTGAGGCCTCACTGCCCAGCGGCTGGCCAGAGGGCTGAGAAAAACTGGTGTCTAGCTCTTCTCCTCACTGGAAGGGTGAGAAAGCTTTTCACGAGTCAGAAGGGGACTTTCCTGATGGTCCAGTGGTTAAGAAATTGCCTGCCTATGCAGGGGATATGGGTTCAATCCCTGCCTAATGCAGGGGGTGTGGGTCTGGTAAGATTCCACATGCTGTGGAGAACAGCCTATGCACCACAACTACTGAGGCATCCTTAGAGCCTGTGCTCTAGAAACCCACTGCAATGGGGAGCCTTAGCACTGCAACTGCTGAGCCCGCGCACTGCAACTAGAGGAAGTCCACGTACAGCAGCGAAGGCCCAGTGCAGTCAAAAGTGGAAAAAAAAGGGGGTGGGGAATGTACAAGAACAAGTCGAGGACCCCCTCTGGGACATTTCTCTCTTGGCCTACTTGTTCCCTAAGTGATACTAATTGTGGAGCTTGAGTGGTAGAGAGGGTGAGGGACTATTCCAGCTTTCCAGCAGATGCTGAAGAAGGCTTCCATCCTAAGTGAGAGCGAGGCACCCCATCCATGCTTCTAGGTCAGGCATGTGGGAGTAACTAGAATGTTAACTATACGGGATCTGGCCCCACCCACTGAGGGGTCATGGTGGGCCTCAACTGGAGGGTGAGAAGTGAACCTGGCCCCTCTGGGAGGCTAAGCAGGCACAGACACATATTCCCCAGCCCGCCTCTGGCAGACCTTCCCGCCCACCTGCTGAGGAGTCCTCCAGCTGGACATAGCCCGGGGGCATCAGGTTCAGCAGGGTATAGGTGATCAGCCCATTGAGACCCTTGTCGGGATCCACAGCTGCCACAGCGATGAGCGTCGTGCCTGGGGTGGCCCCCTCCAGGATCCGCTCTGTGTAGTAGGTGATCCCGAAGGGCTTGAACTGGGGTGTGTTGTCATTGACGTCCAGGATGTTGACCGTCAGCTTGGCTGGAGTGGGGGCAGCAGGTGACAGTGGCATGAGAGGGCCCCGGTGTGGCTGGGTCAGGCCTTCCTAAGTCTCAGCCAGGCCCGGAGAGGGTGGCAGCATCTCGCTGCAGACCTCCCGGGGCTCCCTGACGCTTGGCCCTAGCCTCGGGTGGTGGCCTGTGCCCCCTGACTCTGGTCAGGTCGCTCACTCTTTCATAGGGAAAGGGGCTTGCGTTCTGCCAACTGACTGGAAACCTTGGTGGAAGCCCTGGCCATTACTGTTGCTCAGTTTCCTAACTTGTCCCAGGAGACAGGACTCGGATGATCTGTAAGACCCTTTTCCATGATTCAACCTTTTGTTTCCCTCTGAGTTGTTCCCTCTGTATAACCAGCCTGGGCCCTTTGCCCTCTGAGCCTGGGACAAGTAGCAGATGACTAGGTCCACCCTTCCTGAAAACTAGGGCTTCTGGGCTATAAAGATAAGCAGCCAGTATCTGCCAAGCCCCAGCCACTACTTCCCCAACCCCAGCTGTCTCCGCCTCATGGCAGAGGCCACGCCATCCCTAAATCCCCCTCCTCCCTCCCTGCTTGACAAGATCTAGTGCCTCTAGCAGCCTCTCCCGGCTTATGCCACAGGCAGGACAGCCTGTGCCCAGCCACAGAAGGCAGCCTGCATGCTCTTCTCTTCTCCGCTGTGGTGTCTGTGGCTTCAAGTCACCTTGCCTTGCTCTTTGCTGCCTCTGGCCTGACCATGTGGCTTCTTAGCAGATCTGAAATTCCTATCTCACATCCCAGCTACACCCTGGTTACCAGTTCTGACAATGGGATTCCAACCTAAGTCTCCATCAACCCATCCTTTTCTCAGTCCCCTTCCAGTGTCTACCATGCCTCCTTCCCACTCTGAGGCTGAGAGTTCAAGATCACACACAGCTCTAGGCTTCTGGATCCCCCACTGCTGAGCTCTGGGACACAGGGCCACCCCCAGCCTTGCTGTAGCTGCCACCTTCCCCGGCTCCCACCCCTCCTCATGCAGCCTGACTACTGGCAGCCCCTGTAGCTGCTCCCTCCCAGGACCAGGCCTGCCTCTCTATGGGCTCATGTGGAGAGGCCTGTGGGGAGAGACCTTACCATTTGGCACACTGACGGAGCGCTCTGGTAGGTCGCTGGCGTTGTCAATCACAGAGAGAGTGACCTCATAGGTGGCAACCAGCTCCCGGTTCAGAGGGGATTTCACCATTACAGACCCTGTAGACCAGACCAAGTCAGGTTCAGCCCCAGGGGAACCCTCTAAAATCTGGGCCTCCCAGGGGTGCTCCTGGCCAACCCTCCCAACCCCCACCATGGGCAGTGGTCCCCAGGGGACCTGGAACTTGTCAGTCTCCTCTAGCTGGATGAGACCACAGCCATCTGCAAGCTGGGGCATGTCACTCTGCCCCTCACTCACTGGTCACCAGCCCGGCAGTTATCTAACCTCTCTGCACTCCTGTGTCCTCATTTGTGAGATGAGGACAATTACAGGACCTACCGCAGAGGGCTATTTGGAAGATTATAACAATTAAATGAATTTAATGTATTTGTAAAGGGCTTGGAACAGGGCTTGGCACATAGAAAGTGCTATGTAATTGCTTGTTTAAAAAAATGCTTGTTGGAATTTCCTGGTGGTCCAGTAGTTAGGACTTCATGCATTCCCTGCCAAGGGCCTGGGTTCAATCACTAGTTTTGGAACTAACAGCCCACAAGCCACATTGCATGGCCAAAAAAAAAAAAAAAGAAGCTTGTATTCCACAATGACATGAACATACTGAACCACTGAACTTATGGTTAAAAATGGTTACGATGGTAAATTTTATATATATTTTGTAACTTAAAAAACACTTGTATTCTAGGGAGATCAAGCATAAAGGAAGGTCAATGCACTGAAAATGCCTGAGGGGGGTTCCTGGAAGGGACAGCAGTGGCACAGTTGGACAGTAAGGCCCACCCCCTTGTCATGATAACGGGGTCGGGTGGGGGGTGGCATGGCCACCTGAGAAAGGAATTGTACAACAAAGAGCTGTTTCCTTCCCTCTTACCCACTGACCCCCAAGCCCTAGCCTGCTTCTGATTCACAGAGGAGCCCTCCAGAAGCCTGGGCTTGAACTGGGCAGACTGAGTTTTGCCGATCTCAGGCCTGGCTCTGTTAGGACCTTTCTTCCTCCTGCCACTGTGAGGGCCTGGTGGCTGTTCCTCCCACTGGCCTCATCCTAGGGTGAAGCCTCCTCTCTCCCCCAGCTCCCTCTCAGGCACTGGGGTGTCCGGAATCCCCCCCTTGGCAGGCTCCCCCTGCTGAACTCCTGTCCTCCTCGGGTCCCCCACCATGGGGCAGTCACTTACCCTGGGCCGCTGCCTCCTCCTCCTCCTCCTCTTCCTACTCTCGCTCCCCGTCCCCGAGGCTGGGGAGCGAGGATGGGGAGAGGGTGGCTGCATTCAGTCTGCAAAGGCTGGGCCACGGCCTTGGCCCAGGTCCCACGGGATGGGAAGGGTGGTGGGGGTGCGGTGGGTATGGAGGAAGGCGATGGGGTGAAGCAGAGAAGAGATGAGGTGGGAAGTGACAGAGAAACAGAGCTCAAACCTGTGGGCCTGCCAGCCATGAGGAAGAGAGAAGAGGGTTAACATCAGTTAGTTCAGGGTGCAGAGGGGATGGGGCAGAGTAGGGCATGGGGGACGGAAGGGCTCAGAGCTGACCAGGGCAGGAGATTTGGGAGGGATGGGGTGGATGGGAAGAGGCAGAGGGGCAGGAAGCTAGGGGAGCAAGGGGGAGCCTAGTAAGAGAGGAGCACCCAGCAGGCTGAGGCTCTAGCAAGGAGGAGAGAGGTGAGCAAGGGAGGGGGAAAGCATGAGAAAGAGGGGCAGAGAAGACACTGGAAAGGAAAACAGAGAGAAGAGAGTCAGTTGGAGAGAGAACAGGAAAAAATGGTAGAGGCAACAGTGTGCATAAACTTGGGCAGGGGCATGGGGCAGCTCTCCATGGTCCTGAGAAACTGCTGCAGTGAGAATTTTGCTAACCTGACTCAGGACTAAGCTATCTAATTCCTCCTAGAGGCTCATGGTTTTCCTGTCTTCTTTTTTCCTTTGGGCCTCAGAGGCATACTGAGTTAATCATACTCGCTAGTTGTTTGCACATGATGGTCACTGGCATCACTCTTGTTTTATGTATGTATCTTTTCCCTTCTGTTCTCACATTTGTCTCCCCTTCTCTCCTCCCTTTGGGCGATGTATTAAAGTGCATTTATTGGAAGTGTTCCTGAAAATCATGTATTGTTTTTGTGTATGTATTTTATATTCATGCAATGGGATTTGAGTGTATACACACACACACACACATATATATATGTATATAACCAATTCTGTTTCTTATCCTTTTCAGTAAGTACTCGATTTTAAGGTTCCCCCCCCCCCCCACCTCATATTTCTCTGTGTGAGCCTAATCTATTGCTTCTAACGGCTGCCTGGTATCCCAGGATGTGCACCCACCACATTTTACTCTCCACTATCCCAGGGATGGATGCCTTGGTTGCCTCCAAGCTTCTGTCACGAATAACACTGCAGTGAACATCCTCAAACAGTCTCATTATCAACCTGAGAACTTCCTCGGGATAGAATTGCTATTCTCTCGGGACAATTCTGCTTCCTAGGAGCAGAATTGCTGGGTCATTGGGTATTGCTGGATTGCTGTCTAGATATGAAATTAGTCAAAATTCCTACAGTAGTGTATGATGTTCCCACATTGTCACCAATACTCAATACTGTCCTGCATCCTAATGTCTGCTGATCACATATGGAAAACCAATATCTCATTGCTTTTTACTATGCATTTCTCTAAATAACAATGATTTTTAGCATTTTGTTATAGCCATGTTAGTTTGTCTGTCACTTCTCTGGGCCATCCAAGAAGTATACCTGTAAGTTAGTCCCATGTCCCCTCCTTAACTCCCCTCAGAGGCAAAAACTTTTAGAAAAATAATGAAATTAAAGTAAAATTTATAAGCTGTATAAATTGTGAAAGATAAGCCACAGTTCCCCTTTGTTTTGTGATAGTGTAAGAAAATCATTAAGGGTATACATACATGCACATATAACATAGAAATATATATGTGTGGGTACCTGTGTGTGTGTGTGTGTGTGTGTGTGTGTATGTGTGAAACTTAGAAAGACGTTAAATGGCCTGGGCACATATGAAGAAAGTGTTCAGCCACTCGGTTATTAAAGAAATGCATATTAAAAAATGCAATTTTCCTATAATATTTAATGCTATCACAAGTGTGGTGAAATGGGCACACTCATACAATACTGGTAGAGTAAGATAATTAGGAAGCTGGTCAAGGGAGAAGGAAGAAGAGAAGGGAGAGAGGGAAAGAGCCAGGGGAGAGATGGCAGGGAGAGGGAAGGACATGGTGCCAGTAGGAGGGAGAAGAGAGAAGGCAGGAGCAGCTGAGGGGTAGGGAGGAGCAGAGAGAGGGCAGCCAGGAGGAGGGCAAGGGAGAAAGCAGAGAGCCAGGAGACTGGGCAGGGAGTCAGGAGGAGGGCTGGAAGGGAGCAGGCCTTTGTACCTGTGTTGATATTCACGGCAAAGGCGTCCTCCTGGTCAGGCACCAGGCGGTCGGTGTCGTCCTTGGCCACGATGCCGATGATGTGGTACTCCAGCTTAGGATTGAGGTCACGGTCAACGGCAGTGACGTTGGCAATGACAGTGCCTGGCTCAGCTGACTCCAGCACGCTCACCGTCTGGATGGGGTTGAGGAACTCGGGGCGGGAGTCATTGATGTCGTCGATAAGGACAGTGATGATGGCTGTGCCCGAGAGAGGGACGGTGCCCCGGTCGGTGGCCACTACTGTCAGCCTATATGATTCCTGCTCCTCCCTGTCGATGGTGGCATTGCCGACGCGGATGATGCCGGTGACCGGGTGGATGATGAAGCGGTCCTGAGCCCCAGCTTCTATTCGGTAGATCAGCTCCCCGTTGAGGCCACTGTCCTCGTCTGTGGCTGTGATCTGAAGGACTGAGAATCCTGTGGAGGTGGGAATGGGGAGCAGCTGAACAGTTACCTTTTATATAAAAACATCACACTGAGATGCTTTCCTTGGGGGTCACAAGGGCTTCTTCCCACAACACCCTTGCTAGCACCTCTCTTTGTTATTTTGTTATATATTTATTTTAAAGTTTATTTTTAATTGAAGTATAGCTGATTTACAATGTTGTACTAGCTTCAGATGTACAGCAAAGTGATTCAGTTATATATATATCATATATGTTCTTTTATATTGTAGGTTATTGTAGGAATATCAAATATAGTTCCCAGTGCTATCCAGTAGGTCCTTGTTGTTTATTTATTTTATACATAGTAGTGTGTATCTATTAATCCAAAGCTCCTAATTAATCCCTCCACCCCCAGCTTCTTTTGGTAACCATAAATTTGTTTGCAAAGTCTGTGAGTCTAATTCTATTTTGCAAATAAACATCCATCTTTTATGCATTTTTTTATCTGCAATTTTCTAGGAAAATGGTGTCCTATTTTATTTTGCATTATTTGATTATTTGAGACTGAACAATGTTTTAATAATTCAGTGATTAGTTGTATCTTCTCTTCTGCAGTGTCAGTTTTTGTCCTTCGCCCGTTTTTGGTCAATTTATACAAATTATATAATTATAATAACTTGTGATAAATATCTTTTTTTTTCTCAGTTTTTAGTTCACCTTTTGATACTGGTTATATGATGTAAAGAAGTTGAAATGGTTCATATGTACCAGAACTTAATATTTTTCCCCTTTTTATGTTCTTCTGTTTCTTAAATGCTTAGAACCTTATCTTTAAAGCAGATAAATATTTACCTGAAGTGTCTTCTTTTATCTTTTAATGTTTTATACTCTTATATTTTCTTTAGGATGTCTTTGGGTTTCTTTCTGGTGTCTGATATGGGATGAGAATCTACACTAAATATGAACAAATGTTTTGCACACTAAACAGTTTTCACTATTGGTTTCATCATTTCCTTTATGACATAATGTTACATTTCTTAATTTACCCATCACTGTTGCTGGGCTACCTTGTCTCAGAGTCTTGTGTTCATATCATGTGGTTTTAAATACCGGTAATATGTTGTAAAACCTGGTAAGACAAATCTAGCTTTATTACACTTATTTTTCAAAATGTTTTTCAGAATCAAACTTATCTCCCAAATCATATTTGATTTTGATGGAAATCATGTTAATCCTATTTTGACTTTGAAACAATCAGTCTTTCCATACAGGAACATGGAGGGAACATATCTTAATAATCTTGTTTTGTATACAAGACACTGTAGGTCTGAGAAGGGAAGGGAGGGGGACTTGGGTCTCCTGACCCCCTCTCCGCCCACCCTGCTGCCCATCCTTCTCCCCAATGCAGGCGATTTCTGTCTCCAAACTGTGAGGCTCCAATCCCCACACACGAACACCTCCCGTCTGGGGGCTGGGGCCTGACCCCTGCCTACCTGGTGGGCAGTTCTCCAGCAGGTGGACGGTGACAACGGCAGGGCTAAAGGTGGGCCAGTTGTCATTGTCGTCCAGGATGGTGATTAGCAGGTCGGCGGTGCCGTTGAGCAGCCCGATGTCCTCAGCCAGCAGCAGCAGCTCCAGGACCGGGGGTGAGAAGGCCTCCCGGTCAATGACGATACCTGACCTCACTGTCACCACACCTGGTACCCAGCACCACCGGCCAGGGAGATACAAAGGAGAAGGGATGTGGTGGGGAAACCGGGCAAGAGCCAACCCAGGGGGGACAGAGAAAGGTAAGGCATGATGGGGACAGAGATGAAAGAGGAGCAGAGAAAGCAACACAAGGACTTTCTTCCTCCAAGGCTCAACAACCAACATTTAGGGAGGCCCCCTCCCCAGATGTCCTCGGCAATTCTCCAGAGTTCTGCCTGGGACGAGTGCCGCAGGCTGGAGGGTTGAGCAGCTCTGTTGAGAGAGGTGCTAGTACATCCCTCCTTGTTTCCTGTCACCAAACTGACCAGGCCAAGACTATCACAACACAGGAGTTTTGAGTCTGGTTTGAGGATGGTTTGCTTCTTCTGGAAGACTAGGGGCCCCATCCCCCGGGCGGGGGAGGAGAGAAGAGGGAGTGGTTTCTGGGGGCTCTCTACTGAGGCTGAGAGTTTATGTGTCAGCAGGTCACTTCTGCTGACCCCAAGCCTCTTCCTGGTTCGTCCTCGCTGGCCCCTGGGTGGCCTAATCCAGCTGGAAGATGGGAGCTGTAAGGAATGGGGTCCCTCTGGAGAGCCTGGACCCGGCACTGAGAAAGGAGACCCTAGATCGAGTGGTGGAGACTGGTAGAAGGAAGACTTGGAGCTAGGCTGGGAGAGCTGGGGGCGTGCGCAGAGGCCTCACCGGTGCTGTTGTCAATATCAAAGAGCCTGCTCTGGGCGCCCAGCAGCTGGTAGGTCACCACAGCGTAGACATCCAGGTCTGCATCCAGGGCCAGGATGGGCCCGTTGAGCACCGTCAGGGAGGTCCCTGGGCCGGGGGAGAGGGGTCACTGCAGGGCCAACTTGACCCCCCGCCCGCCCCTCCCCCGCCCCGCCCCGGTGAGCCATGGCTGACAATGGATGAGAGGAGGGGAGGTGAGGCGGACGGGGTGGGGGCCCTGGGCCGGGCTGCGGCAGCCTTGGCAGACTGACGCAGATGCTTGGGGAGCGGCCTCAAAGCCCTGCTGGGGAGAAAACACAACAGCGGTGAGCAAGCCCCTCCGGTCCGCCCGGAGCACGCCGGCCTTCCCAGCAGCCTTTGAGGCTGGCCACCGCGGGAGGGTCTGGGGGCTCCCTGACGTCCCCTCCCTGTGTGGGGGGCCCTGTCTAGGTATGCACCCCCAGCCCAGTCTGCCCACGCATGTGTGTACACAATGCTCCAACGGCTGCCTGACCATTCAAGGCTAGTCCCACATGTGTGCACGGCACTCCGTGTTTACACAGCCACGAGCATTCACTCTGTGATGCTCCCAGGCCTGGGAGGCCCCCGGCTGTGCATTCTGCCTCTGCAGGAGGTTATGTTTGCACATGGAGTGCATCGTGCAGGCACCCATGAGTATCTCTGCAAGGGTGTAAGCTGCACTTATGCCTCACATGGACGTGCACTGGCACATGGGTGAGCATATACACAGGCAGGTTTAAGATTCATATTCCTACAGGGGAGACACCCAGCCAGAGACCGGGAGTATCCCAGCTCATCTCTTCCCAACTTAAGACTTCAAGCTTTGGGGGTTGAAGGAGGAGTGAGAGGACGTCCTCGGGGAGACAGTGAAGAGGAGACTCAGTGCACGTGTGTGGGGGAAGGGCCACACTGATTTGTGAGAGGCCTGGTCCCTGCTTCTGATTTCAGATGCTCCCTGAGCTTTCAGAAGCCTCCAGGATGCCCCATGCTCCTGGAATCGGGAGAGCACAAAGAGTGGGCTTATTCCCCTCCTGAGTAGTCCTTAAGGCTAAATGCCCCTTTAGGAGGGGAAGTGGGGCTCTTATCAGTCTTGGGGACCAATGACTGCCTCCAATCAGACCTGTGGCCTCCTTGGTGGCCTCTAGGAGCCTGGCAGCCCTGGTCCTCCAGCCCTTCAGAGCTATACTCCCTTCTCCCCACCACACCCTTCTGCACTTGCCAGGTCTGTGTTCAGCCAGGCCTCAGCGGGGCCCCCAGCAGGCACAAGGAAGTCCTCGGCATCCGAGCTCAAGGGGTGCCTGGTAGCAGCAGGGGTTCCCAGGTGGGCCCAGCACCTACCAGCAGGAGAGTTCTCCATCACCTCCGCCAGGTAGGTGCTCTCAGTAAAGAGGGGGTGGTTGTCATTCTCGTCCGCAAGAAAGATAAGCAGCAAGTCAAAATCCTGAGGGAGGCACAACGGGAGGACAGGCTGTAGGCCATGATCTGGTTCTGGCAAAGCACTCCAGGGGAGGAAGACTGGGAAGTGGGGTGGGAAGAAGGTCAAGGAAGAGAGGTAGATGATTAAAAAGCCCACACCATGGGTCCAGAGACCTGGGTTCAAGCCCCAGCTGTGCTAGCAGCTCACAGGGTGGCCTTGGGCAAATCTTTTCCTTTCTCTGGGACTCAGTTTTCCAATCTGACGAATGGGGATCTTAACTCCTTTTCACAGAGATGTTGTGACGTTCACAGGAGAATGGATATAAATGGTATTGAGTCATGTCCCATCTCATAAGGAAGGACTTCAGCTAGGAAGATGAATCTTAGTTTCTAGATCCTCCTGGCTGGCCTTGTGCCCTGGTCAGAGTTCATCCAAACTCTCATCTGGTACTGCACTTCACACCTTTCATAAACCACAGGTATAATCCTTATCTCTTGGAACCTCCCAGTACCCTGGAAGCTTCTTCACTGCAGACATGGGGGAACCAGAGAGGGGGGGTGACTACTCAAAGCTGCATGGCAAGTTAGCAGCAGAATGGGGCCCAGCAGCCTCCAAGCTTCCTTCCCATCACTCCATACTGCTCCTTTCCGGGATGCCCCAGGCCCTCCTAAGAGGGCAGGTGTGTGTGGGGGAGGGGGAGGGTGTGACAGCAGGAGAGAAAAGGTAGGAGTGAGAGAAGGAAGGAAGGAAGGAAGGGAAGGCACACAGGATGAGAATGCTGGCGGTCTGCAAGGACCTCCAGCCTTAAGGCTCCTCAGCCGGTACAGACACGAAAACCAAGGCCCAGAAAGGGCTGAGCCATCAACTAGTCAGAAGCAGAGCTGAGATGAGCCAGACCCTAGGACTCCTGTCCAGGACCCAGACCTCATGGACGGGGAAGAGGACTGACCCTACCCCTGAATGCACTGTTTGCTTTGCAATACCCATCTCCTCTTAGTAAAGAGAGACAACTTTTTGGCTTTTGAGGGAAAGTGAAAGTTACCTATTCATGTCTGACTCTTTGCGACCCCATGGACTGTAGCCTGTCAGGCTCCTCTGTCCATGGAGTTTTCCAGGCCAGACTACTGGAGTAGGTAGCTATTCCCTTCTCCAGGCTCACGGATCAAACTCAGGTCTCTCAACTCAGGAATCTAACCCATGTCTCCCACATTGCAGGTGATGTCTTTACTGTCTGAGCCACCAGCAAAGCCCTTTGAGGGAAAAGCCACCTGGAAAATGTAACCCTTTCAGAATCCCAGAGTACACGTATCCCCCTGCCCTGCCTGCACCCTCCTCCTACCCCCAGTCCTGTGTGCCCAAGTATCAGTGGTTTGATGAGAAAAGATGATAGCTGGTGTTTACTGAGTGTTTGCCATGTGCCAGGCACTGTGCCAAGGACTTTACAGATATTGGCTCCTTCGAGGCCTCTGCGTGACTTTGGGATAGGTGTGTGTCCATTTTGCAGAAGAGAAGGTAGAAGCTAAGGAAGACTGACTTGCCAAAGCCACACGCCCACTGACAGGCAGAAATGGGATTTGAACCGAGCACTTGCTTACTGTAGAGCCTGTGCATCTAAGCCCAGGCCACCTGGATAAATCCAGCAGAGCCGTGCCCCTCCCCCACCCCACCCCACCCCACCCCACCCCCTGCAGTCTCACCCTCCTAGCTATGCGTGGGTTCTCTGGATTGTCCTTCACGGAGATGGTCAGCCTGTACTCTGGGATCCGCTCGCGGTCCAGGGGCCGGTTCACTGTGACGATCCCTGTCTGGGATGTAGAGACTGGTGAGTTGAGGGGTGACTTGTCCCCCACTTTGGGCTCTGGCTCACTGAGGCCCAACTGCTCTGCCTGCAGGAGTGACTGTGGATGACCTCCCTAAATCACTAAAGATATGGTCTGGAGGACCACAGTGGGTTAGCAGGGGCCTGCTAGGACAAGGTCCCCCTGCGCCCAGGTCATGCCACCTGAAAGGGATGGTCCTTCTGAGGATTCCATGGGGTCAGCAGCTAGTAACACTCCAAGAGGCCACGTGAGGATTTCTTGGTGCACCCTGATGCAAACCAAGCGGCACCAAAGCTCTGGTCCCATCCCTGCACATGACAAGCCTTGGGGTGACAGGGATCCCAGAAGTGGCTCACTTAGGAATCCAAGATTCCAAGCTTTCCAGAGACCCCCAAATGCCAGTGGAGGGCAGAGACTTGAGGAGGAAGTGGAATCAGCAGAAACCCAGACAGTAGAGTAGAAAAGCCCCTAGAGCAGGGTCCTCTCTTTTAGAAAAAATCCCAGGGGCTTCCCTGGGGTCAGACTTGGCCCTACCGTGGCATTGATGGAGAAGGCCCTCTCTCGGTTGCCTGCAGTGATGTTGAAGGTGAGGAGGGCGTTGCACCCGCTGTCAGCATCGCTGGCCAGGATATGCGCGACGAAGCTGGAGACGGGGGTGTTCTCACTGATGGTGACGTTCATGGGCAGGTTGAGCAGCACAGGGTCGTTGTCGTTAATGTCCAGCACCCGGATCCCCACCAGCATCTGAGGCAGGTCAAGGGGGAGGAGGGGGTGAAGGAGGAGGACCAGGAGAGAAGGGGGCATGGGGGAGATGGAAGGAGAGAGAGGAGGAAGAGAAAGGGACGGGGGACTTGGTGGCCAAGGAGACAGTGGAGGCGGGGGCAGGTGGAGCAAGATAGCAAAGTGGTGGTACCTAAGGAGGGAGCGGTGCATTTGGTCATGGGGAAGAAAGGAAAATGATAACAAAGGCGGCAGGAGGATGAAAGTGAGGATGAGAGGGAGACAGAAAAGGTAAAGAGGCAGAGGCAGGATGCAAATAGCAGAGTGACAGGTGCAGAGGCCTGGTTGACAGGAAAGTCTCCCCTGGGAGTGCTGAGTGGCCGTGGCCGCCAGGCCCAGCCCCCACGGGTGAGCCCCACAAGGACTCACAGGTCTGTTAGGGGCCCTGAAGGCCTGGACTGGCTCTAGAGCAGCCTGAGGCTGCTCTGGGCCTGAGGGTGGCAGTGTTTAGAGGAGTCTCTGCGGAGAATTCAGGGGGTGGGGAGGTGAAGCCCGTGGAACAGGATCCCCACACTCACCGTGGAGCTGAGCGGGGGCACCCCTCTGTCTCGGGCACAGATGGTCAGGTTGTAGAAAGCAATGGCCTCCCGGTCCAGCTCCACATCCTTCCGGACCCGCAGCACCCCCTCCACGGGAGAGATCAGAAACTCCCCTGGGTGTCGCCCAGGAGAGGCTGGAGTCAGCGGAGAATGGCCGGGAGGGGTGGGGAGCCCAGGCCTCTTTCCGCTTCCTCCAGTGAGCCTTACAGTTGAGGCGAGGGGCCTCCAGCGCCCCCAGCTAGAGGACCTGCCGAAAGCTGGGAAATGCAGCAGGAGGAGGGGGACAGATAACTGCTGGGGTCCCACAGACAGGGCGCCACTCAGGCCCTGACAGCCCTGACCACCTGGGGTATGACGGTTATGCTGAAAAAGTGGGGGCTCCCTTTCTATACAGGCATCTGCTTTCTCTCCACCCTTGATCAGAAATCAATGAATGAAGGTATCGGAAACTTTGTAATATGCTATTCTTTCCAGATAGCTCATCTTGCAAAACAGGATACTGGGAAGGGCAAAGCTTACCGCAGAGGAGCACCCTGCCAGTGGTGAGGCGCCAGGGAGGATGGAGTGGGAGGGACTGAGGACAGGGAAGCCCCAGCTGCCTCCATTCAGCCCCGGTGCTGACCCAGGTGGAGCGCAGCCAGCGTTCTCCTGGGCCGGTGGCCACCACTCAGACCCTGGTTGGCCCTGACTTCCTTTCTTGAGGTTTCTGAGGACCCTCAGCTGGCCCTGTGGCCTCAGTCTTGGCCTGGCTGAGGGGCCAGATGTCTGGGAATGCCTAGGGTAAGAACCTCAGGTTCTCAGGCTCTGAACGGGAAGAGACCTCAGACACCATCCAGTGTCCTTTGGAAAATGAAATGGGAAAGAAGGCTGATGACTGGTTAAAGCTCTCCCACTGCAAGTTAACAACAGCACCCGGACTCAAACCCAGTGCTCTGCATCTCGGCTGTCTGCACACGGGACTGAGCACCCAGAGCTGGCCAGGGTGGGAGGGGTAAGATCAGGGAGGGAGTAGAGGAGAAGAGCAGGGCCGGGGGAATGCCAGGGGAGTGAGTGGGGTCCCAGCTGCATGGGAGCGCTCAGGGGGCCGACAGTAAGTGAAGATGAACAAGGGAGGAGCAGCAGAGACCAAGAGGAAGAGGGGCTGCTCTCCATGCACTCCCCCAGGAAATGGGGACAGGGAGAAAGTGACTTCCTTCGCTTTCCCTTTTGACATTTAGGGGCAGAGGCTCAGGGTGGGGCGCTGACTTGCTCAGACACACAGCCTCAGGGTGCGGTAAGGACAGAGGCCCAAGCTCCCCAACACTTTGCTCTGCCTGCTCCTACACATCCTACCTCATAACTCTCTGCCCCCAGCTCCCACTGCTCTGATTCACCAAAACAGCCCGTCCGAGGCCCACCTGTGGCTGGCAGTCCCCACCAGCCCTTCCGCTCCCGGGGGCCCTAGGGGCTACACCCTGCTTAGGGGGGGCGGAAGCTGCTTGAAGCAGGATTTCCTGAGCCTGATAGTCCAAGGTCTCCAGAGGACTGGGGATTCCCTTTGTAGGGGTTTCCCAGCCTTGTCTCAGCCCCTGGCCATGTGCAAGCAGATGGTCAGCTGCCTTCTTTCCAAAGACAGCCACCCTCTGGAAGAAAGGGAAGAGGTTCTGAAGCTCAGGGGAGCAGGCTTGAGGTGATGGGGGCTGGGCCCAAGCTAGACCCGCGAGAGGTCAGCTCAGTGAGGCAGTGGGCAGGTCAAAGGTCCCCCCACACGGCAAGTTACCCTCCTCAGAGCTTGCCCTGGGGCCTGAACTCCCCACCACTCCACTGCTTCTGGAGACAGAGGTTTAAAATCAGAGGCTTTCCAACAGTCATATCCAGGTATGCATGCTGACTCACTCCTATGTACCCTTGGGCATGCGATTAAATCTCGCCTTCATGTTCTCATCTGAAAAATGGGCTAATAAGGACATGCCATTGCAGGGTGGTGCTGGTGCTGGACAAGGCCCAGTTCACCCTGTGTGTGTTGGACCCACGGTAGCTCTTTATATCATTAGGGGAACCCTGAAAAGGAGCCCAGGCATCCTTGTGAAGAAGCTGGGGGCTTACACAGAAGATGAAGATGTACGAAAGGGGTCCCAGGAGTGGACCTACCACAAGGGTAGATGTAGGTTCTGAGAAGGCTGGGGCTGGTGGGAGAGGCACAAGTGATATGGCCTGTTTCCCAAGTGCTCTTTGACCACATGTCTCCTTGCAACTTAGTGGGGCTCGAAGAGCTCAGGCAGCCTCCAGTCTCCCCCCAGCAGGAGCCCCCTCCACTCTCAGATTGTGGTGGTGGGAAGGTGACCTTGAAGCTGGGTGGCCTGGAGAACATCCCTTCACCCACAGTGTTGCTAAACCAGCTCTCTGCGGAAAATAGCACCCCACCTCCCGATTTACCAACATGGTGTCGGTGAACCCAGAGGTGAGGAGAGAGATGGGGAGGGGATGTCGTGACTTGTGCCAGGTACTCCAGCAGGGCACTGTCAGCCTCCCCACCCCACCCAGCCTCTGCTCTTCTCCTCTGGACTGGGGGCTGTGTTCAGTGACCCCCTCCACCCAAGTTATCTTTGGGCGCTGAATGTCTACTCTTGGCCTGCCTCCATGAGGCCCCAAGTTCCTGGGCTGGCCCTGATCACGTGTACATTTAACCCAGCAGGTTCTCCACAGGACTGCAAAGACCGGTGCCAGGGAACAGTTTGCTGGACATGTGTGTGAGCCTTGAACCCTAGAGGTGGGTCCAGAGATGGCCCCTGCCTGGGAAGGGGTGCAGCTGCCCACCCAACACCCACCTGTCAAGCAGGCTCTGGCAGCCTCCTGAACAAGAGCAGGACTCCTGTTAAGTGATACCACCTCTGTGTATGACAAGAGCAGAGAAAGGCCCAGGCTCTGCTGGTTGCAAAGCAGGAAGGCACAGTGCTTGGCCAGAGAAAGGACTTTTTGGGACATGACAGAGTGACGTATCAGAACAGAGTGACCCATCACAAGCTCTGGACAGCAGGGGCTCCAAGTCTGGCCCTACAGAAGTAGATTTGCTTTTATAGTCTCTTAATTGAAAATTCATCCCAGGTTCTATTCTCCTCTGTCAGCTGTCTCAATGCACTCCTCTCATCTCATGCCTTCATATATCTCTGGGGTGACTACTGCCAAATACCTCTCTTGACAGCAGACTTCTCTCCTGAACTCCTGGTTTGTATACCCAAGCCCTATCTGACATTATATCTGCTACTGTGGGCAAGAATCCTTTAGAAGAAATGGAGCAGCCCTCAAAGGCATCAAGAGTCTGAAATTCAGTACTTGTATGCAATCTCAAAAACAACAGAATGATCTCAGTTTGTTTCCAAGGCAAACCATTCAGTATCACAGTAATCCAAGTCTATGCCCTTAGCACTAACACCAAAGAAGCTGAAGTTGAACTCTTCTGTGAAGACCTACAAGACCTTCTAGAACTAACACCAAAAAAAGATGTCCTTTTCATCATAGGGGACTGGAATGCAAAAGTAGGAAGTCAAGACATACCTGGAGTAACAGGCAAGTTTGGCCTTACAGAACAAAACAAAGCAGGGCAAAGGTTAACAGAGTTCTGCCAAGAGAATGCACCGGTCATAGCAAACACCCTCTTCCAACAACACAAGAGACGACTCTACACATGGACATCACCAGGTGGTCAACACCGAAATCAGACTGATTTTATTCTTTGCAGCCGAAGATGGAGAAGCTCTATACAGTCAGCAAAAAAAGACCTGGAGCTGACTGTGGCTCAGATCATCAGCTCCTTATTGCAAAATTCAGGTTCAACTTGAAAAAAATAGGGAAAACCTCTAGGCCATTCAGGTATGATCCAAATCAAATCCTTTATGATTATACAGTGGAGGTGACAAATAGATTCAAGGGATTAGTTCTGGTAGACAGAGTGCCTGAAAAACTGTGGATGGAGGTTCATGACATTGTACAGGGAGTGGTAACCAAATCCATCCCCAAGAACAAGAAATGCAAGAAGGCAAAGTGGTTGTGTGAGGAGGCCTTACAAATAGCTGAGAAAAGAAGAGAAGTGAAAGGCAAAGGAGAAAGGGAAAGATACACCCAACTGAATGCAGATTCCCAGAGAATATCAAGGAGAGATAGAAAGCCTTCTTAAGTGAATAATGAAGAGAAATAGAGGAAAACAACAGAACAGGAAAGACTAGAGATCTCTTCTAGAAAACTGGAGATACCAAGGGAATACTTCATGCAAATATGGGCACAATAAAGGACAGAAATGGCAAGGACCTAACAGAAGCAGAAGAGATTAAGAAGAGATGGCAAAAATACACAAAAAACTGTATCAGTTCAGTTCAGTTGCTTAGTTGTGTCCCACTCTCTGTGACCCCATGAACCACAGCACACCAGGCCTCCCTGTCCATCACCAACTCCCAGAGTTTACCCAAATTCATGTCCATTGAGTCGGTGATGCCATCCAACCATCTCATCCTCTGTCGTCCCCTTCTCTTCCTGCCTTCAATCTTTCCCAGCCTCAGGGTCTTTTCAAATGAGTCAGCTCTTGCATCAGGTGGCCAAAGTATTGGAGTTTCAGCTTCAACATCAGTCCTTCCAGTGAACCTCCAGGACTGATCTCCTTTAGGATGGACTGGTTGGATCTCCTTGCAGTCCAAGGGACTCTCAAGAGTCTTCTCCAACACCACAGTTCAAAAGCATCAATTCTTCTGTTCTCAGCTTTTCTTATAGTCCAACTCTCACATCCATACATGACTACTGGAAAAACCATAGCCTTGACTAGACAGACCTTTGTTGGTAAAGTAATGTCTCTGCTTTTTAATATGCTGTCTACATTGGTCATAACTTTCCTTCCAAGGAGTAAGTGTCTTTTAATTTCATGGCTGCAATCACCATCTGCAGTGATTTTGGAGCCCCCAAAAATAAAGTCAGCCACTGTTTCCACTGTTTCCCCATCTATTTCCCATGAAGTGATGTGACCAGATGCCATGATCTTAGTTTTCTGAATGCTGAGCTTTAAGCCAACTTTTTCACTCTCCTCTTTCACTTTCATCAAGAGGCTCTTTAGTTCTTCTTCACTTTCTGCCATAAGGGTGGTGTCATCTGCATATCTGAGGTTATTGATATTTCTCCCAGCAATCTTGATTCCAGCTTGTGCTTCTTCCAGCCCAGCACTTCTCATGATGTATTCTGCATATAAGTTAAATAAGCAAGGTGACAATATACAGCCTTGACATACTCCTTTTCCTATTTGGAATCAGTCTGTTGTTCCATGTCCAGTTCTAACTGTTGCGTCCTGACCTGCATACAGGTTTCTCAAGAGGCAGGTCAGGTGGTCTGGTATTCCCATCTCTTTCAGAATTTTCCACAGTTTGTTGTGATCCACACAGTCAAAGGCTTTGGCATAGTCAATAAAGCAGAAATAGATGTTTTTCTGAAACTCTCTTGCTTTTTCGATGATCCAGCAGATGTTGTGAATTTGATTTCTGGTTCCTCTGCCTTTTCTAAATCCAGCTGGAACATCTGGAAGTTCACGGTTCATGTATTGCTGAAGCCTGGCTTGGAGAATTTTGAGCATTACTTTACTAGCATGTGAGATGAGTGCAATTGTGTGGTAGTTTGAGCATTCTTTGGCATTGCCTTTCTTTGGGATTGGAATGAAAACTGACCTTTTCCAGTCCTGTGGCCACTGCTGAGTTTTCCAAATTTGCCAACATATTGAGGGCAATACTTTCACAGCATCATCTTACAGGATTTGAAATAGCTCAACTAGAATTCCACTCTCACGTCCAAGGTAAGAAAAACCCAAGTAAGACGGCAGGTGCTGAGAGAGGGCATCAGAGGGCAGACAGACTGAAACCACAATCACAGACAACTAGCCAGTATGATCACACGGACCACAGCCTTGTCTAACTCAGTGAAACTAAGCCATGCCATGCCGGGCCACCCAAGACGGATGGGTCATGGTGGAGAGGTCTGACAGAATGTGGTTCACTGGAGAAGGGAATGGCAAACCACTTCAGTATTCTTGCCTTGAGAACTCCATGAACAGTATGAAAAGGCAAAAAGATAGGACACTGAAAGATGAACTCCCCAGGTCAGTAGGTGCCCAATATGCTACTGGAGATCAGTGGAGAAGTAACTCCAGAAAGAATGAAGGGATGGAGCCAAAGCAAAAACAACACCCAGTTGTGGATGGGACTGGTGATAGAAGCAAGGTTCGATGCTGTAAAGAGCAATATTGCATGGAATCTGGAATGTTAGGTCCATGAATGAAGGCAAATTGGAAGTGGTCAAGCAGGAGATGGCAAGAGTGAATGTCGACATTCTAGGAATCAGCGAACTAAGAGGGACTGGAATCGGTGAATTTAACTCAGATGACCATTATCTCTGCTACTGTGGGCAGAAATCCCTTAGAAGAAATGGAGTAGCCATCATAGTCAATAAAAGAGTCCAAAATGCAGTACTTGGATGCAATCTCAAAAATGACAGAATGATCTCTGTTCGTTTCCAAGGCAAACCATTCAATATCACGGTAATCCAAGTCTATGCCCCGACCAGTAACGCTGAAGAAGCTGAAGTTGAATGGTTCTATGAAGACCTACAAGACCTTTGAGAACTAACACCCAAAAAAGATGTCCTTTTCATTATAGGGGACTGGAATGCAAAAGGAGGAAGTCAAGAAACACTTGGAGTAACAGGCAAATTTGGCCTTGGAGTGCAGAATGAAGCAGGGCAAAGGCCAACAGAGTTCTGCCAAGAGAACGCACTGGTCATAGCAGACACCCTCTTCCAACAACACAAGAGAAGACTCTACACATGGACATCACCAGATGGTCAACACTGAAATCAGACTGATTATATTCTTTGCAGCCGAAGATGGAGAAGCTCTATACAATCAGCAAAAACAAGACCGGGAGCTGACTGGCTCAGATCATGAACTACTTATTGCCAAACTCAGACTGAAATTGAAGAAAGTAGGGAAAACCACTAGACCATTCAGGTATGACCTAAATCAAATCCCTTATGATTATACAGTGGAAGTGAGAAATAGATTTAAGGGACTAGATCTGATAGACAGAGTGCCTGATGAACTATGGACAGAGGTTTGTGACACGGTACAGGAGATAGGGATCAAGACCATCCCCAAGAAAAAGAAATGCAAAGAAGCAAAATGGTTGTCTGAGGAGGCCTTACAAATAGCTGTGAAAAGAAGAGAAGTGAAAAGCCAAGGAGAAAAGGAAAGATATACCCATTTGAATACAGAGTTCCAAAGAATAGCAAGGAGAGATAAGAAAGCCTTCCTCAGTGATCAATGCAAAGAAATAGAGGAAAACAACAGAATGGGAAGGACTAGAGATCTCTTCAAGAAAATTAGAGATACCAAGGGAACATTTCATGCAAAGATGGGCTCATAAAGGACAGTAATGGTATGGACCTAATAGAAGCAGAAGATATTAAGAAGAGGTGGCAAGAATACATAGAAGAACTATACAAAAAAGATCTTCATGAGCCAGATAATCACGATGGTGTGATCACTCACCTAGAGCCAGACATCCTGGAATGTGAAGTCAAGTGGGCCTTAGGAAGCATCACTACGAACAAAGCTAGTGGAGGTGGTGGAATTCCAGCTGAACTATTTCAAATCCTAAAAGATGATGCTATGAAAGTGCTGTACTCAATATGCCAGCAAATTTGGAAAGCTCAGTAGTGGCCACAGGACTGGAAAAGATCAGTTTTCACTGCAATCCCAAAGAAACGCAATGCCAAAGAATGTTCAAATTACCTTACAATTGTACTTATTTCACATGCTAGCAAGATTATGCTCAAAATCTTTCAAGCTAGGCTTCAGCAGTATGTGAACTGAGAACTTCCAGATATACAAGCTGGATTTAGAAAATGCAGAGAAACCAGGTATCAAATTGCCAACATCCATTGGGTCATAGAAAAAGCAAGAAAATTCCAGAAAAATGCTAAAGCCTTTGACTGTCTGGATCAAAACAAACTGTGGAAAATTCTTAAAGAGATGGGAATACCAGACCACCTTACCTGTCTCCTGAGAAACCTGTATGCAGGACAAGAAGCAACAGTTAGAACCGGATGTGGAACAATGGACTGGTTCAAAATTGGGAAAGGAGTATGTCAAGGCTGTATACTGTCACCCTGCTTATTTAACTTATATGCAGAGTACATCATGCGAAATGCCAGCCTGGATGGATCACAAGCTGGAATCAAGATTGCTGGAAGAAATATCAACAACTTCAGATATGCAGATGATACTACTTTAATGGCAGAAGGCGAAGAGGAACTAAAGAGTTTCTTGATGAAGGTGAAAGAGGAGAGTAAAAAAGCTGCCTTAAAACTCAGCATTCAAAAAACTAAGATCATGGTATTCAGTCCCATAACTTCATGGCAAATAGATGGGGAAACAATAGAAACAGTGAGAAACATTATTTTCTTGGGCTCCAAAATCACTGTGGACAGTGACTGCAGACATGAAGTTAAAAGACGCTTGCTCCTTGGAAGAAAGGGCAAAGAAACGACAAACCTAGACAGCGTATTCAAAAGCATAGATATCACTTTGCTGACAAAGGTCCGTATACTCAAAGCTGTGGTTTTTCCAATAGTTACGTGCAGATGTGAGAGTTGGACCATAAAGAAGGGTGACCACCAAAGAACGATGCTTTTGAATAGTGGTGCTGGAGAAGAGTCTTGAAAGTCCCTTGGACAGCAAGGAGATCAAACCAATCAATCCTAAAGGAAATTAACCCT
This sequence comes from Cervus elaphus, assembly GCF_910594005.1. NCBI lineage: Eukaryota > Metazoa > Chordata > Mammalia > Artiodactyla > Cervidae > Cervus > Cervus elaphus. Next base: position 27,612,642 of record NC_057829.1, on the reverse strand, counting down.
GAATATTCATTGGAAGGACTGATGCTGAAGCTCCCATACTTTGGCCACTTGATGTAAAGAGCCAACTCAAGTGGAAAAGACCCTCATGCTGGGAAAGACTGAGGGTAGGAGGAGAAGGGGGCGACAGAGGATGAGATGGTTGGATGGCATCACTGACTCAATAGACATGAGCTTTAGCAAACTCCGGGAGATGGTGAAGGACAGGGAAGCCTGTTGTGGTGCAGTCCATGGGGTCACAAAGTCGGACATGACTTAGCGACTGAACAACAATCTGACATCTCAAACCTAACCTCAGCTTTCCCATCCCCCAGCCCCCTTTTCCTGCTCTTCCTGCAGTCTTCCCATCTGCTAACAGCACAGTTGCTCAGGCCCAAATCTTGGTGTCATCCTTGAGTTACATCTCACATCCTGTTGGCTGTCTGTGAAATATACTAGAGTTCTCAGCATTTCCAGTGCCACCTCCCTGGTTCTAGCTTCACATCTCTAGCCCGAGTGACTGCAAGGGGCTCCTATCAGTCATTCCTTAACCTCTATTCTCTGTTCTGAGCTCAGGAACTGGAGTGCTCCTGTTGAAATTCAAGTCAAATCATATCCCTCTGGTGCTCAAAGCTCTCTTATGTTCCCATGTCACTTGGAGAAAAAGACAAGTCCTCACAATGGCCTGCAGGACCCAACAACATCTGGCTCTGTTACCTCTCTGATCTCATCTCTTCCTACTCTTTCCCTTGCTGGCTTCATGCCAGTCACTGGGCCTTTTTGCTCCTCTGTGAATAAGCCAGGCACACTCCAATCTGAGAGCCTTTACACTTGCCGCTCTCTCTGTCTGCCATGCTCTTCCCTGGATATCCACATGACCCACTCATCACCTCCTTCAGGTCTTTGCTCAAATGTCACCTCCTTGCCCAGGTCTGCCTTGAGCATTCTCTCTAAAACTGCAGGTGTTACCCTGGCACTCCCCATTCTCCTGGCTTTATGTTTCTCCACAGCACTTAGCACCTCCCAATAGACAAAGTCATCTACTTAATCAGTTATGTTCATGGCCTGTATCTTCCAACCAGAACACATGTTCTATAAAGGTAGGGATTTGTGTCTGATTTTTTTTTTTTCACCTTTCTGTATACTCAGCATCTGGAATGTGATCAGCAAATATGGTCAATAAATATTTATTGAGTGATCAATTAAAAATCAGGATGTTTCACAATGATTTGGATTTCCATCATTCCTTTTTAAAAATGGGAAGTCCTCACTCCAGGTCTGCATTTTAATCTGACCACCACTGGCTGCCACAGCCCCCTGGCTCCCTATTCTCTAGCCCAGACCTTTCCCCCCATGTATGCTCCCTGCATTGCCCCAGTAGGCCCTGAGTTTGGGATTCCTATGCCACAAAAGTGAGTAAAAACTATCTTGAGAAACTGCTCTGGCCAGGCAAACGCTGCTCTTTAACTGAGGGGGTCAGCCAAGGCAGCTGTGAAGGCCATTAAGGGATGATGATGAGGTGTGCAGAGAAGTCTGGGTGCTCCCTCAGTGTGCATCTGGGGGGTCCTGAAGGTCTGCGGCAAGGATGATTGTCTTTCCTTCTTTCCTCTTCCCTGGAGCCTTTACTCTGGGTATGACCCAGGGTGTTTTCTATCAGATTCTCAAAGGAGTCTGTGACCTTCCAAGGCTACCAGCCTCTGCTCCCAGATTTCAGGGTGTTCTCACCATATTCCAGGGACAAGTTTATTTCCATTATCTCGTGGATGGGGAAACTGAGGCCCAGAGAGTGCAAGATCATACAATTATGCGGTAAACTACCATTAGTAGTTAGGAAAACCTCCTTTTTCACCCAATTCCTGAGTGGGGTCAGGGAGAGGCCCACTAGGTTGTGCCACCCCATCACCAAGCTCAGGCCCACTCACCCAGAGGGTCTCCATCCATGATGCTGTACTCCACCTGCCCATTGGGGCCCGAGTCCTGGTCATGGGCTAGGAAGGTCCACACTCTGGGTCCTGGCTGGCCCTCAGTGACGTCAAATGGCCCCTCGTAGTCTCGGGGGAAGGTGGGCACGTTATCGTTGATGTCATTCACGTTCACAAGCACCTGAGATGATGGGCGAGCTTAGTCAGGACCGGACACCAGCCAGGCCTATTTATCTATAAACTGGACCTGAAAATTCTGCTTCCCAGACTGATGTAAGGATCATATTGGTTAATGGGTGTGGAAGGGTCTTTGAAGCTATACATGTAGATAAATTATTGTTATTGTCAAAGTCTTTTCAAGGGCAGAATAATATTATTAATAATAATGCTACAAACTTCTACCTATTGCTGAACTATGGTCATTTTATCTGGTCTTATTTTCTCCTCCCATACTCTGAAACAGTTTATATTATCCCCCATTTACAGAGGAGGAAAGTGAAGCTCAGAGAGGTTAAGTGACTTGCCCAGAGTCACACAGGAGGTAGAAGACCAGGAACATGAACCCCTGCTGGCTTGACCAGAGTTTGTGCTCTCCCCATGAAGGGGAGAAAGGCAGGCAGAATCATCTATCTCACAGCTGCAGCCACACAGAGAGGTTCAGTAATCTCAAAGCCACAGTGCAAGTTTGGGTGAGTTGCAGAGACCAGGACAGGGCTGGTGGATTGAGGGATTTATCCTGAATAATCTTTCCCTACCCTGTTTCCCCATGGAGCTGTCCAAGCTGGGGCTGTGTACTACCCACCCACCCACCCACCGTGGTGGTAGAAGTGAGGCGATGTGACAGGAGGGGACACTGGTCCGTGGCAGTGACAATCAGGGTGTAGCGGCCATGGCTGATCTCATAGTCCAGCTCCTTGGCAGCACGGATGATGCCCTGTGGGATACAGAGAAGGACCACTGTGGGTCAATGGGTCGTGGGTCTGGGGTACCCTCTGACCACCCTAGGAGGTAGGCCCTGACATCCTGGCTGAGATAAGGAGGCCCTGTTAGCCCAGGGCCTTTTCATCCTCCCGCACATGCTGCCATCCTGTTTTCCTCCTGGACTCCATCTTTGCTCTGCCCGCACCCCCATGACGTCACTGAACTGCCCGCCAATCCTTTTAGCCAGTTGACCCTCTTCTTGGCCCCTTCCACCAGCCGCTGACCGTGTGTCTGTGGATACGAAAGGTGTTGATGATGTTGCCTGCCACGACGGCATAGGTAACTGTGCCATTGGGTCCTTCATCTAGATCCAGGGCCTGGATGGTGATGAGGCTGGTGTTGATTGTGTCCGGGCCCTCATCCAGTAAGATCTCGTAGTGGGGCTGCTGGAACACGGGTGCGTTATCGTTCTCATCCACGATGGTCACATACACGTGGGTGGTGGCCTGTGGAGAAGAGCGTGATTAGGTTCCTCGGTCGGCTGGCTAGGGGGTTTGAGGTGGAGCTAGCTGGACGTGTTCCTAGGCTGAGCTTACTCAATGTGATCCAACATGGTGAGGTAAAGAGAGAAGGAGAGTGAGTGAAGTCACAGGCTGATGGAGGAACTCACAGAGGCCCCACGGAGAGCCCAGCCAGGTAACTGCTTTGGTCCAAGATGGCACTTGCACCACCACTCTCATGTCCATGTCAGTGGCAGACATCACTAATCAACCACTGCACTGCTGAGGCCAGATGCAACCTCAGGGTCCTTGTCAGAACACTGATCTAGTGATTAACATTGGCACATGAGATGAACCCCAATAACTGCCTCCAGCCCATAGCCTGGACTGGGCCAGGGCTTTACTTACCCTGGACCTCCTTCTAGATCACAAAAGGCAAGAATGTAACGTATGCAGCCCATGCATTTAAACTTTACCCACTGTTCAGGAAAATGGAAGAAATACCTATTTTCAGCACTTTTGAGAAGGAAGGACCTTGGGCTTGGGGCAGTTCCATGGACAGAATTTGTAGAGTTGTGAAAAAATAACGCTAACAGCATATGACTTCAGTGCAAGAACAATTTCACACCATGCTCTCCAGTGACTGGCCATTTTTGATGGATGTTTGGTCCAATCAGACCACAGATAATACTTAGTCAATTGAAACTCAGCAAGCAGCACCCAAGAACCATTGAGGTGGTTGATGTGGCACTTCACAAGCAGAAGCGGTAAGTGGAAGCAAGAACTTAGCCATGTACTGGTATTCTCTGTCCCTCAGCTTCCCTCCTCCCTTTTCTGCTCCTCCACCTGGGAGGATGGAGAAGTCCTCTGTGGATCACCTTACCAGGGAGGATGGAGGAGTCCTCTGTGGACCGCCTTACCTGGGAGGATGGAGGAGTCCTCTGTGGACTGTCTTACCTGGGCTCCCTTGCCATTTGGCTCCCAGATGGTTTGGCCCATGGCAGGTCCAGGCAGAAGACGGAGAGGGGGTGGGGGCATTTCTACTCCCTTTCCTTCACTGCAGTTCTGCCAGAGGCAGTGGTTCTGCTGGGTGGCCCCTCTTTCATGGCTCTGGCCCTCACTGGGCTCTAGTTACCTCATCCCTCTCTTGCCTTCTGCACCCATGGGTGTAAATGGCTTCCTGCAGTTTTTAGTCCATGGGTGCTTTACCAGCCCTCTGTAAATAGTCCCTCCATTAAGCTCTCTTCAGTTGAGCCCTTTCTGAGTGTGCCATCTGTTTCCTTCCAGTACCCTGACTCATACAAACTATAATTAGTGACTAATATAAAATACAATAATAAAGTTATAACTACTTTCAAAACATCTGGGTAGAGAGAATGTGACCAGGCAATTGTCAAGGGCAGGGAATCGAAAGCAGGTAGTGCAAAAAGCTGGATATAGACAACTTATGAGCACCTTTACTGGGGGTTGAGTTGGTTCTGGAATCACCTGTGGAAGGACAGACAGATGGACAGGAGACCTGCACCCAAGAAGACTTCACTGCCCCAGGGAGGCAGGGACAGCTGCAGCTCTGGATCTCAGCAGGGGTTGGGTGGGGTATGTTAGGTGGTTGCTAGAACTGTTTCCAAAGCAGGTAGTGTTGGAAACGTGGAGATGGGGCTCAGTGACCTTGGACATGTCACAGAGATCCTTTCTGGACCTTTTCTGTCTGTTAGTGAAGGACCCGACTTGTTCTTTAACATCCCTTCTGGTTCAGACATTCTGAGGAGCTGATCTGCCACCATCAGTCTGAACCCCTGCTCCATCAAAGAGATACTCTTTTGGGTCTTAGAGTATGAAGTCATTTCAATGACTTCATAAAAATTACAATGACACAGCAAAGTAAAATGCATTGTTTTTACATTTCTCAGACTTTCCCACCAGAGTGGAGAGGGGACTTGCACTGAATTGGGGAACACCCCTGAAGCATTTATCTCAAGAGTGAAATATCTTTGAAATCTCTCCTATTGAAAGCTCATGTAAGTTTCACACTTTTTACCCCCATAAGGTGTTTGTTAGTTTCCATTAAAAATGGTGGTGGAGGCCCCAAATCTTTGAGTAAAGATGACTGTCAAGGAAGGACACTGTGTTCATCTGTGGCCCTGCACACAGATGCAGCTGTGAGTGCTTACCACCAGTGAGGAGCCCAGCACCGCATCCTTCTGAGCCCCTTCTGCCAGCAAGACATGCCAGCGCCACCCTAGAGCCTCATCTAAAGGGTGGTGGTACTGACACTTCCCACTTCCCCAGGCTCCTGGAAGTGGGTCTAACCAGTGCAGGACTGAGAGAGGCGGGGCTCTAATGGAGCTGCTCCATGGTACCCCTTCTCTCTAAGACCAGGTAGGAGCTTGGGAGGGGGAGGTGGGTCTGACTTCCCCTGGCCTCTAGTGTGAGGAGGAAGTTGGTGCCCCAAAGGCCCTCGCAGCCAAGTTCTTCTGCCCTGATACTGGAGAGACAGTGCTTGAGGTTTCTGGACCATGCCCACACCTTGGGCAATGCCGCTGTGTCTCACCCTGATGCAAACCTAGGAGGCTCACTGGGGTGGGGGGGAGTGTGGTGGGGAGGAAGTAAGTGGAGGGCAGGGCGATTGGGCCCAGCTCAGGTGTTCTCGCCCTCTGGGTAAGGGGTTGGCAGAGCAGTTGCTCCCCTCCCCTAATCCCAGCCTCCCCACACCCACCTTCTAGGCCCTGGGGCAGAGGGAGTCTGGTTTCAAGGGTAGGCTGGGCTGGGCCAAGCCAGGAAGGGATGAGGGGAGGGAGAGCAGGTGCTCTAGGGTCTCACCCTACGGTGACCCCATCTCACTTCCACTGGATGATGGCCAGGGTGGGAAGAGTACCTGGTACCCACCTGGTTTCAGCTGGCTTTGTAACTTCCCTGGGTGGAAGAACTCACACTCTGTCAGGAAGAAGGGCCCAGGCTGTCCCCTAAAGCAGGGTCACAAGATCAGGATGTGACCAAGAACTTGGATTATGTCCTGGAAATCACTGGGACTCCCATCCCAGGGGGATTCCCTGGCTTCAGGGAGACTAGGCCTATACCAGTTCACATAGTAATAGCATGATGCCCACCCTTCCTCTGTTGCAGCTTTCTCTACCCTGGGAGTGAGGGCTGGAAGCATGCAGAGAATCTCTGACTTGGACCAGTCTGCCCATGGGACACCCAGAGTTCCTGGCTTTCCTTGAGTCTCACCACCCTGACTCCTGACCCACACGGACTCTGGCTGTACTTTGTCTTTCAGCCCAGATGTTGCTCGTGAGCTCAACACCCTTAACGGGTCAGCAAAGCCTTTGGAAGCTTCAGCCAGGCGGCAGTAAACAGGTACAGTGCTGTGCCCTCCCTCGCCCCTGAACCCTGGCCCTTACCACTGTCACCTCCACTTCTATTTGGGAAATCACTGCTCACTTATACATAAATTTATCCATTCAGAGAAGTGTGCATCAAACATCTCCCCTATGCCCACTTTTGTGCCAGGGACTCAGAAACATAAGAGACAGACCCTGGTTCCCAAAAGCTCATAGCCTAGCCCAGGAGGGCAAATGAGCCTGGGGGGAAGACCAGCTGTTTGGTAACCCCAGGCTCGGTGTGATAGACAAAGGGGGTGTAGACCAGACAAAGACCTTCAGGGGACACTCAGGGTGCTCTGTAAAGGGAAAGAGCCTGAGTTGAGCCCTGAGCGATAAGAAGAACTTGGAAGAAAGGAGAGAGACATTGCCAGGGGCTCCAGTACTGGGTGTGGTGCGAGAGCAGAGGGCGAGAGGTGGGCGGAGGGTGGGAGCGTCCTGCAGACCTCTGGGGCGCAGGGAGAGAGGCTGCGAGGTGGGAGGTGAAGCTGGGGCCTGGGCCAGAGGAGTGCTGGTGATTTTCTATGGGACACACTACCCAATGTTATGCGTGCACAACCCCCGCCCCGCCCCCCCCCACACACATGTCCCAGTGTAGGGATGTGCCAAGCCTGCACCTGTGTGCATGCGTACATGTGCACAAGAGTGTTGCAGGCTCTGGAATCTACAGTTGAGCCTGCTCCAACTCACCCAGCTCTTTACAAAAGTTAGATTCCATCCATCCATTCCACTACTGGGAGTGCCTATGATATATCAGGACCTGGGCTGGTTTGGAGGATGACTGGTACAAGCCCCTGCTGGTGGGTGAGGGCTGATACAATCTATGATGATGATGCTAAGTTAGACGTAGATATACTCCTCAGGCTTTGCACCAATACTAATCCTCTGCAAACAGGAATAGGGGAGAGAAGAAAAGGCTTGAAACTAGCGATCAAGCTGCGCTGCTGACTCTCTGGGATACTGCCTGGCTCCTCCACCTTACAGGGTCAGGTCGTGCGGGAAAGTGGGAAGCCCCTCCCGAGGAGCCTTGGAGAGGCAGTGCCCTCCATGGCCGCCCGGGGGCGCTGTGGGGCCCCTGGAGCGGGCGGCCGTCTGCGCTCACTTGCTCGACACTCACTCGCCCGGAGGTTTCCCCGCCGGCCGCGTCCCGTCCGCTCGCTGCGAACCAGGAGTCCCCTCTGCGTGCCCCTGGGCTCCGCTCCGGCCCGGCTGCGCCAGACGCAGCTCTGCCCGACGGCGACATGGGTTTTCCCCAAGTCCCGGAGGCTGGCAGCCGGCGCTGGAGGCCTGTGCTCCTCGCCTTCCTCCTGGCTGCCTCCCGAGGTAAGGTCGGCGAGCCTGGGTGCGGGGGAGGAGCACCGGGAGAACACAGCGGGCAGGGTGGGGGTCACAGGCCAGACGGGGGAGCCCCGGGAGCCCCCTTCAGCCCGCTGTGACCCAGCCCACCCCCCACGGCAGACAGGCTGCTAGGACTACTTGGCAGCAGGCAGCAGCTCTCTGCCAAGTGCCCTGGCTGGGTGGTGGGCACATCTGTTTGCTGACAGCTGCCTAAGCAGCTGCCTGTCCAAGCCTTTCCAGCCCAGAGAGCCCAGGGCACGAGCACCTTCTGCCGAACAGGAGGTGGACCCGGTGGAGACAACCCAGTGTGTTCTAGTGGATGCCCCTGGCATTTGACACCTGCGGCATCTCCCTGCCCCGCCTTAGGGGTCCAGGATCTCACCCGGTAGGGGAGTTGTATACTCGCAGCCACTGTCCTATACCCTGGTGATACTTTCGGTTGAACCTTGGTGGGCACTGGTCAGCGTGGCTACTGGTCTGCTGCTGGACATGCACACCCCTCTGAGGGTCTGAGTGGTCAGCTGATTCCTGGCATCCTAGCAAAGCTGCCCCCAGGGGGACTGATGTAGGGCATGCACTGGGGAGAACATGGGGGCATTTCCCAGCTCAATTATGAGCCCCTTCTAAGTCCTTGGATAACTTATATCATCTTCTGGGCCTCAGTTTCCTCAGCTCAAACACAGAAGCCATACACGGGGAGGTGTCACTTTCCTCTTCCAAAGTCCAGACTTGCACAACTCTAAGTGGTATCCTGGTCAGGACACAGGGGCTCCTTGAGTTGGGGGTGCAAAGGAGGTCCTGGCACCCATAGTCTGGCCGACAGTTCTCGCCTGTCTAGGATTGGAGCAGTTGGATCGTGAGGGAGGAGGGGACGGGCAGGCAGCCTATGGAACTCAACTTTTAAACTTTTTCCCTGGGAAGGCGGAGGGAAAGTGTGAGTCATGCAGGGAGTCAGAGGGAGGCAGGAGGGAGGTGGGGAGCTTGGCACTGACCCAGTGGGCAAGTCAGAAGAAGAGGAGGGAGTGGATGACAGGCTAAGAGCAAGAGGAGGAGCCTGAGAGAACCTGGAAAACACCTCAGAAACTGAGGAGCCTGCAGGCAGCATGTTATCTCAGCGCTGGAAGGCTGGCCTGGCCTCCTATAAGGAGGAGGGAGCCCACAGCCCGCAGACATTGCTGCCTAAGCCCTGAACTGGGTGCTTCTCAGGAAGAGTCAAAGCGGGAGCAGTCTCGGCACCAAGGCCATGGCTCATGGCAAACATGGTTTCCCAGAGGAGCAGGGGATGGTGGCAGGCAGGAAGGCCAGCAGTCTGCTGGCTATAGACCCCTGCCCTGCCCCAGCCTCTCCAAGTGACCCTCAGAGGCCTTTCAGTTCTCTTACCCCTATCCTATGTCCTCCTCTGGCTGGGCAGCTCTCTGCTCAGCAGCCCCAGGTTGGGAAACTGAGTTCCAGAGAACTAGGGCATAGGGCGCTGGCTCGCAGAGCAGCCAGCGGCACAGAGGCTCAGAGCCCCTCGCTTCATGTTGTCTACGCAGCCAGGAGACTTCCTAGAGAGAGCTTGGCACTCCATCTCTGCCTGGGCCCAGCTCAGGGGGATAATTAGGGTTTGAAGCAGTTTTCCACCGAAAGGAGTCATGAGAATTCTCTTAGTTTTGAAATAGTCTGGGACTCAGTATTCCTAACTGTAATATAGGCGTGCTATTGAGTATTCATGCTGCTACCTAGTAGAGTGTGCAACAAGGGGGCTAAAAGATGGGCAGGCCTAATTGCAGGCATGGTCCAGAGGGTCTGTGAACTGAAAAGAGACCTGCTCACCAGCCCGCTGAGGTGCTGGGTTGCCCTGGGCAGGATTGATGCTTTGGGAAGGTGAGATGGAGTGGCTGCTGCAAACCTGTTCTCTAGCTCTTGGGGCTGGGCCAGCACCATGGAAAATGGTGGTGGTGAGCCTGATGCTTAGGAGCCCAGGAAAAGTTGCAGATACCCCTTTCCTGGGCCTGACTCAGGGTGAGATGGGTGGAGGGAGGCCAGGACCCAGCAGACCCCAAGGATGGCAGAGCCTCTTCTTCCCCTTTGGCATCCCTAGGGCCTATGGAAGTTATTGACCTTGTCATGACCTCACAGGCTGACCCAGGAGCCTCCAACTCTGGGACTAGTCCATGGAGGTGCACTGGGGAGGGAGGAGCCCACACCCCCCTGTATGGTAAGCAGTGTTGCAGGCCCTTGTTGAGTAACCCAATGGTGCAAGCCTCTGACACAGCAAGGACTAGTCTTAGGAAATCCACAATCCTCTGCCCAGAAGCCCTGGGGTGGAGAGAAGCAGCGTTGAGGCCAGCCCATGGGCACAAGGGAGCCTCTACCCAATGGCAGGGGTCCCCAGCTATATTGGGGAGCCTCTAGCTGGGCTGGTTGCTCTCTCTCCCAAACAGGGCAAAGGTTCCTTGCTTGGGTCTGACCTCTGGTGACAGGGTGGCCCCGGTGGGAGGTACACTGCTGAGAGGTCACCTCCCTATATGCAACACACACAGGGGGTCTTAGGGCCAAGCAGACTGAGGGAAAGAAGAGAGGAAGGAAGGGGTCCTCAGTGCCCATTGGGTATACTGGCAGTGACCCCTCAACCAGCACTGACCACGTCCCAAAGACTGAGTTTGAGGCTCCAGGTTTTAAGCCAGCTGTTCATCCAGGAGCAGCCTGGCCTCACCAGGGGAGGGGGACCAGGGAGCACTGGGACAGCTTCTGATAGACCCTAGGGACCCCTCAGTGGCAGTGCTGACATGTGCAAGGCCTTCTTGATGCCGCCGTGTGTGAGAATGGCGAAGCTAGGGACTTGGAGTTGTGTGCTCTGCCTGCCAGGGTTTCTTGTACAACCCGTTACTTAACAGGCCAGCTTGGGGAGGCAATGAGCCCTCCATTCACCTCTCAAGATGGCCCTGTACTGCTCTGTGATTTTGCGCATTACTCAGCATGCCTGAGCAGGTTCTATCATCTCTCCAAGAGGCATGATGACAGTGCCTCCCTCAGAGGCCGTGGTGAAGGGCGCACACACAATATAGCACCTGGCACCTGCTTCGGGCTGTGTGGTATGATTCTGTCTCCTGGCTTTTGAAGGCCACATGCCCTGGCTTACTGTCTTAGCTCCTTGCTGCCTACAGGGTCCGGCAGAGTGCCCAGAGCGTGGGAAGCCACTGGACTGGCTTCACTGGGACAGGACTCTCGAGAATCCTGGAGGTCTGAGGTGCTGAGCCCAGGCCTTTGTGCCACCTCTATGCACTTTGAGTCTGAAATGCCCATGCAGGTGCCTGCAGAGTCTCCTCTTAAAGTTCCCTGGAGATGGGGACTCTGCAATTTCAAGGCAAGCCAGGGTTTGCTTGTCTTCTTAGGGTCTTTCTTGTAACTGAGCTTAATATTCAACCTATTTTCCTTTGGCTGACCACCCCCAGAGAGAAAAACAATGGCCACCTTTGTGCACACCAATAATTCAGTAATGAAGCTGCTCTGCTCCTTGGCAAGCCAGCCTAGTCCCTTAACCCTTCTACATAGGATCTTACTTCTCATGGGGACCAGGGGGTCAAGTCCTGCCTCTGCTGTTCACTTACTATGGGACCACAAACACATACTCCCTGTTTATCTGAGCCCTGAGCAGGCTGGGTAACAGGGTCTCAGCAAGGCTGAAGACATGCTTCTGAAGGGTAATTCCATGCTGGTGTTTCCTGACCTTCAGTCCATTTCTTCAGCACCTTGGGGATTTCTACAGTGTCTGCCTATTACCATATGTTCTTTAAAAAATCTACTCATTTCTTTTACTTAGGTAAACAGATTTTAAAAGGAAACTGTATATCACTTGCCATAAATGGAAAGCCAGTGTCACCTGCCATAAATAGAACAAAATCATAAAAGTACATAATAGGAAAACCAAATATGGTAAATTCTGATTGGAAACTATAGTCTGGAGAAGGCTCCAAGCCTGCTGTACCTTGCAAGAAAAAAAAGACGATGAGCTTAGCATATAATGGAGATGTTTTGAAGATACATTGGCATCAAACTAGGACTTTCTCTTTGATGTAATCAGGACTGAAAGAGAATCGAAAAGGGAATAGCCTTCTCTCTATGTGATTCAATGTTATTTAATGCCATCAAACTGAAAGTAAAACTACGTATGCTATAGATGCTGTCAGCTCCTCTCCACTGCAAAAGAAAACTCACCACTATGAAGAGTGGACGCTGGTGGCAGGGGGCAGTTTAGCTCTCCTGGAAGAAGGGAGGGAGGGCAGTTTCCCATCCTAAGAGGCCAAGACAGGGTCAGCAGGCCTATCTGGGCTTCTTCCAGACCCCAATTCTCCCAGCCCCCATTGCCTTCTCCAAATAAATATAGTGGCTCTAGCTGGGTCCTCTCCTCATGCTGGGACCAGCTGGCTGTCCCAACGACCAGTAGGGGAGAGTGGGAGAGGGAGCTGGCAGCCCCATTGGCCAGGTCACACTGTACATCTGTAGGAAGGAGGTGGGGACCCTGGTTAATCCTTGGCTACTTCTACACTGCAGACCTCAGGAGCCAGATGACCTGGGCTCAAATCCTGACACCACCAAGTACTATTTGTGAAACCCTGTACAAGTTCCTTAGTCTCTCTGCTTCAGTTTCCTCGTCTGTAAAGTGGAGATGGTCACGGTCCTCCCTCACAGGGAGGGGGGATTCAATAAGCGAATCAGTGTAGAAGTGATTAGAATGATGCTTGGCACAGAGTAGGCGCCTGCTACTGCCATTACCACCAAGCCTCCTGCACTGAGGGGAGGGCACAAAGAGATATGAACCTGAACCTTAGGAAGTCTTCAAAGCACAGGATCTTGAGGATAGCTGGCTGGAGCTGGCAATCTGGGCTACATAGAGCTGTCCTCAGGGAAGGCCTGGGAGAGCTGAGGAAGGAGCCATCCAGAGGAGTGGTCACTGGTGCAGCTCTGGCCAGCCCCAGGCTCTCCCCAGGGAGTGTGCTGGCCAGCAGCCTCCAGCCCCAGAGGCGGCGATGCTTTCCCAAGGTGCTGGAAGTGCCACTTCCTCCCATAGAGCCTGGCTTCCCCTTCCTAGACTCCTTGGTCTGATGTGAATGGACATTTCCTGCAGGAGAAGGTATCAATAAACACATCTGAGATGCCCTTTGTCCTCACCGGCTACGGAGGTCCACCAGCGGACCTGCCCTTTGGGCCCTCAGCCCCTTGCCCTGGAGCTACTTCCTGGAGCTTAGCGCTGGGATCAGGACCAGTCCTGATTGGTCCTTGCCTCTGTTGCCCTCTGTGCTCTGCATCTTGATAAAGACAGAGCCTGGCCTTTCCTTACACCCTTCCTGGACTGTCCTAGCAGGGAGCTGGAGGCCACACTCACGCCCATTTGGGGTCCGCTCTGAGGGCGAGGACCCGGTCTTTTGCATCTAGCACAGGGCCAGCAATAGTAGGCCAGGAGTAACTGTTTACTTACAGCCCCTAGCAGCTAGACAGAGTCCAGCTGTTTGGGTGGGGCCTTCTGGGCCTGACTAATTGAACCAGGGACCCACCTCCAAAGGCTGGGGTGTTGCCTTGGTGACTGTGGGCTAAGTTCATGCCTGGTCAGGGAAAATACACAGGCCTGTTTACACTCCCCTCCCCCGACCCCCACACCCATCCCATGAACACCCACAGGGTTTCACAAGGTGCCTGCTTGGGGGGGAAAGGGGTCACACAAACTAGTATCTTGAGATGAAGCCAAACAAGAACTTTCCCTTAGACTGGAATAGAAGCTTTTACAAGAGGCTCAGCCCCTCTGTGGCTGAGGGTCCCATTGCTAGAAAGTGGCAGAAACAGGACTGAATTCTGAGTGGAGGTCCCTTAAGGAACTCTGCACCCCCACGGCCTCTCTGCATTGGGCCTGGCCCAAGTTTGGACCTTAGTAAATATTTGTGGAATGAAAGAATGATGTTTTTGCTTTGGGTCTGAGGCAGAGCAAGGATGATTGCGTGAAGAGCGCCGAAGTCAACTGGAGGTCAGTTCACTCTGAGTAGCTGGAGGATGAGGTGTTAGCCCCACCCGCTGGAGGGGTGGAGGGCTCTTCCTGTCTGCAGTGTTGGCTTGTCCAAGGTGTGGGCCTCTGTTCAGCTACATAGGGCTATGTGGCTGTGGGCAAATCGCTTGACCTCTCTGGTTCTATTTCTTCCTCTTTAAAATGGTGATAATAAGACCTACATCAGAGGTTATGAGAATTAAATGAGTGTGAAGTGCTCAGCAAGTCCTAACATGTAAGAAGTGCACATAAATGCCTGTGATCATCTTAGTATTGTTGCCCATTCTTGCCACCTTCTTCTGCCCTGAAGAAAGACAGCCTTTCTCACCTGTCACAAGGTTTCAGAATTGGAAGGGGGCTAGGAATGTGGGGAGTCTCTCAAGATAGGATAAAGAAAGGGAGGCCCAGAGAAGGATGGGACGTGCCCAAGGCACGCAGTAAGGGCATGGCTAAGTGGGGATTGGGGCCCAGGGATCTGCCCACCCAGGCTAGTGTTTCAATCCTAGACCTAGAATTACCCCAGGGTCACATCATTCTTCCTGCAGGTGCTTCTGCAAACTCACCCAGCAGCAGGTGGGGGCTGGGCCCTAAAAACAGCACAATGATGGCTGGTTCCCACACAGGCACAGGCTCAGCCTAGGGCCTGAGGCCTTTTCCTGTTCCACATGCTCTCGGCCACCCTGGAGCCAGGGGCCTTCCTCCCCAGTCTCCGACAATGCCCCAGGTGTCCAAAAGGATCTGCTCCTTACAATAAGCAACATCCTCTGGCCAAATAATTATAATTCCAGCTGGGCTATTTATAGCCCCTGATAACACACATGTGTATGTGCAGTCGTGGAAGGCATGGGGCACGTGTGTAGTTTTCTCTAACACTGTGCCCTTGAGAGTCCACCTAAGGACAGGCTGCCCCTGGGCCTTATCCTGGCTGGAGTCTCAGACACAACAATCAAGATGTTTTCTCTCCCCCAGGGTAAGTCCTGTGGGCATCCGGCCCACCCCATCCAGTCTGTGTGCTGGAACTGAATACTCTCCCCCACACCCAAACCTAAAGCCCAGTGTAGCTTCTCCTTTTTCTAAAAGGGGAAGAGGTCCTTCTGGGGTGCTTGGGGTGTTAGGAATTGAGCAATGACCCTCCCCAGCTCTGTCTCTGAACCCCAGCTCTGTCTCTGAACCCCAGTTCTGTGTCCCCCTGTGAGTCTGCAAAAAAACTGCCTCTTGGGCTGAAAAGCCCCTCCCCACTGCTTTCCTGGGGAATTCTGTGGTCCCTAACACCATTGCTTGGACCAGGGAGGCCCTGGGCTGGTGTCCCATTGGAGGCCCTGCTGCCTGCTCCCACCCTGCCCCATCACCCTGTGCTCATGGACACCTGACCTGCCCAGAAGCTAGCTGCATCTTGCCTACATGTTCACCCCACCCCATCCACACCTCTGTCCACTTGGCACCCCGCCCTGCTCGGCTCTGGGCTCCCCCTCCTGCTTCTGCTTCCACTCCCCCCAGACCTGTGGCCCTGGCCTCCCCCTGGCCCCCAAGGTGTGTATGCTTCTGCAAATACTGTTGGATCTGGATTCGGCTCACACCCTTGGGGGTAGTTCTGGGCTTAAGATAATGTTGGGGAAAGGGAAAACAGGGTATCAGTCGGGAGAAGTGCTGGTGGCAGCTGTCATATGGCTGGCTGGGGGGAAGGGGGAGTACAGGGCAGAGTTAATCGAGGGTCCACTCTTTGGGTGGGTTTTTATTCTTCCTCAGAGGGCCCTTTCCATGACTACTTCCCACTTTCATTTATTGGCACAGCCATAATTCAGTAGCTTGGTTTCCGCTGGGGGCCTTGGGTGGATCACTTTCTCTCTGAGCCTGACTGTTAGATCTGTAGGACAGTGGGCTTGGGGAGTGGAACGCCTCCCTGGTTAGAAACCAAGGGGCCCACTCACGGACCAGAAACTCAAATGTCCATGGGACACTGAGGGTAAGAGAGTGAAGCAGACTGGGGGAAACATCAGGGAGAAGTGGGGACTGCAGCCAGCTCGAACACCAGTGCCCCATGGGAAGAGGAGGCTGCTGCCTAGTTCCAGTTGACAAGTGCCTCATCGGAAAGCTGTGTATGCTCGCGCTCAGCTGTGTCCAGCTCTTTGCGACCCCCATGGACTGTAGCCCACCATGCTCCTCTGTTTGTGGAATTTTCCAGACAGGAGTACTGGAGTGGGTTACCATTTCCTTCTCCAGGGGATCTTCCTGACCCAGGGATCAAACCTAGGTCTCTTGTGTCTCCTGCATTAGTAGACAGATTCTTTACCACTAGTACCATCTGGAAAGCTGGGTTTAGTGTTAATGCTCTGATTTTCAAAGAGAAGCTAGAAGTCAGAATTTTTGTATCAAATTCTTGGTCTTTAAATTTTGGCAATCTCAAAAAAAATGTAAAATACTTTGAGGTCCAAGTAAAATATATTTGAAGACTGAATATGGCCTGTGGGCTGCCAAAATCTGAAACTTTTTAGTACAGTGTCTAAGTGCTTGAGTTTAATTCTGACTCTAGTATTTTCTCTGTGAACTTCAGTGAGTTACTTAACATCTCTGTGCCTCAGTTTCCTCATTGGTGAGACAGGAATAAAAATAACAGCTGCCTTACTGGGTTGTTAGCCATGCCCATCCTATTTATTATTCTTCTAGTCCTAATTAGATCCTTCTTTACCTGAAGCCCCCATGCTTCAGGTTCTGAGTTTATACCCTCCAGAACTTCAGGCAAACCACTTTCCCTTTCTTGACATCTATATTTCTCCCTGAAAAGGAGATGAGCATCTTGACTAAAGAAGTTCTGAAGTCTCTGCTCACCTTGGCAATGACTTCCCAAAAATCTGGGATTCCTAGACGTGACTGCCTTTCACATGCGGGTGCTGGGAGTGGGAGGCTCTGGTGCGTATCTGTCCTTCTTACCCTCTGGGGCTTAGAACTCCACCCTTGCAGACATATTCTTTGGGGGAAATGTCTTTGTTGCCGCCTCACACTCTGCTTTAAATATGCAAGCATGCCAAGATTGGGCCACAGCTGTTATCAGTCATTCACACTTTAGTGAGACAGCATTCAAAGCAGCCTTCTCTGTTCTATTTTCACTCCTAAGAAATGTCTTTTGAATTGCAGAAATGACCTAGAGACCTACCTAGCTCCCAGGTACCAAGCCTCAACTTTCAGAGCATTTCACGTAAATTATCTGTAGTTTTGCCTCAACTCTGGCAGGGAGCTGTTCCACTTCTGTGTTTTACAGCGAGGCATCTGAAGCTCAGAGTCTATATAACTCCCAGATATTGGACTCCTTTGCAGGCTGAGCCAATTCCAAAGCTACAGCGGCTGCCTCTCTCCTGACTGGGCCAGGCTTTCAGCTCTTCTGGGTAGGGGTAGGGAGATAGGCTGTAAAACAGGGAAGGGGAGTCTGGAAAGAAGTGGCATTATTATCTTGGGTTCAGGCAATGGCAATGGAAGGGGCATATCCATTTGGATCCTGTACATATTTCCAAACCTTCCTTCCCTGTCAGTCCACAATAACCCTTGAGATGCCAAATAAAATGAAAACATCACTAATGTCTAGTAACTATAGCTATCCCTCCGATGTTTGCAGAAGGCATGAGAGCTCACATATCGTGTTCTCCTCTTCCCCTCATTCTGTCCTCTCACAACCCCACTGTAGCTAATATTTTCCTCACTGCACACATGAGGAAACTGAGGCTCACAGCTAGACAGAATTTTCTGTTAAAGGGACAGTGCTTTAGGGGGTCAACATGGTTACATGCTGGGAGACGGGTAGGGTAAAGAGGACCAGGGGATGGCTTCATTTGCTTATTGAAATAAAATGAATGAGAAAACGTCTCAGAAGACCAGGTGGCAGGCAGGTGCCTGGGTGAAATGACCTTTTCTGCACACCTGTCCTTGTCCCTGAGACACCTGGGGTATTCCTGCTTTACCCCCTTCCACATGCTGGGCTCCTGTCTGTCCATCAACCCCAAAGACTCTCCTTCCTATAAGAAATCTCTTGACTATCCCCAGGAAGGTCACATCCTCTTTCCTTCAAGTGCCCTGAAGGCTGGCGCAGCTTTACCCTTTGTCCTGTGGGGTTACTTTGTCAGGATGTAGGACTTGTCTACCCAGCTAGGCCATAAGCTCCCAAGGGATGCTGTGTCTTCAGCATCCAGGTGACACAGAGCGCCTGGCACAGGCCTCACACGGGCAGATGCTCTGTTAGTGCTCACTGATGGGGTGGGGTGCGGGGCACGCTGGCCCCAGGAGTGGGAATAGATGCCGATGGCCTCCAGAGGGGTGGTCCAGGGCAAGAGGCTGCTGTTCCCAAACTGCCTTCTGCTTCTCCCCACTGATGTGCAGAGCACGGGAACTGCAAGTGCCAGGGGCCAGGCCTGGGCAGAGCCACGGTGCCTGCAGTGAGGGGACAGGAGCTGGGGTCAGCGCACATGTACCACCTGGGAGAGGGATGCTGCGGGCCGGGCCCACCCTGCCACCTGCCACCTGCCTGCTGTCTCGCCTACGCCTCATCCAGCTTTACCTGGGGAGGCTCCTGTGGCTCCTCCCACACAGCCTGGAGGGAGCTGGCTTCACGAGCAAAAGAAGAAGCTGAGGCTTGGGGAGGTCAGCTGACTGGCCCTGAGCTTGTGGCTGGGGAACCCATATCTGTGAAGCCCCAGGCCGAGGTTCTTCCCTACTCGGGTGGGTACTGGGAATGTTGCCGGCTCAGGTGGGTGATGGGCTCTCGTCTCTCTGAGCAGGCCTGGTGACAGCGTTCAAGATTGCCACGCCCTATTCCCTGTACGTGTGTCCCGAGGGGCAGAACGTCACCCTCACCTGCAGGCTCTTGGGCCCCCTGGCCAAAGGGCATGACGTGACCTTCTACAAGACCTGGTACCGCAGCTCGCGGGGCGAGGTGCAGGTCTGCTCGGAGCGCCGGCCCATCCGCAACCTCACGTTCCAGGACCTCCACCTGCACCACAGTGGCCACCAGGCCAACACCAGCCAGGATCTGGCCCAGCGCTATGGGCTGGAGTCGGCCTCCGACCACCACGGCAACTTCACCATCACCATGCGCAACCTGACCCTGCTGGATGGCGGCCTCTACTGTTGCCTGGTGGTGGAGCTCAGGCACCACCACTCCGAGCAGCGGCTCTTTGGAGCCATGGAGCTGCAGGTGCAGAGAGGTGAGCCCCTGCTCTGTGGGGCGGCCGGGGGCGGCTGTCACTGTGGGGATGGTGTCTGAGCTTGTCCGGGAGGATGAGCAGAGGACGGAGTGGCTGGTGGGGGGGTGGTGCTGTGTGTCTGGCGGTGTGACACTGTGCCGGGGGGGTGTCTGATTCTGTTTGGGTGGCGCTGGCCCTCCAGGGGTGGTATGGGATGTGGAGCTGTGAACACCTCTCTCTGGGTCGCTGGGTGTGGTGGAGAGGAAGGGCGTACGGGGCTCTGTTTATGACAGTGGGGTTTTTTAATGGGAGAGAGTATAGGAACCGGTGGAGAAGGAAATGGGAACCCACTCTAGGATTCTTGCCTGGGAGATCCCGTGGACAGAGGAGCCTGGCGGGCTACAGTCCATGGGGTCGCACAGAGCAGGACACGACTGAGTGACTAAGCATATGAACTTGGGCTGGGAGTGTGTCTGCTCATGACAATTCCAGGGCTGTGATATATGACCTGCGGTGTGAGTTAGGAGTGAGTGAGTGAGTGAGTGAGTGAGTGTGTGTGTGTGTGTGTGTGTGTGTGTGTAGGTGAGAAGACAAGGGGCAGTAGACTAGACAGAGGTGTGGGTGTGGGCAGGTATCCACACACCCATGGGGGTGTCATGGTGATGGGCAGGGCATGCCTGGCTGTGCAGTGAAAATATGCTTCTGTGTGAGTGTGTGTGTGTGTATGTGTGTGTGTGTGTGTGCAGCTGGGCCAGCATTGCCAAGGGGACACGAGCAAAGGTATCTGTGACAGGAGCAGGGCATACCAGCCTGGATAAGTCTTCCTGGCCTCCAGGGTCTGACGCCCACTTAATCACCCTTCTCTCTGCTCCCACAGGCGAAGAAACACCATCCAAGTGCATCGCGTACCCACCCTCCTCCAACGAGAGTGAAAGTAAGGAACCACCTCTTGCCTCCTCTGGATTCTCTGTTCTCTGCCCTCACCCTGGACCCAGACCTCATTCTGAACTCTGACCTCATCACTCCAAGCCCACGGAACCCCATTCCTCCTCTTTTGCTGCCACCCTTCCCTTTTGCTTCCTCCTTCACCTGAGCCATTGGGCTGCAGCCCCCCCAGAAGCCCACTTCTAAGGCCCCTTCTAAGGCCTGAAGCTTAAGGAAGCTGGCTTCTGAGTCCTACCCCTGACTTTTGGGTGAGGCTGTGCCCTGGCAGTGACCTTGGGCCAAGTGCCCCCATGACAGATACTGGGTGCCACAGGCTGCCGAGGTTGTTTTCAGTGGGGACCACTCCTGCCCACCAGCCCTCTGCCACATGGGAAGGAGGGCGGTGTGTGTGTGGGTCCTCCTGGCTTGGACTCACAGGTCCAAGTGAGTCCACTCACAGGTCCACTCACGCACAGGTCAGGTGTTCTATGTGTGTGGAGAGGGTGGAGGCAGAGGCAGGGGAACAGAACGACCTTTCCTAAAGCTCCTACTATGTCTCAGGCACTGTGCTAAGTCCTTCTAAGGACTGGTATCTCAATGGCTTCTTACAAGAACCCTCTGAAGTAGGTGTCACCAACTTCATGGCACACTCATGGAAACAGAGGCCCAGAGAGGTGATATAACTGGCCTCAATTCACACATCTGACAAGGGAAGCTCAGCTGGCACTGTGCTCCCCTCACCTTCTGGAGGTGAGGGGAGCACAGCTGGGGAAGGAGACTGGATGCACAGGGCGGTGGGTGGCAGTCAGCCCCCTGGTGTTTGCCCAGAGGTGCCCATGGAGGGCAGGGGTATTGCTCCAAGGGATGCCTGGGCACTTGCAGTCCAGGTGAGAATAGCCAGCAGCTTGGAGACAGCAAAGGGGAGATGTCTTAGGGGGTGCGCCCTCTTCTGACAGGAGGGGTTCTTGGCTTCCTTAGCCTTCTCTCCATTAGTATTTATTGGGCATCCGGTGTGGAGCAGTCCCTGCCTAGGTCCTGGAGACACGAAAGTGCAGGCCTTCTCTCTGCCCTCCAGGAGGACATACATCACAACTGAAGCCAGGAAGCTCAGCCACAGCTAATCCCCCACTCAAAGGCCATGGTGACTTTCTATTCACACTACTCCTTTTTTTCGAAGCAAAAAACAGACTAGCCAGGAATAAAATTAGAACACACAGTTTGGTCTGAGCCAGACCCACATGGAACTAAGAAACTAACAACAAGGCCCTCCACCTGCACACCACAAGCTCGTGTGTGGCCTTGTACCAAGCTGCTGCCTTCCTCACTTCCTCCACTGGTGGCTCCCTGGGGAGGGTGGAGACCCCCCCCAACCCCACACCCCCGGCAGCCCCTTCCTGCCCATGCAGCAGCCTCACGACTGTGTGTGCATACACATGCTGCGCACAGGTCAGGGTGAGCCTCACCTGGTGGGTCCGTGAGTGTTCACTTCCCCATTACCCCTTCCACTACGAGCAAGCCCCCAGTCCCACTTCTGCCTCCAGGGGCTCCTGCAGAACAACTCTGCCACTGCCCCCATTTCACAGATGGAGAAACTGAGGTTCAGATGGATGAAGTGAGTGGTTCCTAGTCTCCCAGAGCCAAGAGGAGAAGCCAGAGCAACCTGGTTCTCCGTGTGCAAACCCTGCCTGAGTGCTGGGGCCCTCCCCTCTGTCAGCACTCATTTTCTGAAAGTCAGCTGTCTTGGAGACAGTGACAAGAGATGCCAGAGGGGACAGTGTCAGAGAAACCAGGTGTGAAATGGAGAGGGAGTGGCGATCTGGGTCATTTTTCTTGCTCTAGACTCGAGAGCAGCAGCTGTTGGAGTTAAGGGAACAGAAGTCACCTGGGAAGTTCCAGGAGTCTGACTGATAAGAGCCCAAGGGTGAGGCAGGACTTGACTGCTAAGAGTAGGTCAGGCTTCCTTTGCTGGGCACCTCAACTTTCAGGTTTTGACATGTTCCTTCCTCTCCAATTCATGGGATGTGCAGCCTCACTCTGCTCCCTGCTTCCCTGAACTACTGTCTGCAGGGAATTGGCTTCTTAATGGCCACAGGGACATGTTCGCGTCTGTCCCAGTTGTCAAGGGCAGGGGTAAAGCATCAATCTGCAAGCTTCTGAAAGGCTGGAGTCCCCTTTCAGAGTCTTGGTTCTGGAGGTCTGGAGATGACAGCTGTGAGGAGTCTTGGCACTAAGGTGGAAGTGGTCTCAGATGAAAAGAAACCCAGCTATACTTTGGGGTGGGATGTGGGTACTTGACAGTGCGTCTGTCCTCTGGGTACCATGTGTCCACTGAGCAATGTCAGCATGCGTGTCCCTTTCCAGCTCACAGGGAGCCACCCCATGTTATCAAAGGCAGTGAGTCAGGGCTCAAAGACTGAATGCCCACAGGGCCAGGGAGCTGGTGGGGAAGACAGTACAGAGAAGCAGAGACTGGTGAAAACCCAGCCGCCAGTGTGTACATGCAGTTCCAACTGTCACACGCCAGGAGAGGGGCCCAGGGTTGCCAGAGCCACTAAATTTTCAAGCAAAGTCAGAAGTCCAGATTTTACTTGAGCTCTCAATTTTAAAGTGTTGGCAACTAATTAAAAAAAGCTAAGTACTAAGCTGGCCATATTTGAAACCCGAGTCTATTCTAATGAAAGGCAGTGTGGTGAAGTGGTTAAGAGCACAGATCCTGAAATCAGTCAAGTTGCTTAACCTCCCTGTGCCTTGGTTTTTTCATCTGTAAAATAGAGATGATGGTTATATGTATACTTTGAAGGTGTTCTGAGGCTAAAATGAGGTACTCTGTGTAAGGAAAGCATTAAGAACATGCCTGGCACAGAGTAAGTGCTTGTGTATGTGTTGGCTATTATTACTTCTAATGTGCAGTTCTAGGCCTCACTTCCCAAATCATCTCATCCATTCCCCTGTACCAAGGCAGGATGGCAAGTAGATGGCAGTGGACGGTGGACGCATATCCTGTTCTCTGACAGTATGAAACATCTGCCTGATGATCCATGTACTTAGGAGGTCCCAGGGCTGACTGCTGGGTCCTGCCGTCTGCTGCCACTTACCTCTGGAAAGACCCCCCTGCTAATAAGACAGGGGCTCCACAGCCAGCCTTGGTACCTGATCAGTTAATGATGTTTCCAACCAAGAAGCTCTTTGAGTTTTCCTTCTCTAACTGCAGTCCATGGGGTTGCAAAGAGCTGGACATGACTTAGCGACTGAACAATAACAGCAGCAGCAAACTGCAGCCCCGATCTCCTAATATCTTGGGGGAGTAGGAAGGCAGCTGGTATATGAAATCCTCTGAAGGCCCACGTCAGCTTGAGGTGGCCGGGGAGGTGATAAGAGAGGAGTGGGATGAGGAAGCTGGTACTGAAGGAGCCTGGGAGCCCCAAGCTGCTGAGGGGCTGTGGTTTTTCACTGAACCTGCGCCAGGAGGGTGGACAGCCCATCTCCCCGAGAAGCAACTGCTCCACCCCGCAGCACAGCAGGATGTGTGGTTTCATCCAGCCCCCTCCCTGGAACCAGGCAGTCCTACTGAACTCCTTCCTCCGTAAACATCCTCGGGGTACTGACAGGCCCTGGACAAAGACCCGCTGAGCAGACCGAGCCCCTTCTATCCCACCCTGCTCTGTAAGGGCCTGGCACACTGCCTGTAAGTGCTGGCTGGGCAGCTGCCTCTGCCAGTGCCTGATCACCTTCTGGGCACGAGCCTGGCACTGGATGGCTATAGGACCAGACCCCTCCCCAACTCTGCCCCAGGTACTGGCCACACGTAGGGGGCGGGGTGGGGAGCTGTGGCGAGGCTGCGCTCTGCAGAGGAGCCCATGGTCTCAGAGGGCAGCTGGCCCACAAAACTCTGCCCAAACCCTGCTCCCTGGGCCTAGCCTCAACTCCTAGCCCAGGCTGTAAGGAAACCAAGACCTGATCCCCTAGAGGGGACAAAGAGAGGGAGTCTTTGCTTGGGGACCACAGTCAGGAGAGAGGTTGGGCCAAGATGCTCAGTAGTCACTGACTGACTACACCATACGCTGCTTAATGCCAGTCTGGAGGAAACCTGCTTTGATGACCAGAAAAGGGTGCTTTGCAGCCGGTTTCTCAGTGCCCACAATAAGGTCCTGTGATGGGGTTCAGAGATACTCAGATGTCTGAATTAGAAAATGTTTTACTTTCAGTACTCTGCATCAAAGTGCAGCCTCGCTAAGATATGTGGGGTGCCTGCTTTAATGTGGAGCTGAACTTGCTTTGTAACAACACAGCAATTGTCCCTGTACCAGCGGGTACTTCTAACGCACCCGAAAACAGCTTTTTCTCTTCCGAGGTCTGAACAAGCCCTCTGAAAGCTTGTTTACACTGTCGGGTTGTTCAGGAATACAGTGAGATAAAACACAAGCCTTTATAACCAAATAAGCAGTGCAAAGGCAGCACCGAGCCTGCTCACCTTCCCAAAGCTCCCGGGGCCAAGCTGACGCTGTGACAAAATATTCTACCCCATTGTTTTTCTGTCAGAGGGAAGCACTAAAATTGGGAAGGAAAAGCATTTATGCTGGTTGTGGTTCTGAGGGCACGTCTGTTCCCAGCCAAACTCCTGGAGTCAGCAGATGGACTGAAATAAAACCTCCCATGCTGTGGATGGGACCATGAACTGGTACAACTGTTTTTTTTTTTTTTTTGCAGGACAATTTAGCAATAGTCTAAAAAAAAAAAAAAACATACTCTTTGGCTCAGCACTTTCACTACTAGGTTTTATGTACTGATGTACTTGCCTGAGTGAGCAAAGATGCCTCCACAAGTTCGTTGCTACATTATTAGTTATGCTGAAAAATGGAAGCAACCTACATACCCACCAGGAGGGGACTGTTTCAATAAGCTTAGGTGAGCCCCGTGATAAGCCCTAGGCGGAATGAGCTAGATCTCTGTGCCGATACAGAGAGGTGCCCAAGCTGTGCTAAGCGGGAAAAGCAGTTGTCACGTGATCCCATATATGCGGTACATGCGGAGAATGTATCTAGATTATGTCTCTGGAGGGGGCCCAGGTACAGGTGGAGGAAGAAAATGTTGAATTTAAAAGAAAAAAAAAACTTGTAAATTTCTGTGTGTGTGTAATTTCGAAAGCTTAAAAAAATTTAAATTGGACAAGGATTCACATTTCCCTAGTTCCTGCCCCAAGTGTTTCCCCGTGAGCTACATGTGAGATCACTTTTAGAGGCCCTGTCCTGGAGCCAAGGGGTCTCTCAGGGGATAAACAGGGCTTTTCATTCATTTATTTTTCATTGCGATAGAACATATATAACATAAAACTGCCATTTTAACCATTTTTAAGAGTACGATTCAGTGACATTAATTACATTCTCAGTGCTGTGTAGTTATCACCACTCATCTGTTTTCACAAGTTTTTCATCTCTCGGGCTTCTTTCAGCCTTGAACTCTGTGACATGGGGTCTATGAAGGGCCTGCTCTCCTCTTCAGGGAGCGACCAGTGGTCCAGGTGGTTGAGGTTTCCTGCAGGCTGTGATGAGGACCCTTCTCTTTCTCCCGTGTATCTGCCTCAGCTGTAAGCGCCTGGCCTGATTTCTGGGTGCTCTGGCCCTCTTGGGGTTCCCAGACCTTCCATGCCTCTGCAGGTCACTGTGGGTCTAGTTGTGGGGCCTGGGTAAAGGTGGGTCCCTGTGTTGCTGGGCCTTCCCTCTCTGGGCCTCAGTTTCCCTCAGGAGGAGCAATGGGAGTGGGGCCTCACTTTGGCTGCCTCTCTGTCCATTCAGGCATCACGGCTGCTGCTCTGGCTACGAGCGCCTGCATCGTGGGTATTCTCTGCCTCCCCCTCATCCTGCTCCTGGTCTACAAGCAAAGGCAGGTGGCCTCCAACCGCCGTGAGTATCCCCGTCTGCCTGGGCTAGGTGGGGTGTGAGTGACCTGCCTCAGCGTCCCGCTCAGCCACAGGGAAGAGCCAAGGGAAAAGGCTGACCCAGTTCTGCTCTTCAAGAGACAAGAGCTGGGCTCCGCGGTAGAGAGGAGGGGACCCACTGGCCCCTGGCAGTGCTGGCTTGATACTCAACAGGGATCTGTTAAATGAATGAGCAGTCATATGGAGTAGCTGAAACTGGTTTATAAAAGTGCTACCACCTGGAGATTGTTGGGGCACCTGCTTTAACATATAGGTGGGTTTGTCTTCGTAGCAACGGTTGGGACAAAATGACCTTTGGATTAACAGAACTGGGAGGGATCTTAGAAATAACTCAATTCAACTCTTTCCTTTTACAGGTCACAAACCTAA
Source organism: Cervus elaphus (assembly GCF_910594005.1). Lineage (NCBI taxonomy): Eukaryota > Metazoa > Chordata > Mammalia > Artiodactyla > Cervidae > Cervus > Cervus elaphus. The sequence goes on along the minus strand of NC_057829.1, from coordinate 27,586,190 downwards.
GGTCAGCAGGGTTAAATAACTAACTGAAAGTTATAAAACTTAGTGAGTGGCAGAGCTAAGACTCAGACTCAGAGCTTTTCAACTCAGTGGTTTTCAGGGAACATGGTTCCACCTCATAATAAAAACACTCAGCATGAGGGCAATAGCTGAGGACCCCCAACTCGTAGGGTTGCTGTGCCAGGGACCGTGCCAAGCCTGCTAAGTACATTCTCTCAGTGCTCCTCATAACAGAGTCTAGTCCTACTATTGGCTCCGTTTTAAAGCTGAACAAACTGAGGCAGAGAGCAGTATAAGGGATCCCCTTAAGGAACCCCTTAGTGAGTACGTGGTGGAGCCAGGTTTCAAGTTGTGACCACAGATACCTTTCCACTTGTCTCTCCGGGTGACGGTGCGCCTTGCCCTTCCTTTGACTCCACCCATGAGCCTCAGCCAACCTCAGTCCTCCTGGAGCAGGAGGGCGGGGGCCCTTGCATGGCCTCCCCCACCTCTTCCTGCACCCCTCCCCACCCCTGCTGTCTGCTGGAGGAGGTACCTGAGGGGGGCTTTGGCTGGACTGGACCAACTGGACATCCCTCTGTCCCTCTTCAGTGGTCAGCCTCCCCCACCTCTCAGGAGGCCCTAATTCCTCTCACAAAGCGGGTTGGGGCTGGGGCTGGGGTGGGGGAAGGTGAGGGGATTTGGAACAGAAAGAGGAACCCAGGGGATGAACCAGGAGAGGCACGGCTGCAGAGTCACCCTCAGCTCCTGCTCATCTGTGGAGTGCGTCCACGGAGGTGGGGAAGGGACGAGGAGGGGCCGTGCTCAGGTAGGCTTGACTCCCAGCAGAAGAGGTGCTTTCTGTCCCCCTTTACTCCAGACCACAGGTCTGCCTCCATCAGGGAACAGGAAACTGAAAGTGGAGTGGCTCAGTCGTGTCCGACTCTTTGTGACCCCACGGACTGTAGCCTACCAGGCTTCTCTGTCCATGGGGTTTTCCAGGCAAGAGTACTGGAGTGGGTTGCCATTTCCTTCTCCAGGGGATCTTCCTGACCCAGGAATTGAACCCAGGTCTCCTGCATTGCTTTACCCTCTGAGCCACCAGGGAAGCCCCAGGAACTGGGAAACAAATTCCCGGCAGAGGCAGGCACGGGGCGGGGGAGGGGCACTGCTGATCCTCACGGGGCCCCCAGGGGTTGGGCCAGGGCTCCGCCTGTGTCCCATGCTGGAGGAAGAAAAACCAGAGAGGGGACACCCCCAGGCCGGAACGCTGTGGCCGTGTCCTGAGGACACGGGGAGCCTGGGGTCAGCCCCCAGTATCTCCTGCTGCAGGTACTGGGAGACCTGCAGACTGAGGGCTTCACAGAGAAAGGGACAGATGAGCTGGGTGCTGAAAAACTGCAGTGAAAGAAGGCTTGAGGGGGTGCGGTGGGCCAGCCAGGGCTGTGCCATGACCAATGACGAGCATGCCTTCTGAAACTCTGTAAACAAATTCCATTTCTGTGATGGACAACCACTTCGTAGCATCTTATCCCCAGATTTAATACATGCAGTAACAGGAATGTATCAGTCATTTATCTCCTAATAAAAGTATTTTTGAGGCTAGTCCTCTGTCCTCTCCCCTCTCCATAAAAAAGACTTATATGGTTGAAGGTTTAGAGACAGACAGACGAGATGCCAGAGGGAACGATTCTAGAGAAACCAGGTATGAAATGGAGAGGGAGTGGAGATTCTGGTCATTTTTATTGATCCAGATTCTAGAGAAGCAGCTGACGGAATTATGGTAGCAGAAGTCACCTGGGACATGGCAGGAATGTGGCCCCAGGGTAGAGGCTGAGTGGCCTGGAGCAGGTCTGGAGGTGGAATGGATGGGATTGTGTGTGGTGTGCTCTGGGCAGGGTGCTGCCACAGAGCTGGGCGTAGACGGAGTGCTTGGGAGTAAGCCACACTCAGGAAAAAAAGAAAGAGCAAGGGTTGGGAAATTAAATTAAAAGATGCTTGCTCCTTGGAAGAAAAGCTATGACAAACCTAGACAGCATATTAAAAAGCAGAGATACTGCTTTGCCGACAAAGGTCAGTCTAGTCAAAGCTATGGTTTTTCCAATAGTCATGAGATGGATGTGAGAGTTGAACCATAAAGAGGGCTGAGCATTGAAGAATTGATCCTTTTGAACTGTGGTGTTGGAGAAGACTCTTAAGAGTCCCTTGGACAGCAAGGAAATCAAACCAGTCAATCCTAAAGGAAATCAATCCTGAATATTCATTGGAAGGACTGAAGCTGAAGCTCCAATACTTTGGCCATGTGATGCAAAGAACTGACTCACTGTAAAAGACCCTGATGCTGGGGAAGATTGAAGGCAGGAGGAGAAGGGGATGACAGAAGATGAGACGGTTGGATGGCATCACTGACTTGAGGGACATGAGTTTGAGCAAGCTCTGGGAGATAGTGAAGGACAGGGAAGCCTGGCGTGCTGCAGTCCATGGGGTCGCAGAGTCGGACACGACCGAGCGACTGAACCACAGCAACAGAGTGTTGGGAGCACGGAGGAAGGCAGTGTGCTAGAGGCCAGCGGGCACGGCAACCTCCCTAGTATCAGGCGGAGCAGAGGATGAGCTGAGAGAAGGCAGAGACCTGCAGGAAGCCCCACACAGAGTCGCCCTGGTAAACAAGAAGCCATGATTCCGATACTGCGGAGATTTCAGGAACTTGTGTGCAACTTCCCGTGGGTATTCTGTTGTTGTGCCCCTCCCCCACCACTTGTTTCCCCATCGTAATGAGCAGCAAAACTCTTAAAAAAACAAGAAGGATCTGTGGGAGTACGTGGGGAGCTGCAAGAAAGAGGGAAGTTGGGGTGGCTGTATCTGGTTGGTGGCCGGTTTGCGGGATGGGGAACCTCCACAGAGGGGCAGGGTGGCAGCAGCCTGACTGCAGGGTAGAGAGTGGTAGCGTGACTGAGAACTGATGAAGTGTCAGGCCCTCTAGGGTTGCTCTGAGAGGTGTTGACCCTATTAGGCAATGCGGAGGACAGAACAGAGAGGACCAGGAACTCTCATTAGGAACTGACCTTGCAACACCCCTGCCCAGTAAATCATGGCTGATGACCAGAACGTGACAAACGGCCACACAGGAAACAACAGCCCAGGAGCCAGGCCTCTAGGCGATCCTGGATGCCTAACATCACCACCGGCTGCCTTTGGTTTCCTAGCTGCCCCACACACTTGTCAAATGCATCCCAAGTTTAATTTATCATGGGTCAACACGGGCCACTGACCAAGGCCTCACCTGCTGGGTAGACACACAGCACTGCCCTCCTGGCTTCTTGAGGGAACAGAAGTGGGATCTGGGGCTGAGCACAGCCCTGCCCAGGTTCACTCCGATTCCTGAGGGGTGTCTGCCAGCGAGGGCCAAGATGCTGTCTGGGGAAGCCTCTCCTCTGTGACCAGCTTCTCTGTCTGTCTGTCCCTAGGTGCCCAGGAACTGGTGCGGATGGACAGGTAAGGCCCATGGAGACCTTCCTGAGAACACTTGCCACAACTGTGCCATCCCAGTCAAAGTCTGGCAGGCTCTCTCCTTGCCTTCCCTGGGCTGTGGTCTCTGCTGGGCAGCATCTATCTACACCCAGCTTCTTATATGGCAGTTAATGTGGAAGGACAGACTGATTCTCCTGACTCCACTAGGTTCTTTCCCCCTCTCCTCTCCGGTCACTGCTGATATCACAGTGGGGCTGAGAACACAGACATGGACTTCCTGGGCCTCCCTGTGCTCTGGGCCAGCTGTCAGGAAGGAGATATGTCTGTGCAGTAGGGCCCCGGTTAAGCTGCCTGGCATAGCTGGTTAGAGGAGCATTTGCCATCTGCCATCTGCGCCAATTGGCTGTTTGCCCTGCCACCCCTCACCCAGCTGGCTGGCTCCAATGCTGCTTGGAGAGCGATGCACCCACCTTTGGGCCTCAGTGGTCAGCTGGGGTGGGGAAGGGGAGGAAGCAGCTGAGCCCAGGCAGACCCTGAAACATGCAAAGGAGGTCAGCATGCCTGGAGTTGAGGCCCCAAGGAGTGCAGGGCACCCCAAGGAGAAAGCAGTCAGGCCACAAGGGCAGAGGCTGACCTGGCTCAGACGTGGGTGGGGGGCAGCTTGGGGATGGAGTGGATGGGAAGTGTGTGTGGTGTGCCCTGGGCAGGAAGCTGGCATGGGGCCTGGCACAGAGGGCGTGCTTGGGAACAGGCCATGCTCAGGAACTTGGCCCCAGTACATGTAACACCAAATTCAGAGCTCCTCCCTGGTGTCTGAAAGGGATGATATTTAAGACAGGTCACAGGAAGTCCTAGCTAGATCCTGCTGGAATCTCAGAATTAGAGTGGTCCTCAGAGGTTGTCCCATTACGAGGGAAGAAGGTCTCCCTTTAGCTCAAGACAAGCTGTGGGGACAATCAGTCCTAAGGCCATTAATTCTACTGATCAAAGAGAGACTTGTCCCCTGATTCCTGAGGCCAGTGTCCTGGAGCCACTCTTACCTGGGGCTTCTTTCCTGGGCCTGGGGGCAGATGGGCAGATGCCCTCAGCTCAGGGCAGGTGGGAAGTGCAGCCCATGGCTTTTCCTCCCTGGCCCTGGAGCCTCCCTTCCTGCTAGGAGATGCTGCTGAGGCCTGGGGTGTGAAGGCAGGTGAGGGGAAGGCGGAGGTGAGGGGAGAGAAGTGAGGCAGGCCAGGCGGAAGGTCAGAGGCCTAGCCCAGGCAGCATGCATGACCTTCTATTCTGCTTCTCTAGCAACAACATTCAAGGAATTGAAAACCCTGGCTTTGAGACCTCTCCACCTTCCCACGGGATGCTGGAGGCCAAGCCCAGGCAGCCCCTGACCTACATGGCCCAGCGGCAGCCTTCTGAGTCTGGGCGGCACCTGCTCTCCGAGCCCAACACTCCTCTGTCTCCACCGGGCCCCGGGGATGTCTTCTTCCCCTCCCTAGGTGAGTGAATCTCTTCTCTCACGGCACTGTGACCGGCAGCGCACGAGCCTCACTCCCCACCTCCCTGGGAATCCTCACGGCCTCAGGGTGTGGGGTTGTGGGGGGGATGACAGATGGAGGAACCCCCCTTCACTCTGCTTCTCCTTTCTTTTGCAGACCCTGTCCCTGACTCCCCAAATTCTGAGGCCGTCTAAACCAGCTGGGGGCCCGCAGAAGATGTGGCTGGGCCTGGGGCAGGGGCATTTGAGCCAGGGCTGGCCCTCTGACTGGTCCCTTTGGCCCTGGTTTCTTCCCTTCAGCTGTAAGCTCAGAGTCTTTGAAATACCCCTGATGGCCAGACCTTCCACCTCTCTGGATGGCAGAAGGGAGAAGGTGTTGGACAGTCCAGCCCCTCTCTCAAGGACTGTGAGAGGCTGGGATCCGACCCCAGGGACCTGAAATTCACCAGCTACTGATGCCAGATGACCTCCGTCCTCAAAGCCCCAGCACTGCCAGCTCCTGTGGCAGCCTCTCTCTCTGGGACATAAGCCCTGGGACCTGACAGTATAGATGTGCAATGGGCAGACCTCCCAGCACCACCCTCCAGGCCTGAGACACAGGATAAGATGTGGAGAGACTCTTCCCACTGCAGTGGACCTGGCTCCCCACTCCCGCCTGAGACTGCTCATCCATCAGACTCATTGTTTGTAATCATGAGGCTCTGGGGCTAGGCCTGCCTGACCTGGCTGCCTTCTAACCAGCAGACTCTGAGGGGCTGTCAACAGGTTAAACAAATCTGGGGTTCCCACTGCCTGCACTCTGGGTCCCCAGAATGCACTGGCCGGAAGCCCCAAAATGGGAAGTACACTCTGGGGCACGGTGACCAGTGAGCCAACTGGCATCTTGGGCAATGGGGGCCAGGCCAGAGGTTGTACTGCCCACCCACCATAGTGGGGAGAGGAGGGAGAGTGGGCTGGCGGGGGGCCTGCTGGGAAGGTTCAGAGGAGAGGGCTCCTCCCCCCTCTCCCTGTGGTCGAGAGAGCTGGTGACCACATAATGTACTGCCCAAACTATGACTACTTTTCAGTGTGAAGAGGGGGTGCTATTAAAAACTATGTGGGTGACAGTGTAAAAACCCCATGGACGGACTGTAAGAGCTGGGTTGAAATCCCTACTCTGCTTCCGAGGTGCCTGAGGCCCAGGGAGCCCTCCACCCCCACCCCCAGTCTTCGAGGACCTCTGCTCCAGTCACTCTGCACTGAGCCGTCAGGGGCAGTGGGACCCTGCTGGGTGGGAGGAGCGGGTGCGTCCACAGAGAGTCTGGGCCTGCTCTGCCCTAGACCCTCTGCTCCCATCTCCTGCTTCAGGCATGACCCAGGTTTGTCTTTATATACAAATAGGAGGGGAATCCTTTGTGGAATTTCAATTAAAGAGCTTTAAAGCATTGAGAGGAGTGGGGAGGGATCTCTGTACCCTGTGGGGTGAAAGTGGGCGGTGGGGCCTGAGAGGGCGAGGGGCAGTTTGGGCTAGACAGGCACTCCGGGCACTGCAGTGTGGAGGGTGTCATTTCAACTGGGCATTCGTCTGCCAGCAGCCTACGCTGGCTCTGCTTAGCCGGGCACGGGTGCTGAGAGCCCGGGTTTCTGGCCAGGATGAGGGCCCAGCAGGCAGGGAGATGTCTCCCTGGCCTAGTTGGGGATGGGAGAGGAACAACCCTAGGCTCTCCAGCAGCCATGAGCCCCAGGCCCGCACCTGGAGCCAGGGAGCCCCCTTCTCAGGTCCAAGGCTGTAGGCCAATGTGGGCCCTGAGCGGAACAGGGGGCTTGGAGGAGAACGTGAGTGTGGGCCTTGGGCCTCAAGGCTGCACTGACACCTCCAGTGGCCAGAACCCTGAACCCTGGCTCCTGCTTTGTCCCTGGGGGTCTACTCCTCTGTTTTCTTTGCTGCTGTGGACACTTAGCACCAGCTGCCACAAAAAGAGGGTGCTGTCTTCATGGCTTGTGGGGTCCCAGGGGGGCAGGGATGGGCAGGGCGATACCTGCTCAAGGCAGGGCCAGGCTACCCCTGGGGTTGAAGGACAAGCCTGCAGACGAGACCCCTCATCCCCCAGCTCAGAAAGAATGTTCCTGCCTGTCGGGGAGGCTGGCCTGGCCCAAACCTCAGTTCTGACCTCAAGGTAGAGACAACTTCTAAGAATCTGGCTGCCAGACCCCAGGCCCACCGGCCGCTGAGTGGAGGAGGGAGGCGGCCCCGGAGTAGAAAGACACCACACTTCCTCCCCAGCTTCCTCCTGCATGGCCTCGAGCTCGTCTCTGGACACTTACTAGTGAACGTATAGCTTCGTGGTTTCCTGTTTTCAGCAAAATTTACTCTGAGCTCCAGTCTCCATCTTCATCCATGACAACACACCCTGTCCCTAGCAACCCTAAAGGCACTCCCCACCAACCCTGATGCCGTGGGGAAAGGCAGGGTACCCAGGTTGTCCCTCTGTGCTCGCCTCGGGGTAGCAGTGCCTCTGGAGATGCCTGTGGGCTGGGGTGTGTGGAACAGGGTAGGGGAATGAGAACATGGTCCCTGCCTTTAGGGAGCTGGGAGGAGCCCTGGGAGGGAAATTTGTGTTTTCAGGCACTAAGTCATTGTTAAGAGATGTATCAGGAATTAAGGGGCCTATAACCTATCTCTTGATGTTCACATTTAATAAAAGATCTCCTGCCTTTGTTTCCTGCAAGTGAGAGGCTAAGGGAATGAAATGGACACTCTCTGCAGAGACCACTGGAGATGCTGCTGTTGGATCAGGTGGGCCCTGCCTGGGGGTCTGTGGTGTTAGACTGGGGTGGGTATGCAGGAACCCCCGGGGGCCCTTCTCAGAAGACCAGCCCTGGGGATACTCTGGCTCCTGCTTGGCCAGAGCTCCCTCCTACACGTAGCAACTTGGGACAGAGGGGCTAACGCATCACCTTCTTCAGGGAGTGCTCTGTGGTGCAGGAATGGGGGGGCTGCAGAGGCCTTGTCACCCTCTACCCTGGCTGGGGCACTGGTGCCCTGCCTCCTGGAAGAGGCCTTCCGGGTGTCAGCTAGAGCTGACCTGGCTGGCCTAACTGTGTTGGGGGCTGGGCGAAGGTTTGCTCAGGGAACTCAAGGGGAATAGCAGTGGCGGAAAGAGGAACTGGGGTTGGCAGCCAGGATGCGAGGTGCAAAGTGCACTTGAGAAGCTGACACTCACAGCTCAGATGAGCTTCTGTCCCAGCCCATCAAAAGCTCTGACCATCTAGTCCTCCATTGGGACTGTACCCGCTGCACAGCTGCCTCTCCTGCATGGCCCCTGTGTCTCCCTGTTTCGGAGGTTAGGGAACTGTTCTGGAGTTCTAGGGCAGGGGTCCAATAACAGCCTGCCCTTTGGACCTGGTTGTAGAGCTGATGACCAAAACATAGCCACTGAGTCATGGACTGAAGCAGGATGCCAGGGTTCCGTTCTCCGGACCACTCGGAGTCGGCAGGGCAACCTCTGACTTTCGACTGGCTCTGGTTCCCAGCAGCTTCGTCTGGGCCTCGTGGAATCTCCTCAACAGCAATGGTGCCCTGAGCTTTAACAGGCCAAGGGACATGGGTTTTACTTTGTTTTGCAATTCTGATCTCTTGGTATGGCTTCCTGAGATTCTGAAGTATCAACATAGTTCAATGGGAAAGTGCTGACATCCACTAGCAATGCCTGCGTTGGGCACAGGATAGGGAAGGGCAGTATGTGTTCTGTATCTTTGCTCTTCTGTGATAATACTCTAGGCTTTCCAAAGCACTTTCTCAGGTGTATGACTTCTTTGGTTCCTACTCACTCCCTCCCCTGACAGAAAACCCTGGAAGGCTTTATTGTTCCATTTAATGCACAGGGAAACTGAGGTTCCAAGAGGTTTCTGTCTTGTCACAAGTGAATGTGGAACTGGGACTGAAGCCTGTGTCTCCTGCTTCCCAGCCCTGTGCTCCTTTCTCTGCACTGAAGCAAGTCGCCTTACAGGCCAGGACTTGGACTTGCTTACTGTGCATACCAGGCCTGGGGGATGAGCCTGTGCCCACAAGCCCGTGGCTCTACTCCTTCCACATCAGTCTTTTCTCTTCCCTTCCTGCCTGGCAGCCCTGAAGCCACAGGACTCCTGGGGGGCATGGCAGCCTGTGCGCCCACTTGCTCGTGGGAGGGGAATGGGGAAGGTAGGAACTCGTCTATCCACAGAGCCCCAGGGTCTCCGGGAGGAACTGAGCCAGTTGCATGTGTAGCATTTGAGCAGTTGCAGAACATTCTCGAGAAGCAGGGCTACGGGAAGGGCCTGACTTGAATCAGGCTGGGCCAGAGAAGGCAGGTTTACTTGGTGTGCAGCATGGGAAAGGGCATTTTCCTGAGCCTGAGCAAGGGGAAGCAGGCTTCATAAACAGCAGCAGGGTCCAAGTTTAATAAACAGAGGCGCCCTCGGCCCTAAAAATACAAGGTGAGCTGACAAGAGCAGCATTCCCCACTCACAGACTTTTATGGGGCCATTGCTGGCAGCTCTTGTACCAGAAGTGGTGGGAGATGTCCTGTCTTTCTGCCTAAACAGGTGTCTTCTGCAGGTCCCCACCAGCCTGAGAAGCCAGGCCTGGTTATCTGGGACTGGCTGACCTCTGGCTGGGATTCGCACAGCAGGAAGGTCCCCTCGGGAACCTCCCTTTCCCCAGCCCCCTGCCAAGGTGCCTTTGTTGCTGGGGCTCAGCTTCTGACCTCCCAGTTGCCTTCCGTCCTTCCTCCCAGGGCCCGGCCCTTCCTCTTGCAGGGGCCTCCTGACACGGCCACTCAGAGCCCTCCCCCAAGCCTGGCCTGCCTGCCTGTGGCCTGGAGCAAGGCTCTGGACTGCGGCTGTACAACGACTTCCCTTGCTGGGTGGTACACCATTGTGTGACCGGCCTGGGCTGGCCCGGATGCCCCCTGCAGCACAGCTGTTCTGAGCTCTGGGTGATATGGGGCTGACAGTGGGGTGGGGATGGCCTCGGCCGTTTGTAAGAAAGCTCTGCTCTCAGGAAACTGGGGTGGAGGAGAGCCCAGGGAGAAAAGAAGAGACGGGAGGGCTTGGATATAGGATTTCTCTTGGTTTTAGGGAGACTCTAGCGAAATCCCACCTTCCTGCTTAGGAAGGCTTATCTTTTAAGACATGGAGGCAAATGCCTTGTCCAGCGCCTTCCATGGCTCCTATCTCTGAGCTTCTGGCACTCTGTCACATCAGAGGGTTGTCAGCGTTGTTACGTGTCTGTTTCTCCCCACTAACTGTAGGCTCTGTGAGGGCAGAGCTGTGGCCAACCCATCTCTGCCTTACAGGCCTGGCACATATTTAGTGTTGAATGAATGAATGAAATAATGAATTAATAACTCTTACTTGCCCTTGTCCAACAGGAAGGTTGGTCCTGTGCTACCCCTGAGGGCTGGCTTGAACCAGGCAGATAACTGTAGGTGGGAACAAGAGGATTGCATATGGGTCTGGTGGGTGTCTTTAGACAGAGGTATGTACCCTGTTAAACCATGGTGACCTTTCCTGGAACTTTGAGATGGCTGGTCTGAGGCTTCTCGGGGCTCTGGTTGGTCTAGGAGAGGCTGGAATGATCCTACTTCTTCAAACACTCCTCCAGGGAGATCTGCCCAATGGCAGAGAAGGTCCCTTCTCTGGTCACCTTTGGCTTGGGGGCACTCATGACCCTGGAAGGTTCACAGTCCAGACGTGACAGTCTGGTCAGTGGCAACGAATCTTTAAGGGTTCAGCACTCCTTGGAGACAAATGCCAACTCTGGGGAGCTGGGGGCAGTGGCTGTAGGGTTCTAACTTAGCTGGGGCAGGAGGGAGTGAAGGGATGCCTGAGAAAACATTGGCACCAGCCCTTGGGGCCTGCTGCAGACAGACATCATGGGGAGGATATGTAGACAGAGAGCCCTGCTCTGGGCTCTGAATGCTGCCCTGGGTCTAGACCACCTGTGGCTCCCTGGACCCGCCCTGGCTTATCACTCGCTCTTAGGCCTTTGTTCAGGTTGATGCCCAGATCCAAAATATGCTTTCCCTCTTTGTTGTGCTAACTGTGACTGACTGACAAGACAGCCGAGGTGTCACCTGCCCCTAGGAAGCCTTCCCCAAGGTCCATCTACACCTTGACTTCATTGTCTCCCTTACTTGGCTGCACTTCATTGTAGCACACTGGCTTCATCTCTGTATCTCTGGGGCCTGGCACAGAGTGGGCATTCAGGGAATGCTGGTTGAACAAATAACTGAGCAAATAGTCCAGTGCTAAGTTCTCAACAATGCTCCTGTGGTCCCTGCAGTTCTTTACTGTGGTGTTGCCAACAAAATATCAAATCAAAGTGATCTTTTCCCAACATGAAGAAGCAGAAAAAACTTGAAGGGATGGATTCATTTTGACTTAAGAGTTTTTTCCTAGAAATGTTTCCCCAGCTGGTACTTGATACTGTTTGTCTATTATGATATTACAGCCCCCAGGACCCATATACACACATATACATACACCCCATCCCTGATCTTGGTCATCCTGAAGGTGTTTTCTGGGAGCAGTGTTAGTGATGACCAGGACGAAGAAGGTAGACAAAAGGAGACTGCATTTCTCACCACCCAAATTCCCACACTTCTACCAGGGAGCTGGAACAGGCCAAGACCTGCTTTAAGGAGAACCAGAATGCTCTCCCTGTGTGTGTGAGGAGGCAGTGCTTGTGGGTCTCCACTGGGCTTGGGTGGATCTCTGCAGAGGGTATGGTCAACAGATGAAACTTCTGACCATGGGGACCAGCCCCAAGTTCTATGGGGGCTGCTTGGGGAGTAGCCCATTCATTTTGGGTGGTTAAATGTGGCTAGGGTGATTTCACATTTCTCTAATTCTCATTTCTTCCTGGGACCAAAAGGAAACCAGATGTTGCCTCCCCAACTCAGGGTCTTAGAGTATTATGGGTCTCACCTACTGCCTCCTTGGGAAACTCTAGGACTGTGGGGTTTGGGGAAGCATGGGGAGTGGGCATGAGAGTGGTGTGTTCACTGGCCTAGGTTAGGATGAAGAAGAGCAGCATGGCAATTGCTGAGCTGCCCATCTCTTTCTCACTAACAGAGCTCTATTTTTATTTGAGGCAGTGTTATATGTGGCCCCCAAGTAATAAGCCAGTCCCAACAATCCTGTCCCTCATTTTTTCCAACCTCCTTACAGCTAGGGTGCCCCTGGGAACCTCCTCTGGCTAATGAGTCACAAGAGAACTCTGGAGAACAGTTCCAGAAAATTTTGTGCTTTCCTGATAAAAAGGCAGAAATTGCTTGCATGGCTCTTTGTTTTTTTGTCATTTTCTGCCTTGAATGCTGACATGATGGCTGGAGCTATAGCAACCATGTTGCAACCATAAGGGAAAGGACAAGAAACATTAGCTCTGACATCACTGAGCACAAAATCAAAGTGTGTATTTCCACAAAGTTTCTCTGTGGAATTGCTGTTATGTGATAAAAATGTATTCTCATTTATTTATGAATCCATATTTGAGTTTCTGTTACTTGTAATCAAACACATCTTTAAATGCTATTGTAGAGAAGACCAAGAAGATGATTCACTCTGAAGCTAGGTGCAGGTACAGAGGGGTTGCCACATAAAAAAACTGAGTCCCTCCATGTCGCCACAATAAATGATACCCTACCTGTCCTCCCCTCAGTTAGTTATATATGTTCTGTAAATATGTTTCTGTTTCGCTTACTGGGTGTGATTGGTTGAAGTGATTACTATCATCCTGGGGTCTTCAGGATGTGGTTTCCTGGGATTGGCCCAATTCCACCATCCTCCCCAGAGAAACTCCACATAAAAAGCCCTACCTAGATCTGCTCTGACCCCACAGTTCACAGTGCTACTGACAAAAGAGAGGGGTCTAACAGAGTCACCTTTGGAGGGCAGAAGGATGGAACTGAGGTCTCATTTACAATCAGGGTGCCTAGGATAAACAGATTACACAAATGTCTCAATCCTTACACCTCCCTGTATGTACACTCTGTGCAGTGTGCCTTTGCAGTTCATTCCTTCAAGAGATCAAGTTTATTTCCCCATATCTTGAACCTGGACTGGTCTTCTGACTTGCTGTGGCAAACAGAAATGTGGCAGAAGCAACCATGTTCAGTTCCAAGCCTGGGCCTTATGAGGCCTTGCATGCTTCTGCTCTTTTCCCTGGACCTTTTCTGGCTCCACATGAACCAGTATGGACTAGCCTTCTAGAAGGAGAGAGAGAGGTGGCCCAGTTGCCCTGTTATCCTGGCTGATGGGAAACCAACCCCCAAAAGAACAGCTATTCAACTGATACACACAGCTGTCTACACACACATGTGGGAGCCCAGCTGACAGCAGAACCACCCTCCAGATAAGCCAGGTCTCAAGTGCCAGCCTGCAGAACTGGAGCTAAGTCGATGGTTGTTTAATGCCTCTGGTTTGGTTTTGAATGCAGGAATATTGTGGTGATAAGATAGCTGATACACTCCTCTTCCTCATGGTTTACCAAGCGCTTCCACAGACAAGAGCTAACTCAATTCCCCACACACCACCTATGAAGCAGATATTATCTCTCTTTTATAGATGACAAAACCAATATTCAGAGAGGTCCTGACTTGCTCATGATCATGCAGCCAGCTCACAGTAGAAATCACAGTCCAGCCCATCACCCCACATGGTGTCACCATCCAGCCCCGCCAGCCCCACCTCCCTCTCCAACTCTGCAGACTTTGCACACTGCCTTGAGCAGCGGTCCCACCCATCCACGCATCAGGCTGGACCACAGACATGAGCCCCCTGACCCAGAAATGTTGCCACAGCATGTTACACCAACATGACGCAGGGGAAGAGCCCAGAGGGCACCTTTCCCCATTTGGCACAGAGGCCCACAGATGTGCAGCACACTTGGCCGGCGGTGTGCAGGCTGGCCAGACCCCGAGGTACAGGCTCCCTCTGTGTGGTCTCCTAGCACTGCCCCGGGTGAGCAAATACGGCTAAATCAAGGCTCAGAGTGGCTGCAGAGGCAAGTGAACCAGCACCCTAGCTTGGCACACACAGGCCCTCCATAAAATACTCACAGGCTGAGGGATTCAAGGCATGATAATGGAGTTGTTGCGAACTCACCGGCGCGTGGCATTCCACTCCTACCCATCTCGTCCCATGGCACAGAAAGCAGAGCTGCCCCTCCCCCACCCTCCTCTCCCAGCGGCCGCCCCCGATCACTCACCGATAGGGTAGGGGTGCCCTCGTCCTCCACGGTGACCACCAGGTGGTAGAAGCTCTGACGCTCGCGGTCAGGTGGGGCGGGACGAGTGGCGATCTCGCCACTGATGCGGTCCATGCGAAAGGTCATGTCCTCATTGCCCCCGGTGATATAGTAGGACAGGATGCTGTTGATCCCGATGTCACGGTCAGTGGCTCTCACCTGGACCACAGCAGTGCCCCCGCCCACGTTCTAGGGGGAAAGCAAGAAAGCAGTCATTCTAGGTTCAAGGCCTTTGGGGCAAAGTCTAGCTCCTGCTCTTGCTCGGGAGCCCAAGACTGGTACCTCTAGAAAGCTCTGCTCTGATGACCCCAGGACAATAGTGAGGCAGATAAAGACGATGGTGGCGAACATCCTGCGGGTACCTACTACATGCCTCGGCCTTCGTGAACACATCAAATCCTCTTACAATGCTATAGATTAGGTCACCCTATTTACAGATGCAAAAACTGAGGTTCAGGGAAGGAATGTGTGCAAATCATACAGTCAGTGGCAGAGCCAGGATCTGAATCAAGGGAGGTCTTCATGAATGTTCAACCTGACACCCACTAGTGCCTGGGCAAAAATTTTCCTGGAGTGGCTTAATCTTATGACTGAATAATAAATGAACTGTTTATACAGATATCGAAAAGAAACTTATGGTTACCAAAGGGGAAACTGGGGGCGGGGTGTGGGCATAAGTCAGGAGTTTAGGGTGAACATACACACCCTTCTATATACAAGATAGATAATCAGCAGGGACCTACTGTATAGCACCATGAGTTTGGGTAAACTCCGGGAGTTGGTGATGGACAGGGAGGCCTGGCGTGCTGCAGTCTATGGGGTTGCAAAGAGTCAGACATGACTGAGCAACTGAACTGAACTGAACTGAACTGTACAGCACAGGGAACGCTACTCAATATTCTGTGATAACCTATATGAGAAAAGAATCTGAAAAAGAATGAATACATGTATAACTGAATCACTTTTTTGTATACCTGAAACTATCACCATATTGTAAATCAACTATACTCCAATAAAGATTTTTTTAAAAATGAACAGTTTTATTTAAAGGCAGCTCTCCCAGGTAAACCTCAGTTTCCTGTTGGTGGTGAAATGCCACTTTCTTCTTTCCTTTTTTTTTTTTCCAGGACCTGGCCCAGGTGTCAGGGATTGAACCATGAAAGAGTAAGCCATGTCCCCAGCCCCATGATCTGAGAGACTAGCGGGCCAGGCAGATATTTAAACAGGTGCTTCACAGTTGGCTATACCCGCTCTTCATTCTGGACAGCTGTATGGGCCCCAGGGCTACCCTCACCTCGTTGACGCTGACATTGTATCCAAAGGGGCTCTCGATCACTGGAGGGTTGTCATTGATGTCCAGGATGGTCACCTGCAGGATGTGGTCCTTCTTCCGTGGAGGGGTGCCACGGTCGGACGCCACAACCTGCAAGGAGGGGGAAGACTGGAGTCAGGGTTAACAGGTCGGGGCTGGATGAGGAACATGGAGTCCAGATGGGCTGTCTGCTCAATGGGGAGGGCTGCGAGGTCAGAGAGACTTGCTGGCCCATCTCTGCCCCCTGGCCCTTCGCCTCTCCCCAAGGTTTCACCTTTTGCCCCATGCTGCAAACAATTGTTGCCCGATTCTTATCTGTTTGGAGACCTGTCTTTGCAATCTGACTCTGATGCGTTTAGTCTTTACCTCCCTATTCTGCCCCCGACTGTAACCTTGGGCCTGCAACCAGACCCAGGGCTCCTGTGTTTAGCTTCTATGCCTCTGCTGCATGCACTCAGATCTGCTCTCTGGTAAATAGAGAAAGAGCTTCAAATAATCTTTTTAGGAATGAGTGGGAATCCTCAGGCTCATAGACTGAGCCTGTCGCTAGGAGCCTTGATATTTTCTGGAGGCCTACAGTGTGCTAGAGCTCAGATCCCTGCGGAAGCATGGCTCTGGGGTCCCCAGAAACCCCTCAGGAAACATAGTGCATACATGCGTGCTACGTCACTTCAGTCTTGTCTGACTCTCTGTGATTCTATGGACTGTAGCCCGCCAGGCTCCTCTGTCCATGGGGATTTTTCAGGCAAGAATACTGGGGTGGGTTGCCATGCCCTCCTCCAGGGGATCCTCCCAACCCAGGGATTGAACCCACATCTCCTGCGACTCCTGCATTGGTAGGCGAGGTGGTTACCACTAGCGCCACCTGGGAAGCCCCAGGAAACAGTAGCCAGAGCAGTTCAGCAATAACGGAGGCCTTTGTGATTCCTCACCTGCATTTATGTCTCACTTCAGCAGAGAAGTCAGGTTTTTCTGCCCATTGCATAAGAGGGGAAACTGAGGCCCGGACAGAAGAGACCACCTGCCCGGCTCACAGTGTGCTTGTGGGAGAGCCAGTGCTCCATCAGCTGCCAGGCTTTCTCTCCTGGCTCTTACAGCAGGGACGACCACCCCTGCTGCTTCCTGCTCTGGGTCCAGGGACCCCTTCCAGCACACCATTTTTCCCAGATCAGCCTTGCGCATGCTCTTGGCCCTAAGGGGTGCTGCCTGCCCCATGGTGCTTGGTGACATAGGAAGCTGATCACCAGGGCGTGCTGACGGGCTGAGTGCTCTCGGGATGGAAGGGGTTGCTGCCAACCTTGAGGATGTAGCGGTCCAGCTCTTCTCTGTCCAGAGGTCTGGCCACAAATATTTCACCAATGGAGTCGTTGGTGGTGACGATCTCAAAGGCCCTGGCGATGTTACCAGAGACCAGGGAAAAGAACACCTGTCAGGGAAGAGAAAGGATGAGGGGTGAGGGTGAAGAAGTGGAGAGGACGAGAAGCTGGCCAAACCAAGGCACATTCCCCTGTCCGCTGGGGCCCTCTGCTCAGCCTGGGTGATTGAGAAGAATGCGTTTTATGCAGAAGTGATGACATCCCTCAAAATGGGGTCCACTGAGGGGGCAGAGTGTCTGTGACCGGCTCCAGGGGATGGGAAATGACATGAGCATGGGGCCAGAAAGGCAACTGTGAGTCCCACTACAGGTGATTTCCCAAGGTGGGGGGCAGGGAAGCACTGAGCCCCTTGCAAGGAGAGGCACGGCCGTGGTGTCACGTGGCTCTGTTCAGCTCTCACAACGGCCCTGATAAAGGAGCTGTCCTCTCCAGCTCAGAGAGGAGGCTCAGGAACAAGAAGGTCACGCAGCTCGCAAGTGTCCAAGAGAACAAGGATTTGAACCCACAGGCTTCTGACTCCAGAGCCCTCTAGAGGTGTCCAAGCATTTCAAAAATGGTGGAAACCTCCTCAAACACAGCTCAGTTTGATGGACAGATCAGAGTGGTGTGAAGACTGGCATGCTGTCACCCCTCTTCCTTGTGCTCTGGGGGTGCCCCAACCTGTAGCGGTGGGGAGGGGGCGCCCGAGAAGCAGGGGGAGGAGTGTGTCCTCTTGGGGCCCTGGGGCTGTGTGGGGAGGGCTGGCCCCAGGGGTGAGATGCTGTGTGGTTTGTGGATGAGGTGACCAAGGGGTCATGGAAAGGTTAAAACCCTCTGTTTTCAGCTTGCTGCGGGGACTGAGCCGTGGCCAGCTGTGGGTGCCATTTCCCTAGGGTCCAGGCAGGGCTGACAGCTTGCATAGCTCTGTCTCTTGGACACGGACTGCAGTGAGGGCAGGGTTGTCCTGCTCAGGGCCCGGCAGAGCCTGGACGACCTGCTCCTGCTTAGGATGGGGATGGCTCCAGTGACCCCTCTGACTGAAGGCCTGTGGGAGCCCTCACAGCGCAGATCTGGACTATTTCACTGGTACCCACCTGCCCGTTGCTGCCAGCATCTGGGTCCCGGGCCTTGACAGTGGCCACGCGCTGGCCCACGGGGCAGTCCTCAGGCACACTGATCGCTGAGTCAGAGGTGAAGTCGAACCGGGGGCTGTTGTCATTCTCGTCCAGCACAGTAATGTAGACCTGGGAGTGAACATGGCCAGAGACTTCCACCTCCTTCCCTTCTTGGGCCCCAAAGATGGGGTCCCACCATGGGCCCAACGGGGACCACACCTCCAATGAGTTCCAGCAGGTCAGCAAGCTTTCAGAGCCTGCCTAGGCCAACCTGACTTGACACAGAGGCCCTGAGTGGGTTTCTTCTGAGAGTGTGGTGTGGGGGGTGGGGGGGCGGTGCTGCAGACAAATGCTGGGAGCCTGGAGGGCACTCAGAAGTGGTGGGGCCTGGGAGAACTGGAAGGCATAGCCCTGGCTAAAGGAAATAGAAGCTACTTAGCTCCAAATTTGTGAGGGTGTGTCAGCTTGGCATTGGCATAGCTTCCTGTTTTTTCAAAAGGAACTAAGGAATCCAGATTTCTGTGTGGAATTAGGTGGTGATTATTGGAAGGACTGATGCTGAAGCTGAAACTCCAATACTTTGGCCACCTCATGCGAAGAGTTGACTCATTGGAAAAGACCCTGATGCTGGGAGGGATTGGGGGCAGGAGGAGAAGGGGACGACAGAGGATAAGATGGCTGGATGGCATCACCGACTCGATGGGTATGAGTTTGAGTAAACTCTGGGAGTTTGTGATGGACAGGGAGGCCTTGCATGCTGCGATTCATGGGGTTGCAGAGTTGGACACGACTGAGCGACTGGACTGAATAAAAATTAAAAAAAAAATTTTGTGCAGCCCAGCTAAAACACATCTGGTAACCAGGTATTGCTCGAAGGCCTCTTCATTTGCACCTTTAGAGGGAAGGAACCAGGACTCAGGAGCAGGAGAGGGGACTTAGGTGGCTTGGTGGTCCCAATGTGGAGAGGGAAGGGAGGGAATTTTCCAACTACCATATAAAAACAGGGGACATGTAAGTTGCATGCGAAGAGCACACTGTTTTGTGCCTGCAGCTCAGGCTTCTCCTTCAGGGTCTGATGAGCAAGCCTGGAGAGAAGGCCCGGCTGGGGATGCAGCTTCCAGCCCATGGATGGCCACGGGCCATGTAGCCAGAGTCATAGGTGCCCCTCAAGTTCACTGATGAGGGGACTGAAGTTGGGGTGGGAGGGAACCAGGCTCAGGTTTTAGCTATCCCAAGCCAGACCTCCACCCCACCCGACTCTCCTTCCTCAGGCCTGGGGCTCCAGGGCTCCCAGGTCTACTTGCTTCCTGTGTGCACAGGACTCCATGGGGAACCTGTGGAAGCGCGCCACCATACAGAGAAGGTTCCATTCATCCCCCCTCCTTCCTAATCAGGAATTCCCCCTTCTTGGTTCTAACCACACTTCCAAATTATAGGCAGCTGTCAGAAATGTAGGGAACAAACCCAGGCTTCACAGCAGGGCCAGTTCTACCACTTACTAGCTGTGTGATATGGCAAAAGTTACTCAACTTCTCTGATTTTCCATTTCCTCAGATGAGAGTAGGAACAAGAACACCTACAGCATCAGGATGCTGGAAGGAATAAATGAGCCAACAAAAAGTGATGGTGCAGGAAAAAGTGGTCCCTGTCCTGCATCTGGTCTGACAAGATGCTGCCTACCCATCATGAATTTTCATCGGGGAGTTCTGTGAAGTCCCAGAGCCCCAGTCTGCTCATCTGTGAAATGGGCATAATAATGTCTACCACGCTGTTCTCAGGGGGAAAACAAACAAGGCTCCCACAATCTGTGTGTGTTAGTTGCTCAGTTGTGTCCGACTCATGGACTGTAGTCTGCCAGGCTCCTCTGTCCATGGGATTTTCCCAGGCAAGAATACTGGAGTGGGTTGCCATTTCCTCCTCCAGAGGATCTTCCTGACCCAGGGAATAGACTCATGTCTCCTGTGTCTCCTGCACTGCAGACAGATTCTTTACCCTCTGGGCCATCCGGGAAGCACTCTCCCAAACTCTTCTCACTCTGGTCAAGATCTTGTGGGGAATCCCCATGCTTTCTCTCACGTCAGGGCCTCTGCATATGCCATTTCCTCCACCTGAAATGCTCTTCCTTCTCTATGCTTTCTGAGGAATCTCAGCTTGAATCACTTCCTCCAGGAAGCCTTCCTTGATTTCCCTGATATCTTATTATCCATTCTGTTGTGGCATATATTTATTGGTGTGATAATTTGATCAGTGTCTTTCCCCTCCCTCTATTTTACGTCTGTGAAGGCAGAGGCTGTGTCTGATTTCGGTTTCCTGTTGCGTATACCCTAAGCCAGCCCAGAGGCTGGCACACAGTAGTTGCTCCCTCTAGGATTACTACTCTGATGATGTGTTCTGGCAATGGGGACTCTGCATCAGTGAGTGAGGAGGGAGAGCAGATACCAATATCTACGGGAAGGAGCCATGGGTCTGTGCCCTCACCCAGGGTCTCATGGTCCAAATATCCCCACCCTCATCCCTCAAAAGCCTGAGAGTATTACTCAGAGCTCCTACAGCAGAGCTGTCCCCACCTACCCTGCCCCTTCCGGCTGCCTCCCCACCCGTCTCAGGGCCACGGGGACTGCTGGGATGGGAGGAGTCAGATGTAGGTGAGCTGTGGTTTGGGGGTTCCGGCCTCACAGAGGAAATGGTGGTGCCTTTAAAAGGCCCCTCAGCCTGCCTCCACCCCAACACCTCCAAGTCTGGTGTATCTGGGCCAGTGGCTCTGGGAGCCTCTGAGAGGAAGCCAGGGCAGAACAAAGCGGGGTGGGTCCTGCTTCCTGGAAGACGGCGAAGGGAGTAGAAATACAGGGGCCCACGCAGGAGTGTGTGCTCTGGAACGCCCGCGCCAGCCTGAGCACAGGAAGTGGCCGCCTGGCCCCCCGAGGGGCTTTGGCACCCCGTGGGGAATGTCCCTTGACAGCAGGGAAGAGGGACGACTGGGCCCGCTTTATGGATGAAGCTGCTGGGGCTCGTGAAGGGCCCTGATGAGCCCTCCTGGAAGACCAGGAGCCTCGCCGGGAGCTGCAGGACCCAGAGCACCTCCCTGCCATCTGCTGCCTGCGGGCGCTGCTCACTGGCCGCCCTCAGGGACCAGGGGTCGCAGGGAGCTGTGCGAGCTCCCAGTTGCTTGTAGCCTCACTCAGCCCAGGCTGGCCCCGGGGATGGTGGGGTCTTTTGGGTACGGCCTAGCCGCAACCAGGGCCCCTGGAGTCAGCACCTCGAGGGAGCCACGCGCGGGTCACAGGACACCAAGCAGCTGCATTTGGCTCTTAGCCTGGACATCAGGTTCGCTTCCTCCTTGAGGCGAAGGTGAAAGGGACTCAACGGGGGTGAAAACATGGCTGGAACCAAGGCTAATGACTAGCTGGCCACCCCACAGTTTACAGATGGCCTCAGACCTGTCTGGCTGGAGCCCAGGCCGAATCCATAATGTTCTCCTCAACGTGGCAGGAGACCACCTCAAAACCCGCCCCGGGTCTCACCTCCATATCCATTCCTAGTCCGAGATCATCACCTCTCCTACCCTTCTAGGAATCTTGCCTGACACCCCCAACCTCAGCAGTCACCCTCCCCCCAGTCTACAAGGCCTCTGTATCTTTTCTGAGAGTCCTCGGGGGTAGGGACTCACACCATATGCCAACCACTGACCCTCTCAGCACTCCCCAGGCACTGGCACTAGCGCCTTACTCCACATGACTACCGTTAACACACTTGTTACACCAACCCTGAGAGAGGGAAGGGGCCCCCCTTACAGACGCTGCTCCCATCACCCCTCCTAGCCCACAAAGGCCTCCTATCTGCTCATCGCATGCTCTGAGGAAGGCAGGGCAGCTAGCATGGTCCCCGCTTTAGATCTGATGAGAGGAACCAGAGAGGATGCACAACTAGTTCACGTCACACAGCCCAACAGAGGAGCAGAGCGGGGATGAGGCCTCAGTGTTCCTTCCACGGTGTGTTTCACCTACCCCATGTTAGTGTAACACCCACCCAGGCCGCCGTGGGAGGTGTGACGGGACACAGAGGGCAGAGAGGACGGAGCCGGATGTGGAGTTTGTGCTTGGGAGGGGCCTGGGCTCAGGTGTGAGAGTGGATGGGCTGGGGAGGTTGGGAGGGGTCTGAGCAGGGACCAGCGGCAGGCCTGTCCACATGCCCTCTCCACAGGAGAGGCAGGAAGGCCCAGCACCTCACAGGGCCCAAGCCAGTCCTGGCCACAGACAGCCCACAGGTTACTTACCTTCTGTAGGTGGCAGAGGTGGCAGGAGGCGGCCGAGGGAGAGAAAGAGGAAAAATGCAGGTGGTTATCAGTCCCAGCTCCCCCAGCCCCGGCTCCTGGAGCAGTGGTCTGTCGAGGATGCCACCCCTCTCCCACTGGTCTGAGGTCTCAGCCCTGCCGGGGCTGCCCAGGGAGGTGTGACACGGCCAGCTGCAGCGCCATCCCTGGGTGACTGAAACCCTCGTCCACTGCCTCCCTGCAGGTTGGGGGGCCTTGGAGAGGTGATGGGCTGTACCTGTTGGGGGCTCTCACCCGGGGACCCACTCACCACGGTGGAGTCCACCTTGGGGCCGCCGTCGTCTGCCACCACCGTCAAGGTGTAGAAGTCACCTTTCTCCCGATCCACAAGGCCCTTGACCGTGATCACACCCTGCAGGGAGGGGGCCAGATGGACAGTGACATCGTATTCCAAGCAGTCTTGTGCCATCCCTGGACGGTCGGCCCACTTTCCCACCTCCACAACACTCCCTCTGCTGGTACACATCTCCGTAATGCTCTGTCCACTGAAATCCTACTTCTCTCTCAATCCCACTCGGATCCTGCCTCTTCCACGCAGGCGTCCCGCTTCCCTAGCCAGGTTCGGGCGTTCTCTTCTTTGGGCCCCAGAGGTGCTCTATTACCCTTTTACCATAGTTTTTTTCATACCTTTCCTTGTGGTGCTCTGATCTGCATATTAGATTATTCTTGCTTCTGCTGCTCCTAGCCTGAGAGCTCTGTGAGGGCTGGGAAAGGTCTTATTCATCTCTGAGCCCCCCCATCATGACCTGTGACAAGGCCTGGCACACTGCAGCAATTACTATCTTGCCTAATTTCAGAGAAGGGATTCTGACAGAAGACCCACTAAAGCAAAGTTGGAAGAGGAAGGTCTAGGCAGTAGATAAGACATAGCTGCACTAGACACCTAGCTAAGAAAAGCTATTGCAGTAATGCCCTAAATTTATATCTGCGCTTCCTAACAGCCAAGGTAAAAAGGGAAACGTGATGACCTGCACAACTTTCATTGTCTAGTTAATAAGAAGACAGCAGGTTGCCTGCGTATAAACTTTATCTTATCACTACATGTTAAAGGGATGTATTAAAGGGATGTTTATGACAAAGAAGAGAGTGCTGGTCATATAGAAGGAGCTCAATCAACGCGGGTTAGCTTTAAAGGAATTGCGCTCCCTGCCCTCTGATGGAGCCCTGGCTGGGCTTGTCCCCAGCCTCCCTCACCGTGATGGCGTCTATCTTGAAGAGGGCTTTGGCCTGGGCGCTGGTGTAGGCATCAAAGCGGTAGGTGATCTGGTTGAGGTTGTCAATGGAGTAGGCCTGGACACGCACAATCTCGGTGCCCAGTGCCAGATTCTCCCAGATGGCAGCCTCGTAGGAGGCGTTGGAGAATTGCACAGCCTCATCCAGCTCGTTGAGCAGAGTGATGTAGACGCTGCAGAAGCCCTGGTTGAAGGGGAGTGCCTGGTCAGTGGCGGACACGTTCATCAGGTAGCTGGTCTTGGTCTCGTAGTCCAGGTAATCCACGGTGATAATAAGCCCCGTGCTCTCATCAATCTCAAACTTCCCCTCAGCGCCCGACAGGATGCGGTAGTTCACCAGGCCACCGTCCCCTGCAGGAGGATGCAAGAGGCTATGCAGTTCAGGCGCGGGTGGGCTGCCTCGTGGTTTTACGAGCTGCCCCAGCACACCCACTGCTGTCCCAGAGGGACAGGGCGATGGGCCTTGGCTTGCCTACCCAGTGTGCACCACCCCCGACCTCTGTGGGTTGGATTTTCCCAAGAGAAACACAGAGGATGCAGTCAAGGTCAAGGATGGCAAGGCCCAGCATGCGCTGTTGACTCCCCCGGGGTCTGGCCTTGAGATGAGAGATATGCCAGTGGAGGATTCAGCTCCTGGAGTCCTAACATTTGGGTTCAAGTACCTCCACTGAGTATTTGGACAAGGAGACAGTGGGGTAATTAGGGATCTCTTATGTAGTGGAGGCTTTGATTTAGCAAGTGTTAGATGGGGCAACATCCTCAGAGGTGGCTAAACCTTCATTTGGTCCCTCTAGCCAAAGGGTTCCAGTGTCAGAGTCACCCTTCTTTGTTCTGCCCACTCCCTGCCCCCCAGTCCCTGTGGCCTTGGAGTACATGCTTCATCCAGGAGCCAAAGTTGGGATTCCTTAGCTGAAGTCCACATACTTCAGAGAGGATGGTTATAAAATCACTCGGGAAATCCTAGACTTCCTTGAAATTATTTGTAAAATTCTAGGTGCATTCTTTCTGGGAAGGGATCCATAGCGTTCACTAGTTTCTCAAACAGATTCCCGACCCAGAAAAGGACTTGAACCACTATCTCCCAGCAATGCCTGTGTGACCTGCACCATATAAACCTGTCGTTTAAGGGAGAGCAATCACCCAGGAGTTTTCAGGCCTATTTCTCCACCTACTCTATCCCATGCTCCAGGAATGAGCTGGGGAGGCTGACAGGGACTGGGTTGGAAGCCATGAGAGCAGCTGACATGAAAGAAGGGCAAGATCTGTGAAACTAGAAGGATAGGAAGGGCTCTCCTCTGGCTGTATCCCTGGCCTGGGGCAGAGGCCTAGATAACCAGGCCCTGTAAAGAGGACCAGAGTGACCTGACTGCCTTTCTCCTTCACTTTGCGCTGCTAACGGTGGCCACCTCTAGGGCTCCAGGGATGTCCACTGCCCTGCAGAACAAGACACTGGCTTCTGTTAAATGTGTGTGTGCCAGGCCCTGGGCTGTGCTGGCTGGAGGAGCAGGCCTCAGCCAGCTTTTGGACAAGAACTTCACCCCTCCTGGCCCTGCCCAGCCCCTAGCCAAAGGCTAGCCGGGAGCTGCCAGGTCCTGGGATGACAAACCTGGACTTCCCCAGCTTGTGACCTCTCCTCTCTCTGAAACCAGGACCACTTCCCAGACTCCTTTCCTCCTGGGACTGGGAATCTGGTGGGGATCCCAGGAGTCCCTGCCCACTTGGGAGCCACTGAGTGGGGGAGCACAGGGCAACCAGAGGACGCCAGGCCCTGTGGGAGAGGGGGCCGGGGCTGTGGCCAGTCACTCTGGGGAAAGGACTCCCTGCCTTCCTCCTGCCGGCCTCACCCGTGTCTCGGTCCGTGGCTCGGACAACGATGACTGACGTGCCAATGCCCGCTGTCTCGCGAAGCCCTAGGCGGCTGTACTGCTGCTGCGTGAACACCGGGGCCTCGTCGTTGACATCCTCCACGTACACAATCACCTGTGGGAGCCGGCCCGGGACGAAAGGTCAGGGTAGGGGTCGGGGGAGCCCAGGGCTGTGCCCACCTGAATCTGCATATGTGGTTACTGTGCTCCTAGGCCAGCTATGAGCTCTCTACAAAGGGCCTGGGGTTGTCTGGCTGGTCACTGTGTCCCCACACCTCACACAGTACCTGGCATGTGGCAGGTGTTTAAATATCATTTTGTCAGAGAACAAATCTTGTCTGGCTCTTGACTCTGCTATGAAGCCTGTGGGAACCTGTGGCTAATTGGTGAAACTTGGGCTGTTCAGCTTCTCAGCTATGAGACAGTCACATCAGTTCAACAATTCACACCCTGTGCCACTCCTAGGATGGTTATGAAGGCAAAATGAGCCAGGGCTTCGAAAAAGTGCTTGAAAAGTTTAAAGGGACCCCATTCAAACACCAAGATACCTCCGGGAGAAAAGACATGAAAACATCCTTGGTCATAGCAGACCTCCAGATTCATAGACTCCTCCAGATTCTCACGCGCTCTCTCTGGTGCGCTCACTGCCAGTGTGCAACACTGCGGCTCTTTGTGGGGGACCAACCCCACCCCGCCAGCCCCACTCCTGCTGCCGGAGCCAGGAGACGCTCAGGGAGCGGGAGCCGCCTGGGAACTACGCCCACTCAGGCTAAGGCAGCCCTCAGCCTCTGACTGATGGGCAGCTGAGATGACCGTCCCCCGAACTCCCTAGGGGACTGAGTCAGTTTCCTGTGTTCCACTTTGCTGGCTGCCTTTCCTTCCTGGTCCATGCCCCTTCCGGCTTTTCCTGGGCACACTTCCGATACTTCCTACTAATCACGTTCACATGAACCCTTGTCTCAGGATTGGCTTCTGCAGACCCAGCCCAAGACAGTGGTTGTCCCTGAGTTGTGGAATTATGCATGATTTTCATCACTGCTTATTTACAATTTCTAATTTCTCCCTATCGAACATGTATGTCTTACATAACAACAACAGCAAAAAACAAAACAAACAATGTGAAAGATGGAGAGAGCTGTGACGGCCAGAGATCAGCACGTCACTCTTCTTTTGGTACACCCCTCTCCTTTCAACACACACACAAGCATGTGACTGTGCACAGGTCTGGCCCAGGCAGGAGTAGGACCAGGGCTGTGTCCAGAAGGACCAGTGTGGCGGGGAGGGGAGTTATAGTCAGAGGGTAGTGGGGCTCAAGGAACCAGAGGGAGGCTCAGAGCTCCTGCCTCTTTTCCCAGATGAGGGAACAGAGGCCCAGAGACGGGGAGGGACTTGGCCGAGGCCTCAAGGTCACTGACAGCTGGGAAGAGAGTGATGGTTCTCCTGGTTCCCAGTCCAGCAGCCCTACCACTCTTCGCTCCATGCTGGGGATGAGCTGGCCCCAGAACAGGAGAGAGACCCTCCTTCCAGACTAACAGAGCCTGGGCCAGCAGGAGCTTGCCAACAGAGCAGGCAGGAGCCAATGGGGCTGGGGCAATGACGCGCGGCGTGGAGTGCGCATGTGGTCCCCAGTGCCAATGGCGGAGCAAGGTCCCATCTGAGAACATGAGTATTTGGGTTCTGATTGATCACTGCCACTCAGATCAGCCTCAGCTTCTCTTCCTGGGTTAGTGGGGAATTAGCTGGATGGAAATGAAGGGGCTTCTGTTGGTATAAGCAGAAATGGTGACCTGAGTGGCAGACAACTATGAGGTGAGTGGGGTGGCAGAGTAGTGGGGAGGAGATGTCTCTGGGGGTAAAGTTTTCTCTACTTCCCTGCTCTTGGGGCCCCTGTAGTTCTGCTAGGTCATCAAATTTTCATGTCCAGACACCCAGAACCCAATATGCAAACTAGCATGCCTACTCCAGAGCACAGCTGCTCACAAGCCAGAACCTTCTAAGTCTGGCTTCACCAAGAACTTGGCTGGGGAGATCCTGGGTGGGGTGGGTGGGTGGGTGTGAGGGGGAATTTGCATGGATGAATTTCAGGAACTCTTTTGCTATAAACAGAAACTACCCATCCGTCTCTCGAAACTGTGAGCCTTCTCCTTCCCGAGTTGGCTTGGCCAAATGACCTTGACTCCAAGAGTCATGGCGGAAAAAAACAGGGCTAATCTGACAGTGCAATAAAGAGGAGTGAGGTAGCATGGAGCCTGGGTGTGGCCCTCCATAAGACTGGCTGCATGCCACTCTCCTCTTGCTGGTTTCAGCCTTGTTTATAGCAGCAGAGACAGGAGGCAAAATGGTGTGTGGTTTGCGAACCTGAGAGACACAGATGTACAGGAAACAGGTCTGCCAAGTTCCTGCTGAGCAGGAGGGCTCAGTGACTGAGCTGCTGGGCTCCCCGGAGAACTAGCCCCACTTTCTGTCTAGTGCTGTGCCCTCCAGAGGGGACGAGTCAGGAGACTGTGTGTGCACATGCGCACTGTCTTCAGGAAGGTCCTGGCTTTTCTTGGGCTCAGGGATGTGGGAGCTGTGTACGATAAGGGCCATCAAGTTCTGACCCCGTGGGCAAGCAACCAAATCCCCACCTTAAAAATGACTCTTGGGCATAAGGCAGCAGTGGTTTCTGTGCTCTGGAACCTTCTGTGAGGCAGTGGGGTACAGCGGTTAAGAGAACAGATCTGAGCTGACTGCCTGCCGTGTGACCCTAAACACATTGGCCAAGCCCTCCTTGCCTCAATCTCCTCATCTATAAAATGGGTATAATAACAGTGCCTACATCAGAGGGCTGTTATGAGGCTTAAATGAGCTCAAGCACAAGAGGCACTTAGAAAAGCGCCTGGCACAGAGTGAGGGTGCTTAACGTTCCGCAGGGTTGGTGGGGAGAGGCACAGAGTGTGGCTGAGCAGGTGTGGCTCTGGGTGTCTCTCCCTGCACCGATGGGCGTAGCTTGGCTTTGTTTGTTTTACACTGTACCTGGGGTGCTGCATACTATTTTGTTAGAAAGGTTTGCAGCTGCAATGCTGAGGCAGTGACAGGAGCAGACCCCGGAGAGAGGTGCCCACCCGCTCCTGGGAGGGAGGTGAGTGGGGGTGGGGCAGGAGGGCTGCAGTTACGCAGCTCGAGGTCCAGGGTGCCAAGCCAACCTACGCTGACATCGGTCACCCTGTGGCCTGAAGCTGGCCCCACTTAGGGCATGCTCTGAAGTGGGTGGGTTACTTATTCACATGCTGATTCAGTATCTCATCGTCATGAAGGTGAGCGTGGCTGTGTGGGGCTGATTCAGTGCACATTTAGGTAACTGTCTGACCCTCAGTCATCAGGGCCCTGGAATCATTCTAAACAGCCCCACGGTTTGAAACGCCAAGGGATCTGACCCCCTCGGCCACCTCCATCAGGGCAGACCTCACTCAAAGGGGCAGCCGTAAGCACTCAGGTCTCCCTCGCCATCTCTTCCTGGGGCAGAGCTGCGGGGCAACAGCAGAAGATGGGCCAAGGCTGAGTCACCTGCTCCTCAGCACCCTCCTTTGTGATGGGGACCAGAGGCAGGCTTCTGTTCATTGTTTCCAGCCTGAGGGAAACAGCGGGGTGGAGATGGGGCCGATAAGAGGAGCTGATTCTGCCCCACTCAGTTCTGGGTAAAAGTCCCTGCTTGCTCCCCACCCCAACTTTTCCCATCTTCCTCCTACTCTTCACCTCTAAGGTCTGACTCACTTTCCACCTGGTTAAGGGGAAGGGGCTGTGAGTTGCTGAGTGTGCAGTGGGGTAGTGTGGGGGTGACCTTGTAGGTCATCTCCCTTACCTCTGTCATCCCCTTGTTACTGGGCAGGAGAGTACATCTGGCCCAGCTAATGGAATATCTAGGTGCATGTTCTGACCATTCAGGAAGATTAGGGTTGATCTGATTTTAGTTGCACAGGGGAGAGGCCTGAGGGGAGTGAGGTGGGCACAGAAGAAGACATCTGATGGGGCAGCTGGGAGTGCTGACTGGAATATTTGGGAGATACTTTCAACGGAGAGAACACTGAACTTGGACTTGGAAGACTTGGGCTCAAGTCCTGGTTCGATCACAAGTGGCTCCTCTGTGCCTCAGTTTCCTCATTTGTAAAATGAAGTTGGTGACATCTATAGCTCCAAGATCACATGTGTGAGATTCCGTGGCCCACACTAGAGAGCTATGTGGATACAGGGGTTAGTATAGTAAGGGTACCTCATCCTTTAGGACGGGCATCAGCATCACTGACCCCTTTCCGCATTTGGAAAAACTCAGGCTCGGAGCAAAATGACACATCCAAGATCCCAGGTGGGTCTGAGCCCAAGGCATCCCTACTGAGCCCAGGTGTCACTCAGCACCCAGACGAGTGGTGCCCTCCCGCCCCGGGCCCAGTTGCTGGCCATCTCTGGTCCTCCCGAGGCTCTGGCTCTGTCAGCCCTGACAGCAGGGCTGAACAGAACACAGGGCTTTATGACAAGCTGCCCCATGTGCAAGCCCCCAGCCCCAGAGCGCCCTTGGCCTCACCCTGACGGAGCTCCGCATGGGGCCCAGGTCGTGGTTGTAGGCCTCCACTATAAGAACGTGTGATGAGTTCCGCTCCCGGTCCAGGGGTCGGGGCCCTCGCATGAGGAGCCCATTGCTGACGTGGATCCGGAAGTTGTTGCCATGATTACCTGTGTGGAGGGACAGAGGATATGCATGGGCTCTGCCCTGGAGTAGGACGCTTGTGAGATCATGGTTATGGAGAAAAGATGGGGAGCCCAGACCCCCAGAAGGCAGACCTTTCCCAGAGGTCTCAGGCACTTGGCCAAAACCTGAAGTGGTATAGAAGCCTCGCCTCACACTGCCCTAGCCTAGCAGGATTTGAGGGAGGGGATAGACGCTCATTCCGTGCCCCACTTATGGAAAGCCTGGAGGTCCCCTGAGACCTCCACACCCAGAGGTGTCAGCAGATTGACTATTTCAGAGGACACCGGGGCATGACAAAGAAAGGAACACGAATCAAACTCTGTGAGAGGTTAGTGAGGAAGCATCCCTCCCTCACCTTGGGGGCTCTCGTTTTCCTTTGGGATCCAGCCGCCTCCACTCACAGCGGTGAGCTCACCCCTGATTCCAGAAGCGAGATCAGCACGTGGCAGTCTCAGGCCATAGTGACTGGTTCAGGCATGGTCCCGTGATTCTAGCTGGCCCAGTGAGACTCCTCCTTGGGAGGTTGCTGGGGGGCGGGGGTGTGGGGTGGGGGCTATCCCAGTGTCCAAGGCCATGGTGACTGGTTCAGGCATGGGCCCATGATACACACTGGGCCAGTGACACTCAATGTCTTGGGGGCTCACTGCCAGGGGCTGCTCTGGTCTTCGAGGTCCCCTCTGTCAGGGTGATATCCCACTGTGGGACATGAAGAACTCAGCATAGCAGTCAAACGCATCCTCACTGAAAACACGACCAGCTTGGTGCGAGTGACTTGAGAACACCCCTGGCTTGTCCCTCTGACCTGTCTCCCAGACCCTCGGCAGCCTAGAGAAGCTCTGCTACCCTGGGTAGGAACCGCCTCCCCTGCCATCCTAGGGCAGCCCACTCACCGTGAAGGATGCGGTACCACACACGCCCAAACTCGCCCTCGTCTGCATCTGTGGCTTTTAGCTGAGGGAAGAGGAGACACGTGGTTACTCCTCGAATTCCACCCATAGGCAGAGAAGGTGTTTGTGGAGTCCCTCCCCTTTCCTTACACCACCCCAAGCCTGTCCTGCCCAAACCGTTTCCCATGAAGCTGGGGGTGAGGAAGAGGAGAGGGACATGTTTTTCTCATCCCCTATGAGGACACCTGTCTGTTGATGGCCCTGGGCTGCCCTGTCCATGGCAGGAGACCTGCCAACTCTTTTTCCTGACACTCCTTCAGGCTCCTGGTGAGCATGGGCGAGAAGGTGGGTGACAGCTCCACTGCTCTCTGGATCCAGGCTTGGCTAGCTCAGCCTGGCCCTCCACGGTTCCCTCCTTCAGCCTTTTGAGAGTCCAGGAGACTCACCTGGGGTAGGCGGGGTGCACAACTGCTCCTTGCCCACGCTTCCTTGGTCTGAAGCTATTCTGGCTCCCAGACTGGCACTGTATATACTACAACTTCTGGAAAGTATACTGTGCACTGTAACAGCCACATTGTGGAAACCCAGAAAGCCCACTTGCCAAAGGAATGGCTCCCTGTCCAATCACACACATGATCATTCCAGTATAGTCCCAGCCCACCCCGGCTTGCTAGGTTGCACCTCAGGCTTATGTCCTGTTTCCAGTGGGAATTGGGGCTGCTCTTCTCACTCTGAGAATGCCCAGTGCTGAGCCTTTCTGACAACGCATCTGACCCTGAGGCTGCTGGCAGAGCCACAGATGGCCCTGAGGTCTGTTCCATCAAACCAAGAGCTGAATACCTCCTCTACCCACTACCCACTGGAAAGAAGCAGAGAACACCCCTGCAAAGTGATGCAGAGAGAGTGCGGCTTGCACTGGGCCTGCGTGGCTGGGCAGGCTCCCACGGGGCCACCTTATGTACAACTTGCTGTGTAACGCCCGGGCCCTTCCCCCTTTTCCTGGATCTGCCCTCTTGTCCTCAGCAATCACGTCAACCCTATGCTGTGTGTCTAAGGGTTTAGAAAAGCATGTTGATGGTGCAGAGGAGGGAGTCTGTTGGTGTGAAAGAACAGTGGGTTTGGGTCAGGCAGACCCAAGCACAAGTCCTGGCTTTGTCACTTACTGGCTATGTGGCCATGGATACAATAACCCCACTGAGCCTCAGTAGGTACAGTGATAATCATCCTTGTGAGGTGGATGGGCAAATTAGATATAATCGCTGCAAAGCATCTGGTCCGGTGCCAAGATAGATGCTGAAGGCTGGATGTTATGAGACATGCCACCTTTTCCTCTTGATTTACACTGGGGTTGGGATGGCTGCGTCGCCCCTTGCTGTGGAGGGCTTCTCACGCCCCTTCTCCCGTGAGAAGACTTAAGAGCTAGAAGGTGCAAGGATGTAGCGGGGCACTTCAACAGCCTGGCTCTGAAAGGGATCAGGACAGGAGGAGGGCTGAGCTGTCCAGTGGACACCGTTGGGTGTGGCTGTCCGTGGTGGGACTTCCCGGATGCCTCCCTTTCCTGGCAGCCTGAACCACCTGGGGAGTTTCGCCTCTGGCCATTTAAGAACAATGGAGGCCACAGGTGAGGTGTGCTGTCAGCGTGGGAAGAGAAAGTGAATGAGGTTCACCCAAGGGCGAGGTGGACCAGCAGGACCACTGGGCACTGGGGACGTCTTCAGGCTGATGCGGCTCACACTGCCAGGGGCCGGTGCCCACGCCTGTCCAGCCTTTTCAGGAAAAGCACCCAGTCCCCCCCCACTAGCTAGGTGGGTGACCCTGGCCAGGCTGCGCCTCTTCAGATCTGTTTCATTATCTGGAAGACGGGGCTGGATGAGACGACCCCTCAGTCACCTAACGGACTCTCATAATCCTACCCACCTGGGGCTATGCAGACAGAGGATGCTTCTCCTGTTGTCAAGGGCTAAGGGCAGGAAGTGAAAGTGTTAGTCGCTGAGTCATGTTCGACTCTTTGTGACCCCATGGACTGTAGCCCACCAAGCTCCTCTGACTATGGGATTCCCAGGCAAGAATACTGGGGTGGGTAGCCCTTCCCTTCTCCAGGGGATCTTCCCAACCCAGGGACCGAACTCAGGTCTCCTTCACTGGCAGGCAGATTCTTTACCATCTGAGCTACTTGTCAAAAAAACAGGCTCCCCTAAAAGCAGGTGGACCCCAGGCTTAGGTCTTGGGCAGAGCCACAGCTCCCCCTATCTGGGAGCTTGGGGGTCCTTGATGGGAAAGCTGCTGAAGACTTAGGCTCCTAAGCAGGCTGGTTGCCAGGGGAGTGCTGGCTTCCAGGAAGAAAGGAGGCTGGGGGAGGGGTGTGTGTGTGTATAGCCACCGCCTGGGGATCTCCAAGGGCTCAACCAAACTACAAGGAGTGCAGCCCTAGCAGTCTCTCGGTCCTCTATGTTCTGCCCTGTGATTTCTCTGACTTTTGAAAACGCCTCTCCCCCTCACTTCTACAGCCACATACCCTCAAAGGGAAGGTGCTCTTTCGGGAAGCTAAGGGGAGGGGGGCCTGGGGGCTGCCAGGGCCCATCTCTCTGCCCGGTCCCCTCCCGCCGCGTGGTGGCTTGTAGGCCCTCTCCCCGGTAACCTGGAGGCTGGCAGGCACTGAATACCGACCCGCTGGCTGCCCCCGACCATACCATTCAAACGTCCAGCAGGGGAAGGTGAGTGCCTCGGGTACAGAGTCAGAGAGACCCTCCCCTCTGTGTTCCCCCTAGGGCCCCCCGCCCCTCCAGAGGGCTCCAAGGAGACCGGCCAATGAAGGCCGTGGGAAGGCTCAGGAGCGCCCAAGTCCTCCAGGAGGCTCCCTCTTCCCAGCCCAGTTGCCATCCCGACCTTCCTGGCTTTCCCCTCCCCCCAGGGAGGGCCCAGACTCTTCCAGACAAAGCCAGGTCTAACTGGAGAGTGAGGGGCGAGGGCCACTCTGCCTAGCTGGCTGAGGGACACAGGCAGAGCCCAGGGCAGGTGGGGGTCACAGAGACAACCAGTGCTCCCAGGACCTTCCTCGAACAGCTGAGAAGACTTCTCGCCCAGCTGGAGACTGCCAAGAGCTGGCCCTGAGGTCAGTGCTGGGGCCTGCAGGGAAGTGGGGCAGCACGCTGCCTGGGGTTCTAGGGGGAGGATGTGTGCATGTGCTCAGGCCTGGGGAATCCCTCTGCTTTCGTAGAGAGTGGAACCTAGGTCCAGGTGGGAGCAGTGGTTAGTCTGAGGCCACCCAGAAAGATGTGCTGAGGTCAGTCCCCTCTGATCACAGCAGGCCCCGCTCTTTGCAGCTCTGAATGAAGAAAGAAGGTTCTAGACTGAGCTTGCAGAGATATGTCCAAAGTGAGGCCTGCAGGCGTGCCTGTGGCTCCAGTGGGCAGGGAGAGGCATCAGCTGCTCTTGAGATCATTCCTAGCTGTGGTCTGACAGAGGTCTCCTTTCCCCAGAACCACTGGCCCCGGCTGGCTGCTCAGACAGGGCAGCCGGGGGGCCTGTAGTCAGTCTTGCCGCACCTCCCTGGAAGGATGGCCTGACATTTTCAACCACTTGGGAATCTCCTGCTCCCAAAGAAAATACTCCAATGCCAATTTAGCCTCACATGTTTTTTCAAAGCATTGCCCCAAGGACTGAAGCCTGGACCTGCTTTGCTAGTCTGATAGGGTCTCCAGATCCATGTGGAGGTCTCGAAATAGCATTAGGACTAGTAGGGCTGCGACTCCTCTCACTTCAGACTGCCCTTTTTTTACTCCCAGCCAAGCATTTTCCTGGGGAGGATGGAGGGATGGGCAGTTCTCTCCCCAAGGACATGGCAGTGGGCACACCCCATCCCTCTTCCCTTCCAGATTCAGGGAAGAGCCAACCCACGTATGGCCTGGCCAGTGTACTCTCTAGGTCTGATGCTAAGAGGCGGAGGCCCCAGGCAGCTAGATGGGCATCAAAATTTCCATCTGGGAGCTGGGAGGGGTCATGCTCTGTCTGGAAATGCTGGGAAGGAGTGGTGGTGGGGACTGGGTTGGGGGTGGGGTGCACTGGATGCCCTTAGTCCCTGGGCACAGGGCAGGCTGCAGCAGAGGAGGCTGGGCAGAGAGAGCCAGGAGTTAGGTCCTGCAGCTGTTGGTGAGTGCCTCGGGTGGTGATGGCGGCTGGGGAGGGTGTGGGCTGGGGGGCCCCCTCTCCATTTCCCACTTCCTGCTGACTTGGTGGGCTCTGCAGCCCACAGGCAGAGTCTCGGTATAACCTAAAGCGCTTCCTCCCTAGTGTTGGTGCTAGAACTTGACTAAGTTAGACTAGGCTGTTACTTGGGAAAAGGAGAGGACTCTGTTATCCTTTAGGTCATGAAAGTCTCAAAGGTCAAAGAGAAATAAATGATTATTTCTTAATAAACCCCCTTCTGGATTTCCTGTGTTTGTAGAAATCAAAGATCACAAACGTTGGCCTGCAAGCTGTAGCCTCCTTATGTATTTTGTTTGGCCCATTTGTAGTATTTTAAATATTTGAAAATTCATTTGGAGTTTTTAAAAAATCAAGTTTGTTTGGCCTTTGTAGTGTCTCCCCCGCCACCCCCCCGCCCCCGCTCTCTCTCCAGAGGGGATTCAACCAGATTTGAATTAGTTGGCAACACTTCAACATCAGGAAAGTTTGCCTAAAAAAGTCTAGATTTCTGGCTTCTCTTGGGAACCTGGAAGAGGGACCACCGGGGCCTGCCTTCTGGGATTCCGTCAGCTTGGCTGAGGCCCCTCCGTCCCCACTCTTCATGTAGACCTGCCCACTTGTCCTGCTGGTAACATGCTATCTACTAGCTGGTCTCTAGCCATGTTAATTTGCAACCAAGAGCTCAGTTTGATTTTCCAGCTATAAGGAATCTGCCGCGCCCCCACCCTCACCCCCCCACCAGTGGGATGATCCTAAGTGGTAATGGGTGACTATGTCTGGGGGTTTCAAGCCCCACCTTGTCAAGTGGGCTGCTTCTCTGGGGGTGCTTTCCCACTTGTTCTCAGGAAGTCCTGGGAGAGGGCTGGGAGCCAGCAGGTTGGCAATGCCACCAGTCCAGGGGTCGGGAACCCTGGTTCTGGCTTTAGCTTGGCCATTGGCTCACAGTGTGGCCTTGGGCTTGCCTATCCCTTATTTGGGCTTCAGTTTCCTCACTTGTCTCTGGAGCAGGCTGGACTTCCTTGGGAAGCACCAACAGGAATTCTCCCGGGGGTCAGGTGGGTGACATAGGTGTGCAGGGGGGCTGAGGGCAGGGAGTGCAGTGAGCTGGGGGCCAGCACCCCATCTAAATTGGGCAGCAGCTGCTCGGCCCTAGCCCCTGGGGGCCAGGCAGCAATGGGCCCCATGTTGCTAGTGCTGAAATTCTGAAATTTCAAGAGAAGCCAGATGTTCAGATATTTATGTGAAACCTTGTTGTATTTGTTTTTTTTTTTTTTTAAAATTCACAATTAATTTAAGTTTATAAAAGCACTGTAAGAACTCAACCAGTTTGTAGCCTTGGTGGCAGATAACTGCTAGGGTCCTTGCCCTCTGCAACTATAATTGATGACTTGTTCCTGGTCACAGAGCAAGTTAGGGACAGGATTGGTCTTAGACCCCAAGACTCTGTTGTAATTCCTGAGAATTGACTTTAAAATGCCAGAAGGCATTACCCCTCCTGCCTCCTCCGTGACAGGTAGGCAGGGACTGTAGCAGAGGGAGGATCTGAGCTCAGGCCCAGCTCCATCACTCTCCCACTGCGTGACTTTAGCCTTGTTACCTCTCCCAGGCTCACTGTTCTAACCTGGAACATGACTGCAATGTTGTCCGCAGCTAGTCTGGCAGTGCCCAGCACCCATCAAAATCCCCCTGCCTCTCCAGTCCTGAGTCCAGCTCATCTGCTCCTGTCCCATTCCCGTTGCAGGAGCCATGGACACAGAGGGCCCCAGCCCCCTCGCCTTCCTCACAGCTCCAGCCACGCCGGGGAGGCTCTCAGAGGCCGTTGACCCCATCCCCGTGCTCATTGCCCTGGCCTGCATCTTCCTTCTGCTGGCCACCTGTCTGCTCTTCATGACCCTCTGCAAGCCCCGCGCCCTGGACCCGAGCCGCCGCCGGGCCCGCGAGTGCATGCCCCACCACCCGGGGAGCCCCAGCGAGCCGCAGCTCCGCCTCTGGAAGCGGCTGGGCTCGCTGCGCCGCTCCCTGCCCAGCTTCCGCCGCGGCCGGCCTGCCCCCCGGCGCCCCCTGCCGGGCAGAGAGGACAACCACGACTGCGACTGCACGGAATCTACCAAGATGTGACAGGGGTGTCCTCCTATTCCATCCACAGACCCTCTTGCCTCGGGCGGAACCAGTCACCTCCGGCTGCAAGAGGACAGTGGCCCAAACAACCTGGGCCACGTGCCCACACTGTCAGCGGTACCCTGTGCACTCAGGCCCGTGGCCTTTCCCAGGGATCGTCCCCGGAAGAATGCCTTCCTTCCTGCTGCCACTTCAGCTGCTGCCGGTTGGAAGGCTCCTGGACCAGGGACTGAGCACCTGCAACCATCTTGACCCTTGGCCCAAAGCTTTCAATGGTACAAACCTGGGGCCCCCAAGGCCCTTCTCTGACAGCCGGGAACCAGCAATCTCCAGGAAGCAACCCCCCTTCTTCCCAAGAGAAGCCCTGCCCACCCTCCAGGTGCCAAAGCCCAGCTCAGATTCCAGTGCTAGTTGCTGAATGGCCTAAGGTTCCCTGCAGCCAAGTGAAATACTCAGCCATGCTGGGGGCAAGGGAGTGTCCTGCCCTCTGTGCCAACTCAGTGCCTGAGGCAAAGGGGAACCCAGGGAATTCCCTCCCCCGACTTCCTGGACCCTGCCTGCATTTGCTTGTAATCCATGAGAGCAGTCAGCACCCCTGTGGTGGATCAGATGCTGGGTGCCTGCTAGGAGGAGGGGCATTCTGGGGGCTCTCAACACACCTAGCCAATCACAATCTTGGCTGTCACCTTGGCACGTCCCCCCTCTCTCAGTGCACCTGAGCCAGGATGGATGAGGACGGGGCTGGGAATGACTCAAGAAGCTCCTTGCAGAGGCCGGGACCGGCGCTGTGTCAGAGTGGGAGGAGGCACTGTCAGCAGCTGGAGGTGACATTATCCGGGCTCTGAGAGCACTGCAGAGGCTCCATGCCTCACCCAGGGAGGGAGGCAGGCTTCCTCCAGCTGGGAGGGTCCAGGCCTCTCCAGGACAGCTGTGGAACTTCAGGCCTCGACCACATGAGGTGTGCTATCATATTTTTGGTGATCGCTTCATTGACTGGCTCCTGTCAAAGCAATCCCAACCCAGGCTGGGCTTCTCAGATTCCCAAACCTTCAACCTCTCCTCGTAAGGCTGGGGCTAACCACTTTGGTTGGTCCCAAATTTGGGGGGCTGGGCAGAGGGGTCTGAACTGCCCAGCTCCTGCCCCAGAGAGTCACCTGGCTAGAGTCACCTGCACCCCATTAGGGACTGCTCCACATAACCCTGCTACAATCCACACAGCAGCCAGGAATGTCTTCTCACAGGGTGAGCTCCGATTCTGCCACTCCCCAGCTCCA
This sequence comes from Cervus elaphus, assembly GCF_910594005.1. Classification (NCBI taxonomy): domain Eukaryota; kingdom Metazoa; phylum Chordata; class Mammalia; order Artiodactyla; family Cervidae; genus Cervus; species Cervus elaphus. The sequence continues at coordinate 27,547,590 of NC_057829.1, read as the reverse complement.
GAAGCTACTGCTGGGTCAAGCCAGAGCTTCTTTGTCTGGTGCTCGGTGCCCACTGGGAGCTGACTGCAAATGATGCTTCTAGCCTCATCCTGACCCAAGACTCCAGGCAAACTGAAATATCTGTCCACCCCAGGCTACAGCTCACTCGGCATGCACGCCCTCCGTGAAGCCCTCTGTCTTCACCTGCAGCCTCCTCCTGCCTGAAATCAAGGGAGGACAGGGACCACTTCCTTTGGGCAGTGTGGGTCACCCCTGTCATGCCTGCTCCTTTCTACAAGCCTGGGAGGCTCCCAGAGAGCGAGACCAAGTCCAACCCCTCATCTGCTTCACCGGCGACAGGCTCAGAGCTATGGGGCCTGTGTTTACTGAGTGAAGGGTGGCCCTGTCTAGTCCTGGGCGCACCCCCTTCTTCCCTTGGATGCCCCTGCACAGAAGCTGTCTCTCCCAGCAGGCCCATAGTGCATTCCTTTCAGGTCAGTTTGACATCTGAGAGCAAGTCCACTTTGGCCAGAAACTTACTTCCAGGGCCTTGAGAAATCACCAGAGCCTGATTTTCTCCCTGAGAAATGGGGAGACTCGGGGACTGACTTATATTACTCACAGGCTCTAGGATCTCACTCTGAGTAGTCTATATAAATAGAAACCAAGTCTTGGGGTTTAGAAAGCGAGGCAGGCCTCCTCCCACAGTGCAGTAACCTCTTCCTGGTTTTTCCCCTGTCACGTCTCCCTGAGACACCCCAGGCTGAATTCTGCCTGGAGTTGGTCACCGTATCACCCCCCCGGCCAGCATACTCTGCCTGGCATGTGGTGTCACAGGGGTGGGCAGTAAAGCTATCCTTGACCTGAAGGACAAAAAGCTGGGGGTGGGGAGGAGAGGGCTCTCAAAGGTCTGCTGTACCCCCAGCTGTGTTCCCAGGTTGATCCTTGGAGACCTTTGTGAGCTGGGGGTCGCAGGTGCTAAGTTTTAGGCTAGGGGAGAGTGGGGCTCCGTGGCTTGGTGTGGTGGATTTCTTTAAGGCTCGAGGAGCTGAGGCTCAGAGGGAGAAAACCATTTTCTAGAACCACCCCCAGACCCTGCCAACCCATGGCTTCCTGGACTCTTGGCGCCTCTGGGAGTCAGCACCCTGCTCCCGGCTCCCCTCCTGCCCCACACCTGGCCCTGATGCAGGGAGGTGGGCACACTGCCAACCTCCCACTCTTCTGCCCCTCCCAAGCCTGGGAGCCTGTCCCAGCGGGCAGGCCCAGATTTGCTCTGTTTGGCTCAGCCTGCAACTTGGAAACCCCACAGCTGGTGAGGAGGGTAATTCATGCCCGGCCTCCCTCCCCACCCAGCAACTGAGGCCTCCAGGGAGGGCTCGGGAGGGCACCCAGCCTCCTTTTTCAGGTCCCTGCCTTCCTCCCCCAAGGCCCAAAGCTGTGGCTCCTGCTTCCCGGGCAAAAGAGCCCTTTCTTTTTGTGCCTGTTTATTTCCCAAGAGGGGAGCTTCAGCCAAGAGCCCTGTGAAAGCAGCTCTGTTCTGGGCTGTGCTGGGCCCTGGCTCTCAACTCCTTTCTGGGAAATGTGACGTCTCCAGCTCCCTCCTGCTCTGAAAGGGCCTCCTGGGCGAAGTGGCGGATGGGGAGAGGACTGTGGGGGATGGAGGGAGAGAGGAGAGGAGGGCCAAGGCGTTCTTTCTGTTTTGGGCCCATCCATCCTGGGTTACATAACCTGGGGGCTTACTCTCCCCAGGAGGGAGGAGCAGCCTGGGTCCCTCTTTGGTTACAGCACTGGCTACTCGGGAGCAGCAGCTGGACTGGCCCCTGTTTCCATCCTGCCACAAGGCCACTGAGCGCATGCTCTGAACTGAATGTGGCCCTGCCTGCCCTGCGCCGCCGCCCCCCACACCCGCCGTCACCTGCCTGCACGATGCTGTGGCCCTCACGGATGTCCTCGGGGACGCTTGCCTCGTAGCTGCTCTGCAGAAAGATGGGCCGGTTGTCATTCACATCCAGGACGGTGACAAACACGGTAGCTGTGCCCGTGCGCCGCTTGCCCACGGGGCCATTGTCTGTGGCGGGGCCGAGGAAATGGTGTTAGCAGCTGCCTGAGGGGCACGCTCCCGGGTGCCAACCAGACTCTGTTCCCCCACCTCTGCAAGGGGGTGGCTCTTTTTCTCTAGGTTAGGAGCAACACTAACAGTATCTAACATGTCCCAAGAACTCATTCAGTCCTCACAATAAGCCTGCCAAGCGGGTGCATTATCAGAGGAGGTGACTGAGGCATGAAGTAGGTTGAATGGTGGCCCCCGAAAGATATACCCATGGCAAGTCCCTGGGAACCTGTACATGTAACCTTACAGGGAGAAAGGGCCTTTGAAGATGTAATTAAGGATCCTGAGAGGAGGTATCCTGGATTATCTGGGTGGGCCGTAAATCCCATGACAAGGGTCCTTACAAGAGACAGGCATGAAGGTTGGGGGGGCGGAGCGCAGATTTGACACAGAGAGGAGAAGGTCATGTGAAGTCGGAGGTGGAGACCAGAGTCCTGCAGCCACCAGCCAAGGGACACTTGGAGCCACCAGAAACCAGAAGAGGTGGGGAAAGACCCTCCCCTAGAACCTTTGGAGGGAATACAGTCCTGCTGACACCTTAATTTTGAACTTCTGGCCCCCGGAGCCGTGAGAAAATAAATGTGTTCCTTAAGCCACCAGCTGTGTGATCATGTGTTTCAACTGCCCTAGGAATCAGCTACAGGGACTGAGATGACAAACCCCACTGCTGTTGGGGCCAGGAGGGTGAGGTCCATGGTGCACACCCGGGCGTGTCTGCCTCCGGGGCAGCCATCCTCTGCTCCTGTCCACACTGGACAGGCAGAATGGGGCCCAGGGACCCTAGATCTTCTGATTCCTCAAGAGAAATCAAACATCTGAGCTTTTAACTAAAATCTCCTGATTTTTAAATGTCCACAGCTATTATTTCTTATGAAACATGAGATGGGTCAAACACACCTGCAGGACGGACTAGGCCTCTGCATTCAGGGATGTGGACTCTGCCTGATTTCTAAGCCTTAAGTATTCAGGGATTCTGCCCTCTCAGTTCCTGGAAGGACCCTCCCAGGGCTGGGTCATCCTCCTTGTGCCAAGTGCTGCATGTCCAGGCAAGGGCGGTCACCCCAGTGAGGAGTATGGGCAGCTGGTGTTGGCTGAGGACCAGGGGTGACTCTGTCCTTCTGCCCAAGCCAGCTGCCCACCTGCTGGGGTCAGTGAGTTATCCTGAGGTAGGTCACTTTGTCCTCCTGAGCTCCTCTCCAGGACCAACCTCTCACTGTCCGGGGGTACTGCTTACTTGCCCCGTCTGGGGACAGTGTGAGCTGGCAGGCTCCAGAGAACGCCCCAGCCTCTCCTCCTAGCCAGTGCTTCATGCAAAGGCTGAACCCAGGGCAGGTGATGGGCCTCCAGAGGGTGGTGTGGCCACTCCAGGGTGGGAGGAGAACAGGGCAGGGGGGAGATGCTGGGGAGCGACTGCAGGCTGGCTAGAGTGAGGCACAGAGAGCTCACTGCCTCTCACCCTGAGATCACTGCAGACACTGAAAAAGCGTTCCTGTGAGGACCAGGGGCATCTGGGGGACACAGGCCTGTTCACACCCTTCTTGCCATCTGGTGTCCTCAAGGGCTCCCAGCTGCCTGGAAACCGAAGACCAAACTTCTAGCTCAACATTTAGGCCTCCACAAGGGGCCCTACCTGATCACAGCCCCCCCACTAAGGGACACCCAGACACAGAGCTCTCTCCCATCTTCCAATCCAGGCCTGAAATGCCCTCCCTGCTTCTCCACATATGGAAACCCAATGTGGTCCCCAAGGTGGTGGGCAGCATGTCTTGTTTCTATCAGCACCATCCTGTTCTCTTAGGCAAGTCTGTGCCCCGAAGGTCCCTCTGAGAAACTTCCCTTCCCAACTCTGAGGCCTGGGGTTCCAGGTGGGTCTGACAGCTCCCCCAGCGACAGGGACAGACCCAACTAAGAAGCACATCACACCCCCTCTTGGCCGTAATGAGGGGTTCAGAGACAGGTGCTGGGACAGATAGAACTAATCAGAGCCCATCTGAGGGTTTCTGCTGGGGAAGCTGGGAAAGATACAAGTGCCAGTTCCCTGCTGCTCAGGGAACTCAGACGAAGGCTGGGACTGCAGCAAGAATCTGCCATCAAGTGAGCCAGGGGACAGAGCTCACACACAGGGGCAGAGGCAGCCAACGCAGAGAGACTGAGGCCTGTGGCATCATCTGAGCTCCAAAGCCAGTCAATAGTTAAAGCTCCATCTCCTTGTGGACCAGTGTAGTTTTGTGAGCCTATCCTGCTGAAGCTAGTTTATTTAAAAAATTGCCATTAATAGTCCTAATTAATCCAAAGGCACTCCCAGAGGCAACTTCCTTCAAGCAGCCCCTCTTGATCACCCCCCTTTGCAAGTTTCCACCACCCTTGGTGCTTGTACTCTTGGGCCATCCCTTCACCCTGTTCTGCTCTGTGCTAGTTTTGCAGTGATCTGTCTACATGCTGGTCTCCCGTCTGGCCCCCATGTAGCCCCCAACACACCACCTTAGCATCTTGCACGTAGCACGATGTGCCGAGCCTCACGGCTGGCAAGGGCATGCCACTATACTGAGGGTCTGGTTGCCCTTTCTCCACTGGCACCAGGGCACAGCCTTTGCCTCAAGGCCAGCTCCTGGAAGGGCACCCACGTAAACTCCGTGGGTGGGCTGGTGCTCACCGATGGCCTCCAGAACGAGCGTGTATGTGGCCGTGGTCTCCCGGTCCAGGTTCACCACCGTTCTCACTGTGGCATCGCGGTAGCCAACACTGAACTTCCCATCCACGTTTCCACCTGTGGGCAAGAGAGAATGAAGCACTGGTCAGCAACCAGGGAAAGCGTGGTGACACCCAGCTCGGCTTCCAAGCCAGGACACTTCAGGGCTGGTCCAGGGGGGGAAAGGCTATGTTGTCCACTCAGCACTACCAGGGAGGGAAGGTCCCAGGGGCTCTGATGAGGGTGTGGGCTTGCCTATGTGGGCTTAGGTGAAGGGTCGAATGCCTGAAATCCTGAGTCTAACATTGATCGAACAACTACTGTGTACCAGGCACTGCATCTCACTTGTGCTGTCACTACTTCCCAGAGCAGGAAAATGGCCCTTTAGTAAGGTTATGGGGTACTGTCATCTATTTGGGGTGTAGGACTCCAACTGGAAAGTCTAGTTCCTGAACCCATGTCCTTCTCCACTCTGCCACCTGCCTAGCTGGTAGAAGGATCAGGGCTTTTATATGTGGTTGAGGACTTTGGGGTCAGCCGAGGGGTCTTGGGCTCTCTGAGTGGGGACTCCCAGAGGCTACACAGAGTAAAGAGTGGAGGCAAGTGGACAGGATACAGGTGTTACTGAGTCTTCCTCAGTTCTGGGCCAGGTGGGAAGGGGGATGGTCTCCACTCCGAGGAGAGGAGAGGAAAGGACAAGAGTGAAAAGGACTCCCTCAGAACAGTGTGGAGACCCTTCCCTGCCATCTGGGAGGCAGCATGGCCCTCTGGGCAGCAGAGGGCGTCACTGAACTGGGTTTGCGCTAGCTTAGCTTGAGACGCTGTGCAGTGCCTGGAAGAATGTGCAATGATCTGAGAAACCTAGGGCTGGGGGGCTCTCAGGTCAGCAGGGACTGGCCACTTTGAGGCATTGGGAAATCATCCCAGAGGCTGCCACCAGGTTCTCCCTTGTCCTCACATGGTTTGCCCCTGGAGAAAGCACTCTGTCCCCCGAGTCTCTAATAACTGCTTCCCAGTGTCTGAAGCACCATCTACAAGGGGCACAATCCAGCTTCAAGAGGCAGGGGAGGAACTAAGACACAAGTAATGCCGGAGGCTGAACCATGGCTGGTGCTGGGGGGTTCTTGATAACAGCCTTTACCAGAGCAGTCTTGAGAACAACTTGCAAGAAGCTGGTCTGAAGATGTGGGGCCTCTTTCAGGGAGGGGAAGGAGGGAAAGGGTCTGGAAAGGAGAGGTGGAGGCCTGGGCGGTCACTTGGGCTGCAGCAAGCTGAGGGTGGGTTGTAGCCTGGGATTCCTTACTCAGGGGAGAGGCGTCAGGGAGGCTGGTGTGTGCACAGGTATGTATGCAGATGAGCGTGTGTGTAATGTGGTTGCAGGCAGGCCAGGGACAGAGTGAAGACTGAGCCAGTAAAATGGCTGAGGGGAGGGCTGAGGAATGTGAAAGAACTGCCCTGCTCTCTTCCATGCACCCTAGCACCTCTCAGGTGTGCCATGGACTGAAGAATGCTGGCAGACTGTTCTAATCCAGGAACGGCTAATACATAGCATGTATGCCACCACCTACCAAGACTACTGCCATTGCAGACTTCACTAATCGATCACAGCTCACTTTCTCCTGTGGAGCCAGGGCATGGCCTCATAACATTTCTCCACAGCTCTCTAAGTGGTAACCACTTGACACTTTTAAGCTAAAATCATTTCGCTCAGAGATATCTAAACTATTTGTCTCTAAATAGATGAAAATTCTCATCATGAGTGAAAGGCGCCCTGGGAAGGACCAGGCCACATTCCTCTAGCCACTGCTTTGTTACCCTGATGTGGGGTGGAGTTGGGGGCAGGGCTCCTCCCCAGGAGTCACTGGCTCCACCACCCTCTAGAATAAACTTCAGGAAGACCCCCCCGCCCTGCATCATCCAATAGGTACAGAAGCCCCCCGCCCCACAAGAGAGCCAGACCAGAGGGACCCAGGTGCAAAGCCCTTGGGAAAAGTCAAGAGCAAATATTTGAGGCCCCAACAGGGGCAAAAGGCTGATGGGCAGTACAGGTCCTATCCCTTCTTCCCCTCCTCCCCTCTCCCCGAGCCCACTCCAGGCTGGCTGCTCATCTGAGGGTCGGGGAGGCAGGGCCACACCTGTGATGAAGTAGCTGAGCTCGGCGTTGAGGCCCACGTCGTTGTCCGTGCAGTTCAGCCAGACCACCCGGAACTCCCGTGGCACTTCCTCCGACACGGAGACATTGTACACAGCAGGGAAGAAGGTGGGTGTCTCGTCATTCACATCCAGCACTGGGGGAAGAGTCGGCACTCAGGGCTAGACCTGGCTTCCACCCTAAACTGCCAGCTCCGAAGGCAGTAGTTCATGCCACAGACCAACAGGAAACACATTTCTTAGGAGTCAACACTGGCTGGTCATGGGCCAAGGGCCCCCATGGCTGCTGGAGCCAGGACAGGGCTGAACAGAGATTCTGCCCCCTCTTGTAGCTCATGCCATCGAAACCCCAGAGTCTGTCTCTAATATGTGCCTAACAACGACAATGATGACTGTGATGATGGTCATCACATTCCTCCGCTCTCTCCAGGTGCCAAGCCCAGGCTAAGTGCTCCCTGAACAGGACCACATGGGCCCCTCATATCATCCTCACTAGGCATCCATCATTCGGCATGCTATATAGATGAGGAAGCTCAGAGGAACTGGATGACTTGTCCAAAGTCACACAGCGAGAGAATTGTAGGTGGGGGTCTTGGGGAGGCCTGTTCCCAATTTATCCCAGGGAAAGTAGCTGGCTTTGAGAACTAGCCCCCAAAGTCTAATTTCCCTTACAGATTTGTTTTTCAGCTCTGCACGAGAGGCCCCCATTCCTTTGGCAGATGGGGCCTCGGGTGACCTTCATAGTGAAATGAGCCCCACCCTGCTTTGGCTCCTCTTTGCGATAACCCTGGGAGAAATGATCAGCTCATGGGATGACATGGTTTCTGCTGAGTCTTGGAAAAAGAAAATCTGGGGTCCTCTTTGAGAGGGCTGGACATCTGCCCTGTCAATCATGGGCACAGACATGGGTCATCAAACTGGCACGAGGAACCCCCAAGCCTTGGATCAACAAGACAGAGGATGTTCAGCTCTCCCTAGCCTCCATCATCTTGGGTCATGATTAAGGAAGGTGAATGTTTGTGCCAGGCCAACTACTATCCACTCCCCATCCCATGGAGGCCAGTAGGAGCCAGGACGGCCCCAGGCCTGTCTGAGAGAACAGCCCATCTCCTGCCCATTACACTCTGAACTAATTTCCCTGGGGTTACTTCTGGGCCCCTGGCAACAGTTCATGTCCATGTCCGTGTCCATGTTTTGTCCTAGAAATTAAAGATATAGGCCGAGTAGGTGAGAAATAGTAACCCTCCTTGGGCTGATCCTGCCTTGCTGGAGGGTGGAGACAGTGGGACTTATTGAGAGGGCCCCAGGGGGTGAGAAATCTTAGGGAATCTGGGAATCCCAGCTGCCCTCTTCCCGGGTGAGGCCCTTTCATGGCAATTTCAGGCGTTCCCCCAGTACAGGAAGGGAAGCTTCCCTTTATATCTCCAAACAGGAAGTCTGTCCTTCCAATGACGGAGAAAGAGCTCTGAACCTCCGTGCCTGCTCGTAACCCCGAGGGTGCCACTCCCTGCTCAAAACCTCTCTGATGCTGCTGGGATCAAACTGGGGGACCTGAGCAGTGTGTCCAGGCCCTGGGACCCTGAAGTCAGACACCAGGTAGAGAGAAGGCCCTGCTGGCGTTTTTGAACTGGTGGAGACACAAAGGGCTATGTCGAATGGCTCCAGTTGAAGAGGATGCCCATTGGCAAGACAGTCTGTGCTGCCTGGACAGCAGACAGCAGTGATGAGCATGGGCTCCCAGCCAGCCTTGCATTGCCCTGGGGCTCACGCCATGCGCTCAGCACGGCAGGGGGCACCCCGCGCCCTCACCTCGAATGGTGAGTGTGCTGGTGGAGCTCTTGGTGGGCGTGCCTGCATCGCTGGCCACCACGCGCAGCTGGTACTCGGCGATGCGCTCACGGTCCAGCTCGGTGGTGGTGACCACCACACCGCTGCTGCTGTTGATGACGAAGTCCATGCGGGGCATGCCCACCTGCATGCGGTAGGACACCAGCCCGTTCAGGCCCTCGTCCAGGTCGATGGCCACCACCTGAGGGGCAGGAGGGGCTGGAGTGAGGTGTGAGGACGCTAGTACTGATGCGCACCCCCTGAGAAGTGCCCCCTCCTTCCCAACGACACGGCTGCTACCCCGGAGCCTCAGGCCAGGCCACTACCTACAATGTGGCCTCCCAGATGCTCTTAAGGGGGTCAGCATGTTCAAGCTGAAAGGTATACAGATGCAACAAGTGGGGCAGGGAGTGGGAGAGGTGGGAAAGGGGCTTTCCAGAACAAGAGTCCAGGAGTACAGCCTTCTCCCTTCCAAACCCTGCTCTCCTCATCAGGAAGCTCTTCCAGACTCACTTCAGCTGGCTCAGGACCCTCCAAACTCAGGAGTCTCCCTCACCCGACTCTCTCATTGCTGGCTAGGAGCAACTGTTAACAGCTCAGACCCCTTCAACTATGTGGAACTCAACTACGCAAAATGCTTGATAAAAAGGATTCCCTCCCATGCTCTATTCTAGTTGTAAGACAACAAAAATAAGATGATACAGCTGGTTTTTAAAAGTCACTTGAGGATTTGATTAAATCCTGGCCATTTGAGGACACATGTAGGCCAACCTCCTTTCAGTCCTTAGGCTGTTTCCAACTGTTACTGTTTGCACCTCCAGTGCTGATGAGAGAGATCCTGACTCAAGACTCTGATATATTGAAAGTTTCAAAGAAGATTCAAGACATTTGAGGAAAAACATGCAAAAACAGTTAAAATAAGAGCTTTGGATCTAACCAAGACTCCCAGGATTGAGGGGATTTCCCAGGTGGTGCTAGTGGGAAATAACTCATCTGCCAAAGCAGGAGACTTAAGAAACGTGGGTTCAGTCCCTGGATCAGGAAGATCCCCTGGAGAAGGAAATGGCAACCCACTCCAGTATTCCTGCCTGAGAAATCCCATGGACAGAGTAGCCTGTGGGCTACAGTCTATAGGGTTGCACAGAGTTGGACACGACTGAAGTGACTTAGACAGCATGGCATGGCTCAAGATTGAAAGTCAATGTTAAGTGTCATCTGGTCTAATTTACATCCAACGAGCCGGACAAGAAGAGAGTATCCAGACTCAGATTGAATGGTTTCCTCAGTGGGGGACTCACTACTTCTAATTTATCTGCACAAAGCTCTAATCCCTGGGGAAAGTTCTTCTGCACATTCTGCAGAAATCATTATTAGCTGAGGTTGTAGAGGGGAGCTGGGGAACTGCACAGCTCAAGTTAGAGCCCTCTTTCTGGAGAAGGAAATGGCAACCCACTCCAGTAGTCTTGCCTGGAAAATCCCATGGACAGAGGACCCTGGTAGGCTGCAGTCCACGGGGTCGCAGGGAGTCGGACACGACTGAGCGACTTCCCTTTCCCTTTCTGTACTCCCAGTTCCTCCAACCATCTTCACATGACTCTGAGCCAGTTCCTCCATAAACTCAGAAGCTGTGCTGTTGGGTGTTTTCTCCCTCTCTTGCCTGTGAGTCTAGAGGAGAACCCAGTTTGAAGGCTCCCCCCTCCTATTGGGGTGGGGTGGGGAACTCCTCCTCAGGGAGTGGCTGCAGTTTCCTGGATTGCAGCTCCCCCTGCTGGGGGTTTGGGGAGAATGTTCTGTTGGAGAAACAGAATGCTCCCAGGAACCTTAATCTCCTTTTATAGATAAAGAAACTGAAGCACAGTGGGCCTTGAGGGCATGGCCAAGGTGAACCGTTCTGGTGTCTTGACAAATAGCCCTGTCTTCTTTGAATGGGATCAGGCTAACCCCTTGCTATGGGATCCCACTGTCTGTCATGTAGAAACCCTCGTGACAGGTACACATGTCATGAGTACATCATTTGCTGTGTATTTCCTGCGATCCAAGTGCCAGCTTGCTTGCACATATGTCTGATTGGATCCCCACAACATGGCTAGCCAGGTACTATTCTGATCCCCACTTCACAGGCCCAGCGTGGTTAAACAGGGTGTTCCAAGTCACCCAGCACACTGGTGGTAGATTTGGGAAGACTACTCCAAAGCCCCACCTCTTAACTTTGAGGGTCAGTATTTCTAAACAGCCCCGTTTGGGCATCATCTCTCCTGAACCTGCACCTTCAGGGCCCCCTCCTGAACAGAAGGGTGGTGAAGTGGGAGGCAGAGGGCCCAGGCCCATCTCTTCTTGGCCACAGGGACTTGGGCAAGTCTCTTTACGTCTCCTGAAAAGTGGAGGGATCCCACCTACCGTGTGGTGCTGCCTTGGGGCTTACAGGAGAGGGGGCTGCCCATGGAGGCAGGATGTCTAGGCTACACTTGTCCGACCTTTTTTGTGTTCTAGAACCACCTATACGCATGAAGTGTTGAGGGTCTCGGGCCAGACAGTCACAGTCAGGCCCTGAGAAACCCATTTGGCTTCCCGGAATTCTGTCTCTGCCTCTCTCCCTCTGCCTTTATCTATCTCCTTGGGTGCTTTCCTTCAAGACCCAACTCAAGCGCCTCCTCCTCCAGGGAGCCTTCCATTTCCATCTCTCAGAGCACTGACTCTCCAAGCTTGGAGTGGATTGTGTCCTGTCTCGGCAGTCACCCCAGCGCCCTGCAAAGTGCCCATCACGAGGCTGGGCACACACAGCACCCACCGTTCCCTGGCTGGCAGGTTGGTGAAGTGAGGAGATGACAGAGAGCAGGATCTCGGGCCATGAAAGGGAAACTCACCTGGTAGACAGAGACCCCTGCAGGGGTACCTTCAAGCACCTCGGCCACAAAAGGTAGGTTCTGAAAGGTGGGGTCATTGTCATTGAGGTCCAAGAGGTTCACAAACACTGTGGCACTGCTGGTGGCTTTCAGAGGGGGTGTGCCACCTAGGGGGACCACGGGGGTGGGGGAAGAGGGGTGCAGGAGAAAAAGGGAGAGGGAGAAAGATGATTCAGTGGCCTTCCACCCCAGTGGCCCCTCCAGGAGGCAGCCTGGGCCTTGCACCCCCAGCCCCCCTCTGCCCCCTAAGGGTGCTCTGGGGGTCACAACTGGGAAGTGGGTGTCACTCTGCTCTTGATGATCAGATTACAGCCCTCCTGGGTAGGCCCCAGGACAGCCAGAGGACATGCACTGGGGGAGCTCCCCAGGTCACTGAGGGTCAGGGGCCACAGCCCAGGTGTGAGGGGAACGTACAGTCAGTGACAGAGACGACGATTTTGCGCATCAGCTCCGCCTCATGGGGGTCGGGGTTCTCCCGGTCCAGCATGACGTGGGTGGTGCGGATCTTGCCCGTGCTGCTGTTGAGGCTGTAGAACTTGTTGGGTGGCTGGATGCTATACACCAGGGTGCCGTTCTCCCCCACGTCTGGATCCACGGCCACCACCTACCAGGGAGGAACCGGCCCTTCAACTGAGCCCAGCCCAGGCAGGTGTCTCTGTGGCCTGGGCTGCCTGCCCTGGTTGTCTGAGCTCCCATGTTGGATACCCCACTGCCTGGACGCAGGAGGCAGTCTGGCTCAGACTCAGGAAATGGGTCTCCCTCCTGGCTTCAGTGGCGGGTCTCTAGGGGTTGGGAGGCAGGAGGTTCAGAAGATGAGCCGCAGTGGGAACCCTGGGCTCCTTGGATTCTCAACCCATTCAGCTTTGGCCTTAGGGTAAGTAAGTTCCTTTCCACACTTAAGCCACAGCTTCTGAACTGTAACAGCGATACCTAGTACCCACCAGCCTGCAAGAAATCCCTGAACCTCACAGGCCTTCTCCACCCACTGTGTCAGCAGTCTTAGGAGGAGGACACCTAGAAGAAAGCCCTCTTTACAGATGAGGCACAGCGAGTCTCCCTAAGTCTCCCAGCCAGGAAGTGGCTCTAGATCTCTCTAGCAGGCAACACTGCCAGTGTCCCTCATTTCCAGACAAGTCGGGTTAATGTGTTCACAGGCTTCTGGGGGAGCAGGGAGTCCCTGTAGCCTATGACGATGGAATTCTTCAGGGTGGGGGCTAGGGAGGGCTGGGAAGTCCAAATCCTTGAGTGATCGTTTGAAAGGATCTGAAACTCTGGATTTTGAGATCTGAGTTCTTCATCACCAAACCCTTTCTTCCTTCCTTTGGGGCTTTAGATTGTGAGGCAATTTGAAAACAATTCAGCCTCTGTGACACCAAGAATGACAGGGCATGGGAAAGGAGCCATAGACAAGCCCCCTGGTTTGAAGAGTGGGTCCCAGTAAATTGGGGCCAGTCATGGGGTTGGGGCTGGGGTGAGGCTGGGGGAGGGAGAGGGTTGAGTTTCCCTGGAGGGGGGGATGCCATATCCGAGAAGGAGGAGGTTTTAGGACAGGGGGCCCAGACAATATGGCCCCTTTAACCTTCCAGCCCCACTGTGGTATCCCATTTGTAAGCCCCACTCCATGAAGGGATCAACCTCAATGCTGACCTAATCCAGGGCAACAAACCCTGCAGCCCATTCTTTCCCAGGTCCCTATGCCCACCAATCTCTGCTCATGGGGAACTCCTCTACCATCTACCTCCCACAGGGGACAGCAGAGCTCAGAGAGGCCTGGGCCAGCCTCAATATCACACAGCACCAGCCATGGAGCTGGTCCAGCTGCCACCCTAGAGGCCTCCTAGGGTCCCAGGACAGCAGTGGCACCCACATGTCAGCTCACCCCAACCCTGTGCTGTGGGGGCCACAGCAGCACCCAAGATGGACAAGATCAATGGGGTGTGACTGCAGTCCCAGGGGCCACATCAGGACAGTGTCATTCTTAACTCCAGGACACTCGGGGATGACAGCCTGGCCTTGTCAGCTCCTTCATCTTACTTGATGTGGGGCTTTTTGTGCTTTGGCAGCAGAATCTGTCCCTCCTCTGGCTTAATCCCCAGCCAGAGGCGTCTCAGGGGCCATTAGACCAGAACAGACAGATGGATTGTCCTGCCGAGGGCGCCTGTCTGCCCCTAGGCCCCAGGGAGGCAGGGAGAGAGGCCAGTGTTGGCTCTGACTCCAAACCATCCAGGTCTTTCTTCACTTCAGAGAGTGGGACATGGCGCTACTCCCACCCTACCTGCTCAGCCCATCTCCTCCCTTTCCAGCCTTGCTGTATTCAGGGGGCAGGGCAGTGGCCTCAGCCTTCCAGGCCTGAGAAGCCCTCACTGTGCTGTGGGCATGAGGCTAAGTTTCCCCAGGCTTTATAATGGGAGCCCAATCACCCCTGTATTGACAACAAGAGCTCTGTCCCCTAGGCTCTCCTCTTATCATTTCAGCTAGGCAGTCAGTCCACTGATAGAGGAGACCAGAAAGCCTTGTGTTTCTACAATGCTTCTCTCAATGTAGAGGATGGAGATAGCTTTTATTCCCATTTTTCTGGATTGGTAAACTGTGGCAAGAGTTGTTGAACCACCCTTTCTAAGGCAGGCACACTAGCCTGTTGCTGAGTGTGCTAATACACCTTCTCCTATCCCCGAGTGCTAGAGAGGGGGAATCTTGGGCAGCTGCTTCCAAAGGCCCATGGTTGGGGGTGGGTTTTGACTTCTGGCCCTGTGGCACACTCCTGTGTGGTGGGATGGTGTAGGGGCACAGGAGAAGGCTGTGGGCTGGGGCCCCTCCTGCAAGCTCCCTGCTGGGCGATTGTGTAGAATCTCACCACTTTCCCCTCATTTATTTCCCATTTCATGCCCGTCATTTTTCTCCTGGCCTGACGGGGAATAATTCTCTCCTTCTCCCCTCTCCTTTATTTTGCTGGAGGGCTTTGAAAGGCTCTAAATCAATGCCCATCAGCCAGGGCCTTGAAGGAGGCTGCAGGAGTGGGAGGGAGAGTTGGGCCAAAATCTCACTTGCAAACAGAGAACAGCCGCTCTGCAAGCTCATGCCCATGCAGGTGTAGGTGCGCATGGGCACACACACACGTGCCTGGCCAGCTCCCAGTGCACGGGAACATGGCACACGCTCGTCTGCACACAGCTCTGAAGAGAAAAAAACACTGGAATCACCCTGTACTTCAGGCTTTAGAAGCTGTGGCTAGGGCCCTCACTAGAGGGGCCCTTGGGAAAGTCCCAGGCCACATGCCCTCATCTCCCTCTGACAAGGAAGACTCGACCCCATCTGTTGGAGTGGGGTGCTAGGTACGATGGGGAAGAAAGTTGAACAAGTCCATCAAAGCTCTCATTCACACATACTGAACCCTTATAATGTGCCAGGCACTGTGCTAGGCGCTGGGGCTCAACTGTGAACGAGACAGGTTTGATTCCAGCAGGGGAGGCAGCTGATGGTGACAACAGCTCTCATCTGCTGACCATTCACTGTGTGCCAGTGTACCTTGTGTATTTTGACTCATTAAATATGACCACAGTCTTATCAAATGGAGACTTTATCCCCATTTTCTACTTAGGAAGGTTGGAACACAGAGAGGTTAAGTAACTTGCCCAAGGTCACACAGCTGGTAAGTGGTATGGCTGGGATTAGAGCCCAGACCTTTTGGTAGCAGAAAAGGCTTCTCACTTAATCACTGAGCTACACTGCCTCTTAATAAGCAAGCAACCTAAGCACAGATTGTGGAGTCAGCTCTGAAAGAAATGGCGTGTAGAGAGGTGGCATTTTAAGCTGGGACGGGTGGAGGAGAATGAGCCAGCCGTGGGAAGAGTAGGGGTGTGGGGGAGGGGTGGAGTAGAGGAAGGGGGCACCCTGTGGGGCTGGAAGAGCTTGTGCAGAGGCTCCAAGGTGGGAAGGAATTCAGCAGGTTCGGGAAGCTGAAAGTCCTGTGTGTGCTGGGGGTGTGTGGTGGGTCTGCGAAGGCGAAGGCGGGTGGGAGATGAGTCAGAAGGTAGGTTGGTTTCTTTTCCATTGAAATATCACCTCCCCCTGATGTCACCTCTGGGTGAGCTGTTCCCTCCTTAAAGACCACTTTTCTCGAACCCCAGCCACAGATCCTACCTCACTCAGGGCCATTATGAGACCTTAGAAGTTCCCAGGGGGCCCCCATAAGGTATTACAATATACCCACCTCTACACACATACATATATTTCACAGCTATAAAATCTGAAAGAATTTTTATGACTATTCCTTTTGAAATTATTTTGCTATAACAAGCTCAGTTAATGTATGGGCTTCTTGATTTCTGGCATCCTGACAAATCATCACATTCAAAAAAAATTCTCCAGAATTCTAGAAAATCAAGCCCACAACTTGTCCTCAAACGCTTAAACGCAAAGAAATTTTTACACACCCTAAATATTGTAATTTCTAAAGTTGTCACAACATATGTGGCAGATGTTTAATATAACAAGCTTTAATTCTGTCTCTGTTCTTTTTGAAATTCTGAGTCAGTAACTTTTTTTTTTTCCTTCAGGTCTCAAACACTACCATGAGTCACTGAAAAGCTGAGATGCCCCAAACCCGTGGCTGTGGACAGCCACGTCTACTCAGTACTGAGGGGTGGACTCACGTGTCCTTCTCCCCAGAGTTAAAGTGGGGCAGATCTTGTGGGCCAGGTAGGTCCAGTAAGGACCCTGGCTTTTACACAGGGTGAGATGGGAACCAGGGGTGTTTTAGCCCAAGAGTGACACGGGGCTCCCTGAAGGCAGAGAGGACCTGCTGCATCCTGAACTCCGGAGCCTGCCAAGTCTGGCATACAGTAGGTGCTCACTGAAGGCTTCTGGGGTTTCCTGGAGACTGAGACAACACTGGGCAGCAGGCCTCTGGCCCACTGTCCACACCTGCTCACTGCACAGAGGATGTAAGGAAAGGCTGGGACCTGATCTGGGACATGCCTAAAGCCAAGAAAGTGCACTCCCAACTCAGCAGACCTACTCTTTGACCAGCAGGTAGACTCTTTAATAATGGCACCCCTGAATGCTGTCCCATGCAGCCACTTTCTCCCCTCAGTTTCCTCTGGGAGGAATTTCCCAGACATGTAAAGCAAAGGTAAGAGTTGACCCGATAGGTGTTCAGAGGTGGGCATTCTGTCCCAGCTTTTTGGAGTCTCTGGCTGGGGTTAATCCTGGTCTAGAGTCCTAGTGCCCATGAGGTGGCAGCAGAGAGTGCCCATTGGAACTGGGAGTGGTTGCCAAGTCTGGCTTTGAGCTGGAAGGATTCCCCAACCTGGGACTTTGAGAAAACAGATTCCAGATCCTGCACCCTACTGGAATCCCTGGGAGGGGATCCTGCCCAGAGTTGAGAGTCATTCGTATCATTAACATGTAGAAAGGAAGACAGAACAGGCATGAAGGCCAACCCCTCTCTTTCTGTCCTTCCTTCCAGGTTGACATCTTCCTCCACTGAGACCTGGCAGACCTTGTCACTACTGCCTGTGGGTGATGAGGGTAGGGGTGGGGAGGTTAGGCATCACCAGTCTGAGGTTGCCTGCCCTCAGGGTGGGGCAGCCTTCCTGAAGAACTGGATAGGAAAGTTTTCTATCCCTTCTCCCATCCCACCCGAGTTCTCCAGTTTTTCAGGACCTGGGCCACCTGTCAGAGCGCCCCTGAGCCAGCAGAGGGATAGAGGTCAGGCAGTTTCAAAGTCAGTCAGATCCGGGTTTGAGTACGGACATGATCTTTCACTATCTCATAAGCTCTGTGATCTTGGGCAAGTCCCTCAAACGCTAAGTCTCCATTCCTTCCATCGTACAGTGGAAGCAGGGAATCCATCTGCCATGATGTGGGATCCTCATGAGGATGAGAGAATCCGTGAGACGTGCCTAGCACAGCAGCTGGCATGTCCTAGACATTCAATAAATGGGGACTTTCCTGGTGGCTCAGTTGATAAAGAATCTGCCTGCAATGCAGGAGACCCAGGTTCAATTCCTGGGTGGGGAAGATCCCCTGGAGAAGGAAATGGCAACCCATTCCAGTATTCTTCCCTAGAGAATGTCATGGACAGATGAGCTTGGTGGGCTACAGTCCACATGGTTACAAAGGGTCTGACATGACTGAGCATCTGAGCGTGTGCTCTGTCAGGCTCACAGGGGTGGCTGGTGTCTGTGGGGCTGCACACGGGGGCAGAAAGCTGTCTGAATGAGGCCAAATGGGGTGCAAGCATGAGGGAGAGAGAAAGCCTCATAAATATGAATCCCAGCACAGAGAGAGTGGGATGCTTGACCCCGCTTTGCTCAGCTTCCCCAGGACGCTGCTCTCCTTTCTGGACGCCCTGAGGTTTTTTGGTTGTGTCTCTCACTCCCTATCCTGAGCCACATCCCCACATGCAGCACGCCTAGGAGCCCGTGCAAACCTGCAACATCTCACGCCAGAAAGTCCCTGGGTGAGCTCTGAGCCCCCTGCTGGGGCAGTCCTGGGCTTGCTGATCCAGACTGATGGCTGCAGTGACAGAAGTCCCGAGGAATAAGGAAGGAGATGGGGGCAGGGCTGAAGCTTGTGCGATTTGAAAGGGAGGGTACCTGTGCCTTGTCAAGGGAGGTTGGGGGGGGCTCTCCTGAGGGGGTGGCCAGAGTCCTGGGGTCCCAGGGTAAGGGTGACCCCGAGCTGAACCAGCCCTAGCCCCTCGGGCACTGTCCTTGGGCTGCCAGTGCTCCTTTTGACAAAGTCTGGAGCCTGCTGTCTCCAAGCACTGTGTGAGGGCTTTCCCCCAACTCTGGTTATCTTTCACCATGCAAGAGAACATCCGGAACTCTGCTCCGAGAGCTGACTCGGAAACAGCTCCACACTGGCTGGCCCATAGGGAGAGGCAGACACTCCTCGAACAGCCACCTGGAAGCTCTGCTCCCCCCCACCACTTACCGTGGTCACGTCAGAGTCTGGAGGGGTCATCTCCACCAGGTTGATGTAGTAGGGAGCATCCTTCCAGGTGGGGTGGTTGTCATTGATGTCCAGGAGGGTGATGTTCACCTGTGAAGCCACAAGGGGCACTGTGGGATGCACCTAGCTGAGCTGTGCAAGGACAGTGCCCACGCTGGGGACTCACTCAGATGCCTATGGGCACCGTGGCACTAATTCCACCAGCTCCACCCACTTTGGGGGCCTCAGGAGAGATCCTGGGCTTTCAAGGACAGGAGGGAACCTAGACCTTTCAGGGAGCTTAGATGTTGTCCCATTAGGAGATAGAGGAATGGATGAAATGATCCCTGAAATGGTCCCTACAACCTGGGATGCATTCTGTCCACCCCGAGTCTTGGCTGAAGGTGACTGACAGGGTGTGGGAGGTTTGTGGTGGGACATCTGATAGGATCCACAGAGTTTCCCCTTTTAGTCTCAGCTACAAGCCAAGCAATTTCTCTGCTCACCTGCCACCCAGGTAAATTATTTATAGAATTCTGAGTCCTATTAGCAGGGCCTCTCATGACTGAATAGAGCACCGTGGATTTTTCTGCCAAGTGGCTGGCCAGGTGACAGTCCCCCCAGCCCCTCTGGCTGGGTAAGAATGGGGGCAGCTGCTGGGGATCGGGTGAGGGCTGAGGAGAGGGGGCTCCAGATGGATCGCAAGAGAGCACATGAGGATAAGGAGGGGAGTGGCCGGAGCGGCCTGTCAGCTGCTCTTCCTGCTTTCTGCCCCACAGCATGAATGTCTCACCCCACCCTCCTCTGCAGCAATTGCAGCAAAGAGCTCAGTTAGGACCCTCTAATGGCTCTCTTCTAGCTTCTACTCTCAGAGGCAGGAAGGCCTTGGGTGGGGCTCTGGGCTTCACGGGTCCTACCTGCTCATGGGAGGGAAACCTGGGCATCATTTCTCAGCACGGCAAGGGAGGGGTGGGTGGTGACAGGCCCCCAGGAACCCTCAGGGCCCTGCCTCCTGCTCTGAGCCGCTCTTCCTGGCAGTCCTTCCTCCTGTTTCTTGGCTGGTGCCAGGGCAGGGAGGGGGTTATGGGGCTCATGCCTTCTGCCCAGCTGGTCTTCGGGGGTAGGAGAGAGTATTTGCTTTTCCTGAGCACCCCCATGTCCCAGGTGGGAATGTCTTTCTTTCCCTAGCTGCGAAGGCCCCAGGGCTGACCTTGGCTGACAACGAAATGGTACTTGCCACCCTCCCTCCATGCCCACAAGGCCTCACACTGCCTCGGTACACAAGTGTCCAGGGGCCTAAGTGATACAAGTTGAAGATGAGCTGGAGGCGGCAGCCTGGCTGGCAAGTGGGGAGCTAGGGGCAGGGGCTAGCTGAATGCTCACAGTGGCGATGCCGGTTTTCTGGTTGTGGCCCACGCCCCCGTCCACTGCCCGGACGATGAGGATGTACTCAGACTTGGTCTCACGGTCAAGCAGGGAGGTGGTAGTGATTTCACCTGCAATAAGAGAAGGGTGCGTGAGAGATGGTTTGGGTGGGCCAGGGAGGGAATGGGGAAGGAGGGAGAGAGCACAGCGTGAGAGAGATGCTTGCAAGATCAAGTGACCTGTGTGAATCAGGGGTGGTGAGATGCTCCTCACAGGGCACAGCAGCCATGACTTGGGAACCTGAATCCCAGAGCTGGGTATTGTAACCCTAGGAGGAGGAGGCATGTTCAGATGCGGGAAATCGAGACAGATTACAGGATTAGGGGCTGGAAATAGGGCAGGAGAGTCATTTGGCCTCAAGCTCAGTCACAAAGGACCTCTCACTTAGGCTGCGGACATTACCTCACTGGCTTGATCACCTGGAACTAGTTACCTAAATCCCCTGTGCCTCAGTTTCTCCATCTGGTTAAAAAGGAACAATATTAGGGCCCATCTCATAGGCTTGATATGGGATTAATTTAGTTCTAAATTAGAGAGGCACCTGGCACTGTTTATTCATTTGGTTATAGAAATACAACAACAGGACTGAAACACGCCGAATGTTTCACGCATGTTCCAACTCATGGCTCATTCTAGACAGCTCAACCTATAATGGGTTGAGATTTAATATTAATAGCTATAAAATAGTTTCCTTAATTACCTTGTATGTAACAATGCTTTGAATTTTTTAGTGTATAAATAAGTTATTCTATTAAATATAAACATTTAAAATAGACCATAATCTTTGTTGGGTCAGAAAGATCCCCTGGAGAAGGAAATGGCAACCCACTCCAGTATTCTTGCCTGGGAAATCCCATGGACAGAGGAGCCTGGCGGGCTACAGTCCATGGGGTCGTGAAAGAGTCAGACACGACTGAGTGATTAAACCACCACCACATTATCTTTGTCAGTCTGTTTTTGGCTTTTCTTTGTGTTTTGGTATAACTAAAATATGGAAGTCACTTGGTAGTGGTGTTACAGTAAATGTTTGACAACTGGATCCCCAAGGGAAAAAAAGGGCATTTGCCGATTTCCCTGGTTATAAATATTCCCACCAGGGCCCATTTGAAGCTACCCACTTGGTAGCACTGAACTTGGAGTTGGGAAGAGATGTACATAACTGGTTCTCATGAGCAGGCATGAGGCAGCACAGTCCAGCTTCAGTGCGGTCTGGTGACCGGGCCATGTACCATCTCACGAGGGCCACTGGAAAGAGCTAGTGCTCTGGGGACAGTGAAGTCCAGGTGTCACTTCTGATGACTGCTCTTTCCAGGAGCTTAGCCTGGGAAAGCTAATTAATTTCTTTGAGCCTTAGTTTTTTCATCTAAAAGAGATTAGTATGCTTCCAAATCAGAGCTTTGTAAGGATTAAATAACTATAGGTGAAGTTTCTAACATTCAGAAAATGCTCATTTCCTTCCAAGGGACTGTGAGGGTCCTCCAAGGGCAAGGACTGTGTGCTATCCCCGTTGGTTGAGCTGTGTGACCTGGGGCGGGTTACTTAATTTCTCTGTGCTTGGTTTATTCTACCACAATATAAGGGAGCTGGGCCAGTGGTCCCTAGGACCCTTCCACTCTCATATTTCCGCTTCCTGCCATGATAAGGAAGCTGGGGTTGGGGGCCAGGGCACTGAAGGTGCTGAGACCAGGATCAAAAGCCTGGCAATCGTTTGCCTGCCAAGACACTCCTTGCTGGGGTTCTTGTCAATTAATTGGCAGGGCGAGGAAGAAATTAATCTCTAAAAAGTTTTAAACATGAACTTGTCGGCATGATAGATGGCTCCTCCTGTCTGGGAAATTAGATCCAATTAAGGCCACCTTTGTGGAGTGGGCCTGGCTAATTTGACCAAGGCGCTCAGAGGAAAACGCTTACGCCTTTGGAGCTGAAGGAGTCATGTTAAGGCAGTAAGAAAATGTCCAAGTCATTATTAAAGACCCCAGGGTAGAGATGGAGTCCCTGACTGGGGAGGCAGGGTAGGTGCTGAAAGGTCAGTGTGCCCGCCACTGTATCTGGGGGTGGCACACGGCTCTACAGAACAGAGTGCTTAGAGTTTGGGCTCTGGAGTCAGAAGTTCAGGCTCTGTGAATCCTGAGTCCAGTGATTTAACCTCTCCTCTAACTCAATTTCCTTGTAAGGAAAACGGGGATGACGTGAAGCTAAGACCTGTCTCAGAGCGGTGGTGATGTTGGTCAGAGCACTTAGAACAGTGCTGAGTGCCTGGTTAATATTCCTTAATGATATTACTCTGAGCTCCCCAGACTTCCTGAGGGTGGAGGCTCCTGAGAGGACAGAGGGAGGCACCGGCTTTGTCAGAGGTGGAACAGGAGGTGCAGGGTGGCCCTGGATGTGTTAAGTCTTTGTACACGTCAGCACCAGCCAACTGCTCCCTGAGCTTCCAGGAAAGTGGGGTGAAGTGGGGTGAAAGAGACTGAAGGCAGACCTGGAGCACGGAGGCACAGATAATGGGAAGACTAGATGCCCTGCTGGGCCGCTGAGCACCCATGGCAAGGATGGCCAGTGTCCATCAAAGATTCCTGCTCCCTTCCCAGGCCAGAATGATTGCTGGAGAGGAGCTGCCAGGCCAGGGACTATGATGTTCCCCAAGCCTTCCTTGCATTTATCAGGGCCATTGCCTGGTTCTGGCCAATGGGATGTGGGCACAAGTGATGTCTGTTACCTCCAGGTCTGACCCATAAACATCTCCTTGCACAATATCCCACATTCCCTTTTCCCTTCTGCAGTGACCCTGGAGCCACAACATGGATGGAGTCTGGGTCTCCATATGGAAGACTGTCCACCAAACATAGCACTGGACTGCTGTGTTTATGTTAGACGTTCAATTGTGTTAAGCCACTGAGGTTTCAGGGTTGGCCTGCTCAGCATCTACAAGTTCCCTTACCTAATGCACAAAGGAGAACTTGGAAGTGGGGAGCCTTGCACATCCAGTGAGCTGACTTGGAACCCCATGAGGCTGAGGCCATGTCTTATTCCATCCGCACAGCACCTGGCGGATAACAGGCCCCCACTGACAGCTGAGTGAAGGTATGAATGAATGTTCAGAGGCCTCTCATTCCTTTCCAACTTCTGACTTAGAAGTCTGGGGTGTCTTGCTGCTTTTTTCTGCCCTGCTTCCCTCCCAGCCTCAAGGAGGACAGAAAGCTGGAGGGAGGCATATGGAGAAATGAAGAAGAAAGGAGAGTTATACGGGCTGAGCAGGGAGCTGAGGATGGGGGCCCCAGGGTGGAAAGACCAAAGAAAATAATGCTAACAACCTAACTCAGTCAGTACTCACTGTGTGCCAGGGACAACTCCAAGTTCTCTGTGATGACTCACTGAATTCACACAACAGCCCTAGTATGTGTATCCTCTGTAGGTGGGGAAACTGAGGCACACTTCATGTTAGAAACAGGAGCCAGGATTTGAGAATGAGGTCAGCCACTGAGACACTTAGGCTTGAAGAAAGGTGTCGTTGAAGAGCAGTGGTTTAGCCAGATAATTGTGAAATGGAACATATTTAAACCTAACATGACTCTTCACCACTGAAAGACATTCTTTGCTGAATGAATTCACATTGTGATCTTTTTTTTTTTTTTTAAGATCAGTAATCTCACCCGGATATTTTAGGGATAAAGCCAAGTGCTCCATGCTGGTGTGCTCAGGAGACTCTGGCCCTGAGGACGGTCCCCGGGCTGGGTATGGAGCACCAGCTGAAGGTGCAGAGGACCAGGGCTCACCTGAGCGGGCATTGATCCGGAACTGGGAAGAGCCCTCCAAGGAGTAGATGATGGACTCCTGGCCATACTCCCGGGAGCGGTCCAGGTCTGTGGCATTCAGGAACAACACCGTGGCTCCTTCCGGAAGACAAAAGGAGTGGGGTCTGCTCACCCTGGGCTCACAGCCCCAGGCGCTGGGAGCAGGACAGGGCACAGGAAGTGGAGGAGACCTCAGAGGGCAGGAGGTCTGCCCCAGGGGCCATCCAGGGATGACAGTGGGCTCCACCACCTGCTCCTGTGGCCCAGATTCCTGGGCGGTGTGGAAACAAGGCTCCATGGGAGGGAGTGGAGCCTGGGAGGGGTCAGGGCCACCCCCTTCCTGCCCCAGCTCAGTCATGGTCCAGCCCTAGAGTACACCACTGCCCCACCCCATCCCTCCCTGACTGGCCACCACAGTAAATGAGCTCAGAATGGTCAGCTTCGACTTTGACTCAAAAAGAAATGAAGCTCCATATTAAATTACTCTACATTTATTGTATTCAATTTTTGTCTTATTTTATCTTGCTCACAAGGAGAATTTGTAAGGGTTTTTATTTTCTCTTTACTGCCCAGTTAAGGCCCTCACCTTCATCTCTGTGAAACCCTGGGTCAGGGGTTCAGCCTTTCCAGTGGCCTGTCCAGACTCTGAGGGCAGTCTTTCCTACAGCCATGCCCCCCAGGGCTTCCGGCTCCCTCCTTCCAGCTCTGGCAGGGTGGTGAGAAGGGTCGGTGTGTGGCCTTCTAGAGTCACCATGCCCTGGCTGGAATCTGGTGGGACCTCTGGCAAATGCCTTACTTTGTCTGAGCCTTAGCTTCTTCCTCTGTAAAATGAGTATAACTATAAAACCTGACTTGTTGGGTGGCTGGTGAGGATCCCGCGGGATAAAACAGGCGAGACACAGGTCTGACCCATGTCAGACCACGGTATCTATCATGCCGGTGAATCAACAGTCCCTGGGGGTGTGAGGGCCGGGCAGGGGGCTGTGGACAGTCAGGTCTTTCTGGGTCCCTTTGGGTAGCCGTGGGGCCTCTGATCTGACTCCTAGTCCTGTCCTGACAGAAGCACAGGCAGCTCTGCCCTGATACACGCCTTTATCCCAGCACACTCAATGTGGAAGAGGATTAAGTGCAGGTGAAGGCCTCTCCTTGTCAGAGTCTCTGGGGACAGAGGGGAGTGCGGGGGGGCTGCTTCAGCAGTGGTGTTCTCCAGGGGGTGCCTGAGACTGGCATGTGGCAGGTGGGCTGGGCCCAGCTTGGGCCCTGTACAGCAAATCATCAGACCCCAGGTGGGTACCTCTAGAAGGTCTCTTCAGAAGGCCCGGCAGTGCCAGGGAAGGTTACCTCTGGTTCCAGCTGCTCCCTGACTCCTCTGCTATCTCTGACTCTAGGTGTCCCTGACTCCTATGACTGTCCCTACTCTGGCTGTCAGATTCCAGCTGTCTCCTGGCTCCTCCGGGTGACCCTGACCCCTCCAGCTGCTGTAGCAATTCCTGACCTGGCTCTCCCCCACGGAACATCCACTCGGGGTGTAAGGGTAAAGCTTCTGGCCTGCTCTGAGGACAGCTCAGGTTCCTGGGAGCCTGAGTGTGGAGCCAGTGGCTCTGGGTCTGCAAGGTGGGCCCTGGCACTTGAGATGCGGCCCAGGGAGGAGCCTCCCATTCTCTCCTCACCTAGGAACACACACTATCCTCCAGAGTGACCCCTTCAGCCATCACGGGCCCTGGGACTGGCCTCACACCCCGTAAACCCGGAACTTTCTGAGCACTCTTGTTTACCTGAGGTTGCTGAATTAATCCTCGGTCATTATTCTCTTCCCTGAAGGAAAACTAGCTACAGGGGGTGCAGGGACCAAGCGTCCAGCAGAGTGTCCACACACAGTCGGTGCTCTGGAAGAAACTGCCGGCTAGTGGACAACCACACATCTCCAGAGGTTCCACTTGTGGGAAACACAGGGAGGGCAGGGGCCTCTGGCATTTGTGTGCAAGGTCAGGCCTGCACCCTGACCTGGCCTGCTGTGCTTGCTGGCCTCCCCGACCTGGGCCATACCTGCCATGATGTTCTCCACCACAGAGACGAAGTAGGCAGGCTTGCTGAAGGTGGGAGGATTGTCATTCTCATCCTGGAAAGAAAATGCACAGGCTTCAGGAACCAGGGAGGCAGTCTGGACTGGTCACTGCAGGGAGGCTGGACACGGCTGGCACCAAGGAGCTCTGCTGACCTGTGTGTCATGGAGCCAGGTGGGGTGTCACGAGGCAATCAGGTGACCCACCAGCTGGGCTACAGTTCACAGTGGCAGGACAGGCCTTGGAGAGACTTGTGGGAGTCGAGAACAGATGGTGATGGCCAGAGTGATGGAGAATGAGGCGCCAGTTGGGACTGCCCGTAACTCCCAGCTCACCTGGCTCTCCTGTCGGTCTCCCAGGTGAACTCCAAGTTCACTCCAGTCCTCTCAACCTCAGCTCATCAACCCCACACTTGGACCTTCCCATCCAGCTCCACCAAGATGCTAGTAGAAGGTTCCAGGAACCCTCCTATCAATGTTCACCCTCTTAGAAATGAAGGGAGGAAGGAATATCTCAGCCCAGAAGATACTGAAGTATGCAATGGCAGGCAGGGGGCTCCCAGAGCTGGAATTCCAGACCCCTCAGCACACACGCAAGAACAGCAGCACCTCCACCTGCTTGAGCAAACCTGGTCCAGAACCCCCAGCTCCAGTTCTGGAGCAATCCCTCCTCACGCCCAGCCTGCACCAGTGGCCAGAAGAAGGTTCTAGGTCAATGAGTTGAGCCAGCAGGGCGGGGCCTGGGCCCCAGCCTCTTCCTGCTCCCAACAGCTCCTCCAATCAGGAGGACTTTCCTACCCTTCAAGACGCTGGCCCTCAGTACTCTCCAACCACTTTTGCAATCACTCAGCGAGAGTTCCTCCCTGTTTCTTCTTGGAGGAAGCCTCGCTGGCCCACATGGCTCATGGTGCCTTCCCCCCTTCCCCAAGAGCCCAGCATGGAGCTCAGGGGGTAGACTGGGTGGTAGCCCCCTGGGGAGTCTGTAGGTTTCAGCTCTCAGTGATGCAGACTCCCAGGGGCCCACTTCTCCCCTGGACTGGGAGCCCTCTGGGGGAAAGGCTCCTGTAGTGAGTCACTCTGCTGGAGTCACTCACTTCCGGCTGAGCAAACAGGAAGAAGGAGGTGGCCTGGACACAACATTAGAAATCAACTATTTGATAAGGTAAATTTAAAAAATAAATTAGAAAGGAAGGAGACGGCCTGATATCTGGCTGTCCACACCCCTTGGGACTTCAGAGGCTCCCATCCTGCTGGGATTGCGGTGCCCAGAGTGTAGTGCTCTTGTTCCCTAATCTGGCCCCTGGCTCTGGACCACACACAGTGGTTCCCACTGACCTGTCCCTCTCCCCAGCCTCAGAGAAATGGCAGCGTGAGACCCCACCTGATGTCTGATGCCCAGCCGCATGCCTGGTCATCCCTGGTGTGGGCACGAGTGCCCCATATATGTATATATTTAAGCCTTCTGCTTGGCTGCACGGAACGGCGCGGAGAATGTCAGTGACAGAGCATGAGGCAGAAACTTATTAGCGCTGATATTTCCCCGGATCCTGGTGCTACATTCGCTATTAGTTCTAATTCAGCGGCTCCCTCTACAAAAGCTTATTGTCCCCTAATGGGAAATCTACAAACCGAGTTTGACTTCTTTATTAAAAACCAACAAGCAGTGGATGAAAAGGAATCACCTGGCCCCCATGCCCGCCCCCTCCTTGCACAGCCCTGTTGCCTTGATCTGCCTCTCCCCACCCCCAACCTGAGCAGTAAATGCTGCCATCAACTCCTTTATCTCTACTGGGGCTTTTTTTTTTTTTTTTCTGTTGAGTGAAAATCCCTTTGGAAGAGGGAGGAGGCAGCTCAGCCAAGTGACAGCTACTTAAAAATCACCCACATGAAAAACCAACCCAGAGGCGGTGACCTTTTCAAGTGTGGTCCTTAGACACAAGTGACTGCACGGTCCCAAAGCTCTGCTCAAGAGATGATGCTCACTCACAGTCAAGGTGGTACCTGTCTTTGTTACCAGATCTGCCCTGTTGCCATGGGCCAGGGCAGACCCAGAAGGGAAGTACAGGGTCCCTGCTATCCTGCATGACGGTTGTGAGGAAATCTGAAAATAGCGCCCCATCTGTTGGACTGCGGTGGCTCCAGGCCAGGGCACGTGCTGGCTTGCTGAGAGGACAGCAGCCGGGTGGACTCCTGCCCTCCCTTGCCCCTGGACATGGAGACCCCCCACTCCCTGGTATCAGGGAGGGAGGCGGAGGCTGCTGGTCACTCTTCTATTCACAGTAGATAAAAGATCAGTTCTGTCTCTGGGCCATTCACTTCCTGATCCAGCTCCATGTGAGGGGTTGAGGCAAAAAGAGAGAGAGGCTCTTCCCAGGTCCTTTCTTAGCCGACCACAGGTTGGGAAGCAGGTTGGGATTTGGGGCAGTCCCTGGGATTCAGGATCCCACAAGGGCAGATTTTTGAAGGCCCCGCTACTCAAAGAGTGGTTCCCTGGCCAGAAGGATCAGTGTCTCATGGGGGCATGTAGAAATGCAGAGCCTCAGCCCTTCCCCAGATGTGCTAAGTGAGAATTTGCATTTTAAGACACCTGGGGAATCCACATGACCTTTGAGGCACACTGGTCTCAGTCACATGAAGACTGGGATGTTCAAGCCTCCAAGCCTAGCAGTGTGGTGGGTAGAACATGAGCTCAGGAGTCAGACTAGTCGGAGTTCAAATCTTGGCTAACGAGGACTGGAGGTAAATTCAAATGCCACTTACCAGCCAGAAAGCGAGGAAGGCACTGGTGACCTTGCACCAGCTATGCTCCCTCCCTGAGCCTCAGCTGCCTCGTCTGCAGAATGGGATCGAGAGAGCCTGTGTAACGTGAAAGCAGCTGGCATAGCACGAAGCTCAAGAAGTTTGAATTTCCATTTGGTCAATGCTATGTGCCCATACCTGGGTAGCATGGAACACCTCAACTTGTTTCCCTAAACCTCCCCTACTCTCACCCTCTTTCACATCTGTTTCCAAAAAGTCTAGAGCAGGTCCTTCTCTGCCCAGCTGAATTCCCTGGAACTCGCTATGCATTAGAGAGCCTGGTGTATCGATGCTGCCACTGGAACACGTCCGTCTCACCAGCAGTAAGATGGCCCATGTTACGGGAGTCAAGTACCGCCCACATGATCACGCTTATTTCACGACAGTATCATGAGGCAGTACCACGAGGATCCCCACTCTTTAGATGAGGAAACTGAGGTTCAGAGAGGAAAAGAATCCCAGGTCACATGGCTAGAGGGTGGCAGAGCTGAGTGTCAAAGCCTTACGCCTCCCAAGCCATGCTCCTCTCTCTATTCAGTGTCCCTTTGTGGGGGAGCAGGATTCATAGTCACCTTCATATCCCTCCCCGGTCTCTACTGCACAGCACCCACAGGAAGAATTCACTGCTTGCTTGAGCAGAGCAGGATTCTGATTGACAGTGTTGTTGGTGGTAGAGGGACTGGTCAAGTGTGGCCAAGATTAAGGGGGCACTGGGGGCTGTGATCAGGGTCAGGGCCATGCAAGCAAGAATACCAGGATGTGGTCAGGGTTGGTAGCAAGTGCACCCAACTTCTCTGCTCTTAGTCTTGGGTTTCAGGTGGGTGGTCTCAGGTTAAAGGCAGGTATGCTTTTGGGTTTTTGAGGATCTCCTTCTGGCCACCCCCTGGAGGCTGAAGTGTCAGATGAAGGTCCTAGACTCTGCCCTTCCATTTCCTGGACCTGGTTCCATAGAGCCTCTCTGTCCCCTGCTCCCCCTAAATGCTGCTCCCACATGCCCAGATGCAAGGTTCCTCCAGCCATCACCCTAGACTTTTCCATCACTGCCCAACCCATCGTATTCTGTAAGCAAGTGGGGTCCCCTGTCCAGGACTAGCCCTGGAGGCTCAATCTTGGTTTGAGAGGATGAGGCTCAATAAAGCCAGGTGTGAGGCAGCACCAGGGGATGTTGGCAAAGCCAGCTGGGATAGGAAGGTCATCCGGCAACCTGCCTGCTGAGCCTTTGTCAAATCACAGCGAATCTCCTAACCTGACAATCTGATCAAATCCTCCTGGAGCCGGTAATGCACTAACTCTCCCATCAGCATATGTTCACCATCTCCGCAGGCAGCAGGCTTTATGGGATGGGTGTGGGTGTCTGGGCCGGGGCGGGGGGTGGCGGGAAGGCCCACTGGCCTGGTGTCAGACCATGATCTGCATCCCTGGAATCGCTGGGGGAGTTGTGTGGGGCCAATGAACCAGCGTGGTGATGGATTCAGTGACTGATAATTTCAGACACGGAAAGCACTAAGGTGTGCTTGATATTCGTGTCAGACAAGCTGTGGTTTGGTTTCAGGCCCCTTTAGATCTTCAGAGGAATGGAAAAAGGAAGTGAAGAAGAAAGAGGGGCCCAGAGAGAGACAGAAGAGAGAAGATGACCTTCTAGGAATTCCCTTGAACTTCACGGAATGTGGCTATAAATGAAGGAACACAGGACATTACCTCCCTGCATGAGCCCCAGGTCCTGTTCCACCCCAGAGGGAGTCCTGAGGCTCTGAAATGAAATTAGAGCAGGACCATCAGGCTATCCTTGGGTCCCAGGGTCCTGTGCCTTCCCTGGCCGAGCGGGGAGGCAGCTTGCTAGGGGACAGCCTTTGGGACGGTCTGAGTAATGCTCTGAGCTGTGGGGACAGCCAAGGACATGGGGACACAGGGTTTTAGCAGGGCTCCAACACTCTGGGAGCACACTCACTACCCCATTCCTCAGAATAGCAAGGCCAGTACACCCCTGGGTACTTACAAACACTTCAATGGTGACAGAGATAGTGCTGTTCAGAGAGGGGTTGCCAGCGTCCTTGGCCATGATGGTCAGATAAATCAGCCCGTTGGGTATCTGTTCATAATCCAGGGGGCGGCTCACGCTGATCACTGAAATGACAGGACAGGCCCCAGGCCCTCTGTAAGCAGACTTTACATGCCCATCTGGCCGGGGCTCCCCTTTGGGCAGAGAGGGTGTGGCTGGCTCAGCCTGGTTTTTCCCTCCTGCCTGTGAACTCCCAGAGCCTCATGGACTTGATTGAGGTTTACTGACTACTTGATCTGTGCCAGGCCCACTGTTGAGTCCAGCAGGTGGCAACTATTTCAGGGGTAATGTAAGCTCCACTTTACAGATGAGGAAAGCAGGCTCAGAGAGGTTCAGTGTCTTCCCCAGAGACACACTGCACATGCCTGGACTCTTACCTTTTTCTTTCATGCTAAGCCATTGATTTTCAGTTTTGGGAGGGAAGACGCACTGGCTTGGGAGTGGGGGCATGGGTAGTCTGCAAAGGTATTACCCACAATATTAAACTGCCACTTTCTATTTGGGAAACAGAAACACAATTACCACTTTAGTAATATAAAACCCAAGGAGGGTTCTTCTTGCTGAGAAAGTGGTGAGGTGTGAGGGTGGGCAGAGGTGTGGGACTGCTCAGCTTTTAAAAGGGGGACACAGGTCTTAAGAGGTCCTTAGGCTGTAGCATCCTGAGTCAGGATGCAGCTGCTGCAGGTACATGTCTCTGACACAACTGTGGGGTAGGAGGAGGAGTGACTGCCACACTCAGAGTCACCCAGTGCCCATCTGCTCTGTCTTGGGGACACTGAGCTCATCTTCCAGCATTAGGGAAGCTTCGCAGAGGAGAGGACATCCAAATGATCTTAAAGCTAGCCAAAGGTAAAAGGGAAGCAGGGCAAAAGGATTGGGAGGAAGGGCTTTCCCAGCAGAAGGAGCAGACTCTGCAAAGACACAGAGGTGGCCCCTGTCAGGGGAGAGGGTGCAAGTGGTCCTCAGAGGTTGGACTCTGGTGGGGAGGCAGGTGCTGAAAGGCCACCAAGAGCCAGATCACAAGGGCCTGCCTGGACAGTTTTGATGTGTGACTTTAGCAAATTGCCCTGTCTTTGGGCCTCAGAAGAAAAACAAGTGGTCTCTTGGGATCTTGGAGCTGGAGGTTATTGCTGCTATTTCCTTCCTGGGCTCCTGGGATCAGGACCCACAGTGGGGCAAGTTCCAGAGTATGGAACTGTGCCTGGCTGAGCAGGGAAAGGCCACTGCCAGGAAGGGCTGGGCAGTAGCCACAGCAGGCTCAAATGATGGGGAAGCTTGGCTAGTAAGCCTCTCCACATCTCACACACACCGCAGATCTGCCCAGACACCTTTTCTTAATAGAGACCCCACTCATGGTGGTAACTTAAGCCCAGCTGGCCACAAAACTAAGATTCAAAGATCTGGCTGATCGGAGACACAGATCTTGAGTCTATGAAAAGGTGACCCCATGCCACGTGCTGCTCCAGATGACAGGAGCTGTGAGGCAGCTCCCCAAGTGGTCCAGGGTGTCTGGGAGGCAGAAGGGCCCCCTCCTGAGAGAGGTGTGAAGTGCAGCCCTGTTCCCACCTGTCAACCCTCCTCCCCAGGCGGGGCCCTCATTCCTGCGCGTACCACCATAGCCTTCATACACGCTGATGTCGAAGTAGCTGCCAAAGGCGGAGGCATTGACGATGCTGTAGGTGATCTGGTTGTTGGGAGGGGAGTCTTCATCCGTTGCCTGGAAGGAAGATGATGAACAGGGCCCATGAGCTTTCAGTGACACTGGGGCCAGAAGAGGGTGGGAGGAAGGAAGGGCTGGCCCCACTCTGAGTGCCCTTCTCTGGGTGATCCAGGCCCTCCTTGTCCCTGAGTTGGAGGTTACCCTCTGGCTCCCAGCAGACATACATGATGTAGGGGTGTGGAGGTATCCTGGAGAACCTAGAGGGCAGGCTGAAGGCCGAGAGGAAATAGAGGAAATCTGGGCTTTATCCAGAGGATGAAAAAGGTCCTACCACACCTGGCATGACCATCACCTAGACCCCTAGCCCCAGCTGGACCTTCCTATGCATGGAGGCCTTCCCTGACCACTGGACTGGGTTAGGTCCTGTGCTGGACACCCCATTAGTCTCCTTCCTGATTATAGTTTCTTGTCTACTTTCTGCCTTCCTTGCTCAGACTGTCAGCTCCAAGTGAGAAGGAACTTTGTTTCTTGACTGCAACTGATACCTAGAGCTCAGCCCAGTGTTTGGACACAGCAGATATCTAATAAGTGCAGGTTGCATGAATGCAAGGAGAGAAGATGACACTTGGAACGGGGTCAGGTATCCTCCTTCTCCTTGATTTTCTCTGGTGTGGCTGCATTAATTAGCTCTTTCCAAACGTCTTTGACCCTAGGAGCCTCCAGGGGCCTCCCTCTGGTCTGCGTGTAAGAGGAGCTGTGCAGGGAGGCGGGGGCAGGGTCCACTGGGGAGCCACGGCCATACTGGCTGGGCACGTGGTCATGCCTTCTGTGTGTCCCCCAGGCCCACCTCTTCCACCTTGCCTTATCCCTGCCTCCTTCAGAAATAAGTTCTAATTGGAGGCTCTGGGTCCTGTCACTCTGGGTCGGCAGAGTGAGGAAGGGGCATGAGATGTTAAGAAGTTTCTGGTTACAGGTCACTGATGTATGGTGGAGGGACTCACTGCAGAAGGATGCTTGAAGCATGGAGTCCCAAATTCTGGCCCTGGCTCTCTACTAATTCACTGGGCCTGCCTCTCCCTTCCTGTTTCCCCTTCCACGAGCTGGGTTGTGCCCACGGTCTCTGGTGACTTCCAGCTGCAGCAGTTGTGACTCTAGGCAATCACTAAAGGGTCTGGATGGGGGACCTTGCACAAGGAACGGCTTGGCACTCACCAAGGGAGATGGGGGATGGTGACTGGAGACCTAAAATCTAAGCCACAGCAGACACTAGTCTTACTCAGTAACCAGGGATGCAAAGCGATGCTCAGAGGTGGGCCTGATACAGATCGAGAATGTGACCCCTGATCTGAGCAGAATCCTTTGTGGATGGGTGTCAGCACTCCTTGCAGTGGCTTTAGGGGTAGTCAAGGAGATGGCAGAGAGAGAGAGGACAAGGGAAACAGACAGATCAAAGGTCACCCTGGCATCTTACCCGGAGTCGCACCAGCTGTGTGACGGAAGGCTCGTTCTCTCTCAGGGCGCCCACATAGGCATCCTTTTGGAAGGTGGGCACGTTGTCATTGACATCCAACACGTTGATCCTGACCCGGCCTGTGGTCTCCTCCCCGCCCCCGTCCCGGGCAATGACTGTCAAGGTGAAGCGCTGGATGAGCTCGTAGTCCAGTCTGGCAATCAGCATGATGAGTCCTGTGTCCTTGTCCAGAGAGAACCTGTGTCAGGCCGGGAGGAGGAAGGGAAAGGACACCCTGGTTTAAAGCGGTTTGTGGATAAGGGCCTGCCTTTACCAGCATGTCCTTGCCCAAGGTGATCAACAGAGAGACATTAACGAAGTCTGAAATTTGCCTTCTGTGTCATTTTCCCCACATATGAAGAGCAGCTATGTTTAACAGGAGGTGGTGGGCAGGGATCAGGACCACATGAGACATGAATGATGGTCACGTACTGAAAGGGCAGGAGTATGTGGATTTAATCAATGAGGAAACTTGGGCGGAATGACGCTCCTCTTGCTGTGGACAAGAGTTTCTGCCTACTGAAGATATTTAGATGTTGTGGAACTGCAATGGTCAGAAATTCTTAAAACTGATACCACAGAAGAACAAAAGATTATTAGTGACTACTAAGAAAAATCATGTGCCAACAAACCGAACAGTCTAGAAGAAATGGATAAATTCCTAGAAACACACAGACTACCAAGACTAAATTATGAAGAAATAGAAAGTCTGAACACACTGGTTACTGGTAAGGAGATAAACCCAATAATCAAAAATCTCCCCCAAGCAAAAGTCCAAGACCAGGTGGCTTCACTAGTGAACTCTATCAAAAATTTGAAGAACAATCAATTCTAATCCTTCGCAAACTCTCTCTCAAAAGAGAAGAGTAAGGAATACCTCCAAAGACTCACTTTATGAGTCTAGCATTACTCTGATACCAGAACCAGATAAGGACAACACAAGAAAATTACAGGCCAATATCCCTGATGAACAAAAATGCAAAAACCTCACAAAACATTAGCAGATCAAATTCAACAGAACATTAAGAGGATCATACACCATGATCAGGTGGGATTTATTCCAGGGATGCAAAGATGGTTCAACATCTGCAAATCAATGTGACACATGACACTAACACAGTGAAAGATCGTATCATATGATCATCTCAATAAACACAGAATAAGGGCTTCCCTGGTGGTCTAGTGGTTAATAATCCACCTGCCAATGTAGGAGACATAGGTCCAATCCCTGCTCTGGGAATATCCTACATGCTGCGTAGCAACTAAGCCCATGTGCCACAACTACCAAGCCAGTGCTTTAGAGCCCATGAGGCACAACTACTGAGCCCACACTCTGTAACTACTGAAGCCTGTGCTCCTAGAGCCCATGCCCTGCAATAAGAGAAGCCACTGCAACAAGAAGCCCATGCACCGCAATGAAGAGTAGCTCCTGCTCACCACAACTAGAGAAAGCCCGTGTGCAGCAATGAAGACCCAGAACAGCTGAAAATAATAAATAAATCTTCTTAAAAAGCACAGAATAAGCATGTGAAAATATTTGGTACACATTTATGATACCAACTGTCAACAAACTGGATATAGAGGAAAAGTGCCTCAAGATAATAAAAGCCATATGTGACAAGCTCACAGCTAACATTATACTCAATGCTGAAAATCTGGAAGCTTTTTCTCTAAGATCAGGGACAAGATAATGATGCCCACTTTTGTCACTATCATTCAACATAAAGGGACGACAGAGGATGAGATGGTTGGATGGCATGACCAGCTCAATGGACATGGGTTTAGGTAGACTCTGGGAGTTGGTGATGGACAGGGAGGCCTGGCGTGCTGCGGTTCATGGGGTCACAAAGATTTGGACACGACTGAGTGACTGAACTGAACCGAACTGAGTACTGGAAGTCCTAGCTAGAACAATTAAGCAAGAAAAAAAGAGGCATTCAAATCAGAAGAGAAGTAAAATTGTCACTACTTACAGATGACATGGTATTATATGTAGAAAACCCAAATCACTTCACACACACAAAAAATGGTTAAAATAAAAGGAATTTGGTACAGCTGCAGGATACAAAATCAATATACAAAAATCTGTTCTGTTTCTTCATACTAATAATGAACTATTAGGAAGAAAAATTAAGAAAAAGTCCCACTTACAATTGCACAAAAAACCAGTAAAACTCTACCTAGGAATAAATTTAACCAAAGAGATGAAAAACCTATACACTGAAAAATATGACATTGATGAGAGAGACTGAAAAAGACAAATAAAAAGATAGTCCATGCTTGTGGATTGAAAGAATTAATATTGCTAAAATGTCCATACTACTTAAAGCAATCTGCAGATTCAATGCAATCTCTATCAAAATTCCAATGGTACTTTTCACAGAAATGGAACAACAATCCTAAAATTTGTGTGGAGCCATAACAGAACCCCAGAGCCAAACTAAAATTGAGAAAATAGAACAAAGTTAGAGCCATCACACTCCCTGATTTCAAACTATATTACAAAGTTACAGGAGCCAAAACAGTATGGTATTGGCATAAAAGCGGACACATAGGTCAGAGGAACTCTGGTCTGAAGTGCTGGGTGGAGGCGTCTGCCTGAGGTGCCCTATACATAGCAAGTGAAGCTAGATGAAACATAAGGAAAAGAAAAAAAATGTTCTTATTGGAAGACATGACAATGGAGTAGAAGGATGTGACCTTACCTCTTCTTACAAAAACACTAAAATCCATTTGAATCAGTTCTAATGAGATGGATGAAACTGGATCCCATTATACAGAGTGAAGTAAGCCAGAAAGAGAAAGACCAATACAGTATACTAACGCATATACATGGAATTTAGAAAGATGGTAATGATAACCCTATATGCAAAACAGAAAAAGAGACACAGATGTACAGAACAGACTTTTGGACTCTGTGGGAGAAGGAAAAGGTGGGATGTTTTGAGAGAACAGCATCAAAACATGTATATTATCAAGGGTGAAACAGATCACCAGCCCAGGTTGGATGCATGAGACAAGTGCTTGGGGCTGGTGCACTGGGAAGACCCAGAGAGATCGGGTGGAGAGGGAGGTGGGAGCGGGGATCGGGATGGGGAATACATGTAAATCCATGACTGATTCATGTCAATGTATGGCAAAACCCACTACAATACTGTAAAGTAATTAGCCTCCAACTAATAAAAATAAATGGAAAAAACCCCACTAAAATAACAATTAACTGATGAACATTGGAGGGTCTACTGTGAAGGTGGAGCAACTGTGGCTTAATGCATGGACAAAGAAACTGGAGGCAGCAGTTCTGGGGAGTACTCATTGGGAGGCAGCCCATTTTCTCATTAAGGCCTGGCTCCAACCAAAAGCCTGCAGGTTCCAGTGCTGGGACACCTCAGACCAAATAACCAGCAATGTGGGGACACAGCCTCACCTGTTAGCATACAGGCGGCTGAAAGTCTTCATGACTTTCAGCAGTGTTAAAGAAGCTTGAAGCTATTATCTCTTCAAATATTTTCTCAGGCCCCACACAGCTGCCCTCTAAACACACCCCCTGACATGTCCCTGTCCACCAGAAGGACAAGATCCAGCTCCACCTGCCAGTGGGCAGGAACCACTTGCTCCCATCAGAAAGCCTGCACAAGCCTCTCAGACAGCCTGTCCAACAGTGGGGCAGAAGGCGGAAGCAAGAAGAACTACAACCCTTCAGTCTGTAGAATAGAAACCGCAATCACAGAAAGTTAGACAAAATGAGACAGCAGAGGAATGCGTCCCAGATGAAGGAAAAAGATAAAATCCCAGAAGAACAACTAAGTAAACAGGAGATAGGCAATCTACCCAAAAAAGAACTCAGAGTAATGATAGTAAAGAGGTTCCTAGCTCTCAGAAAAATAATGGAGCCACAAATCAAGAAGACATAGGAAATGTTTAACAAAGACCTAGGAGAACTAAAGAACAAACAAACAGATGAACAATAAAATAGCTGAAATGAAAAACACACTAGAAGGAATCAATGGCAGAATAAAGGAGGCAGAATACAGATAATATGGAAGATAGAATGGTAGGAATCACTGCTATAGAACAGAATAAAGAAAAAGGACTAAAAAGAAATGGAGACAGTCTAAGAGACCTCTGGGACAACATTAAATGTACCAACATTGCATGACAGGGGAGCCAGAGAAGAGGAGAGAGAGAAGTGACCTGAGAAATATTTGAGGAGATAGTAGCTGCAAGCTTCTTTAACATGGGAAAGGAACTAGGCACCCAAGTCTAGGAAGCACAAAGAGTTCCAAAGAGGGGCTCTTTAGGAGTGTTTAAACCCAAAGAGGAAGATGCTGAGACACATTAGTAATTAAAATGGCAAAAATTAAAAACAAAGAAAAAATATTAAAAGTAACAAGAGAAAAGCAACAAATAACATACAAGGGAACTCTCATGAGTTTATCAGCTGATTGCTCAGTAGCAATTCTGCAGGCCAGGAGGGAGTGGCACAACATATTTAAAGTGTTAAAAGAGAAGAACCTACAACCAAGAATACTTTACCCAGCAAGGCTCTCATTCAGATTTAATGCACAAATCAGAAGCTTCACAGGCAAGTGAAAGTTAAGAGAGTTCAGCACTGACAGATACATTTTACAACAAATTCTAAAGGAAATTCTCTAGGCAGAAAAGGTCTAAACTAGAAACAAAAAATTTATGAATGTGAAAACTCACCAGTAAAGACAAATATACAGAAAAAGGTAAGAAATCATCCACACACAAATATGGTATCAAAACCAAGCATGTGTGAGAATGCAGGATATGGGAAAAATATTTTCAAACAATATAACTGACAAGGGATTAATCTCCAACATCTACTGGGTTGGCCAAAAAAGTTCGTTTGGGTTTTTCCATGAGACCCAAATAAACACTTCTCCAAGGAAAACATACAGATGGCCAAGAGGCACACGAAAAGATGCTTAACACTGATAATTATCAGAGAAATGCAAACCAAAACTACCATGAGGTATCACCTCACACCATTCAGAATGGCTATCCTCAAAAAGTCTACAAACAATAACTGCTGGAGAAGGTGTGGAGAAAAGGGAACCTTTTTACACTGTTGGTGGGAATGTAAATTGGTACAATCACTATGGAGAACTCTATGGAGTTTCCTTAAAAAACTAAAAATAGAGCTGCCATATGATCCAATAATTCCACTCTTGGATATATATGTGCAGAAAACCATAATTTGAAAATATACATGCACCCCTGTGTTCACTGCAGCACTATTTATAGTAGCCAGGAAATGGAAGCAACTTAAATGTCCTTTGATAGAGGAATGGATCAAGAAGATGTGGTACATATGTGCGATGGAATATTATTTACCCATTAAAAAGAAAGCAATAATGTCATTTTCAGCAACATGGATGGACCTAGAGATTATCACACAAATGAACAAATCAAACAGAGAAAGACAAATATCATATGATACCACATATGTGGAATCTAAAAAAAATACAAATGAATTTACTTACAAAACAGAAACAGACTCACAGACTTAGAAAATAAACTTATGGTTACTAAAGGGGAAAAGCAGGGGGTGAGGGAAGGGATACATTGGAGTTTGGAATTAACATATATACATGACTGTATATGAAACAGAAAATCAACAAGGACCTACTCTTTAGCCCAGGGAATTCTACTCAATATTCTGTAATAAGCTATATGGGAAAAGAATCTGAAAAGGAATGGATATATATATATATATATATATATATATATATTTGTATAATGGAATCACTTTGCTGTACCCCTGAAACTAATAGAATATTGTAAAGCAACCACACTCTAGTATAAAATAAAAATTAAATAAAAACGAAACACAGGAAGAATTAAACCAGGCTACTATTTTACACCATGGACAAAAATCAATTCAAAATAGGTTAAAAACGTCTATGAAAAACCCAAAACCACAAAACTAGAAGGAAAGCTAATCAGTAAGCTTCTTGGCATCAGTCTTAATGATGACTTTTTGGACTTGACACAAATAGCAAAGGCAACAAAATAATAAACAAACAAGTGGGACTACACTAAACTAAAATGCTTGTGAACAGCAAAAGAAGCCATCAACAAAATCAAAAGACAACATACAAAATAGAATATTTTTGCAAATCATATATTTGACAAAGCATTCACATCCAAAATATGCAGGTAAAGATCTCATATAACTTAACAGCAAAAAAAGAAAAAAAGAAAAACCACACACACACACACACAAAACAGAAAACCAAACTAATTTAAAAATGGACAGAGGCTCTGAATAGCTATTTTTCCAAAGGAGATATACACATGGCCAGCAGGCACATGAAAAGATGCTCAAATCACTAATCATCAGGGAATTGCAAATCAAAACACAGTCAGATATTACCTCACACCTGTCAGAATGGTTATCACCAAAAAAACCAAGATGTAACAAGTGTTGGCAAGAATGTGAAAAAAGGGAACCCTTGTGCACTGTTGGTGGGAATATAAATTAGGGAAGCCACTATAGAAAACAGTATGGAGGTTCCTTAAAAAACTAAAACTGGAGCTACCGTATGATCCAGCAATTCCACCTCTGGGCATTTATCTGAAAAAAACAAAAACACTAACTTGAAAAAATATCTGCACCCCACGTTCACTGCAGCATTATTCACAATAGTCAAGATATGGAAACGATATAAGTGTCCATGAAAGAAAAATGGATAAAGACACGTACACACATACACACACACAAAATGGAATATTATTCAGCCATAAAAGAAGGAAATCCTGCCATCTGTGACAACATGAAGAGGCCTCCTGAGGGCAGTATGCTAAGTGAAACAAAAAACAGAAAGACAAATATCATAGGATCTCGCTTATATGTGCAATCTAAAACAGAGTTAGTCGCTCAGTCATGTCTGACTCTTTGTGACCCCATGGACTATAACTGCCAGGCTCCTCTGTTCATGGGATTTCCCAGGCAAGAATACTGGAATGGGTTGCCATATCCTTCTCCAGGGAATATTCCCAACTCAGGGATTGAACTCGCGCCTCCTATGTCTCTTCCATTGGCAGGTGGAGTCTTTACTGTCTGAGCTACCAGGGAAGCCAACAA
Organism: Cervus elaphus; assembly: GCF_910594005.1. Classification (NCBI taxonomy): domain Eukaryota; kingdom Metazoa; phylum Chordata; class Mammalia; order Artiodactyla; family Cervidae; genus Cervus; species Cervus elaphus. The sequence goes on along the minus strand of NC_057829.1, from coordinate 27,506,575 downwards.
ACAAAAACAGAGTTCATAAATACAGAAAACATTGGTGGTTGCTAGAGGTAGGGTATCTTATGGTGGTGGATGAGAATAACAAGTAAAGGGGGTCAAAAAGTTCAAACTTCTAGTTCTAAAGTAAATGTCATGAGGATGTAATATACAGCATGGTGACTATTAATAATACTGTATTGCACATTTGAAAGTTGCTGAGAGTAGATTCCTTATCATGAGAAAAAAATTGTAACTATGTACAGTGATGGATGTTAACTAGACTAATTGTAGTGATCATTTTGCAATATATATTGAATCACTAGGTTGTGCACCTGAGTGTAATGTTACATGTGATTACACCTCAATAAAAACAACAGATATTGGGGAAATTAAAAAAGAAATCCTTCCATCTAGATAGTTTTGCACCAAAATGCTTTAAACAGGCAGCAAAGCCTCCAGCAAGGGGAGGGGTGGCTGGTCCTCTCTTGGGGACATGTCTTCCACTCGAGCCTTGAGTACTTGAGGCTCACTTGAGCCTTGAGTAAGTGGTTGGTTAATGTGTCCCAGGGAGCAGTAAGGTCCAGTGACACCATTCTTCCATCTTCCTCCTCTAAACATTTCCTCAGGAACCTCCTCTGAGCTCTCAGTTGACATTTGTGTGCTCTGAGCTTGTCCACAGCTGCCAGCCACCAAGCCAGGAAGGTCCTGGCTCTGAGACCAGGGAAGTCCCAAGCCCAAAAGATGAGAAAAATTCAAGATGATCAGAACAAGGCCACACGAACCTGGGTGTCCCGAGGGACAGGGGCATCCTGTGCACTGGTCCTATTGTTGGTTCCTTCCTTTCATCTGGAGAGTAGCTGAGGATTGTTAGGTACATCAAACGGTCTCTGTCTCCTCCTGGTCATTTATATGGAACTGTGGCCAGTAATCCAAGCTGACAGCAACTGTCTTACTCATTATGTTGGGCTTCCAGATGTATCAGACACTTAGTTTTCAGAAACAGACATGCTCTCTGAATTCAACCTGGCTTTCGAACATGTAGAAAATGAGAGGGCTTCACCCTGGCTCAGTTTAACTGAAGACAAGGGAAAGAGATGGCTCAGAACCTTGGTGGGTGACAGAGCAAAGCTGGCACAGGTCAGGGGGTGAGCTCACCCACCCACCTAATGGTTGCGGCACTTTGAGAGTTTGATCCCTGGGTCAAGAAGATCCCCTGGAGAAGGGCATGGCAACCCACTCCAGTATTCTTGCCTGGAGAATTCCCATGGATAGAGGAGCCTGGCTGGCTACAGTCTGCAGGGCTGCAAAGAGTCAGACACGACTGAAGCGACTTAGCAGCAGCAGCAGCATTAAAAAAGATATTTCACATCCAAAGTAGTGGACAAGCCACAACACAATGGCAGTAGGGGCGCTTTCATGATATAGTTAAATCCCATACCTACTGGGCAGGTGACTCACAAACTGGAAAACAATTATATTGCATAAAATAATTATACTCCCACAAAAGTGAGAGTCCTGAGCGCCACAGCAGGCTTCCTAGCCTGGAGGTCTGGCATCAGGAGGAACCCTCAGAGCGTCTGGCTTTGAAGGCCACTGGGGCTTGACTACAGGAGTTCCACAGGACTAGGGGAAATAGAGACTCCACTCTTGCAGGGGGCACACAAACTTTCCTGTGAACTGGGACCCTGGACAAAGAAGCCTGGTCCAGACCTACTTGTGGGTCTTGGAGGATCTCCTGGGGAGGTGGAGGTTGGCTCTGGCTCACAGTAGAGGCAAGGACACCGGAGGTAGAAGGCTCAGGGAATATTCATTGGCATGAACTCTCCTGGAAGTCACCATTTTGGCACAGAGACCTAGCCCTACCTATCTAATAGCCTGCAGGCTCCAGTGCTGGGACACCTCAGGTCAAACAACCAAGAGGATGGGAACACAGCCCAATTCATCAGCAGACAGGCTGCCTAAAGCCATCCTGATCCCACAGCCACCTCTAAACACAGTCTTTAACATGGTCCTGCTCATCAGAGGACAAGACTCAGATGTACCAACCAGTGGGCAGGCACCCTCTTTCCCACCAGGAAGCCTGCACAAGCCCCTGGACCAAACTCACCCACAAGGGGGCAGACATCAGCAGCAAGAGAAGCTTACAATCCTGCAGCCTGAAGAAAAAGGTCACAAACAGAGAAAGTTAGACAAAATGAGATGGCAGAGGAATATGCTCCATATGAAAGAACAAGATAAAACTCCAGAAGACCAACTAAGTGAAGCAGAGACAGGCAATCTTTCTGAAAAAGAATTCAGAATAATGATACCAAAGATGTTCCCCAGGACCTTGGAAAAAGAATGGAAGCAAAGAGCCAGAAGATACAAGATATGCTTAAGAAAGACCTAGAAGTACTAAAGAACAAACAGAGTTGAACAATACAATAACTGGAATGAAAAATACACTAGAAAGAATCAATAGCAAAATAAATGAGGCAGAAGAACAATAAGAGAGCTGTAAGACAGAGTGATGGAAATCACTGCAGTAGAACAGAATAAAGAAAAAAGAATAAAAAGAAATGAGGACAGTTTCAGAGACCTCAGGGACAACATTAAACACACCAATATTTGGATTTTAGGAGTCCCAGCTGAAGGGAGAGAAAGGGCTGAGAAATACTTGAAGAGATTATAGCCAAAAACTTCCCTAACATGGGAAAGGAAACACTCAAGTTCAGGACATGCAGAGTTCCACATAGGACAAGACCAAGGAGGAACATGTCAAGACACATAGTAATTAAACTGACAAAAATTAAAGACAAAGAAAAAATAGTAAAAGTAGCAAGAGAAAAAAAATTATAAGGGAATACCCATTAGATTATCAGCCGAATTTTCAGCAGAAACTCTGCAGGACAGAAGGGAGTGGCATGATATAGTTAAAATGATGAGAGGGATAAATCTATAACTAAGAATACTCTACCCAGTAAGGCTTTCATTCATATTCAGTGGATAAATCAAAAGCTTTACAGATAAGCAAAATCTAAAAGAATTCAGCACCACCAAACCAGCTATATGACAAATTCTAAAGGAACTTCTCTGGGTGGAGAAGAAAAGGCCATAATTAGAGACAAGAAAATTATAAATGTGAAAGCTCACCAGTAGAGACAAACATACAGTAAAAGTAGGAAATCACCCACACACAAATATGGTATCAAAACCAGCAAGCATGAGAAGACAAGAGGACAAATGCAGGACATTGGAAATGCATTTGAAATTAAGAGACCAGAAACTTAAAACAATCTTGTTTATATATAGATTGCTGCATCTAAACCTCACAGTAACCACAAACCAAAAATCTACAATAGATACACACACAAAAGAAAGTAATCCACACATGAAACTAAGGACAGTCATCAAATCACAAAAGAGAATAAATGAGGAAGGGAACAAAAAAACCTACAGAAACAAGTCCCAATCAACAAAATGGCAATAAGAACATAATTATCAAAGATTATCTTAAATGTAAATTGACTAAATGTTCCAACGAAAAGACACAGACTGGCTGAATGGATACTAAAAACAGACCCATACATATGCTATCCTGGAGGAGGAAATGGCAACCCACTCCAGAATTCTTGCCTGGAGAATCCCATGGACAGAGGAGCCTGACAGGCTGCAGGTCACAATAGCTGGAAATGACTGAAGCAACTTAGCATGCATATATGCTATCTAAGAGACCCATTTCAGATCTAAGAACAGAGACAGACAAAGTGGAAGGATGGAAAAAGGTATTCCATGCAAATGAAAATCAAAAGACAGCTGGAGTAGCAATAATTATATCAGACAAAATAGACTTTAAAATGAAGACTGTTATAAGAGACAAAGAAGGACACTACATAATGATCAAGGGATCAATTCAAGAAGATACAACAATTGTAAATATATATGCACCCAGCTAGGAGAACCTCAATACATAAGCCAAATGCTAACAGTCATAAGAGAAGAAATCGACAGTAACACAATAATAGTGGGGAACTTTAACACTCCACTTACATCAATGGACAGATCATCCAGACAGAAAATCAATAAGGGAACAAATATAGACCTTAAATGACACAATTGACTAGATGGATTTATTTTATATTTATAGAAAATTCCATCCAAAGTGAGCAGAATACATTTTCTTCTCAAGTGCACATTGGAACATTCTCTAGGATAGATCTCATGCTGGGCCACAAAGTGAGCCTCAGTAAATTTAAGAAAGTTAAAAACATATCAAGCATCTTTTTAGATCACAATGCTATGAGATTAATAATCAACTACAGAAAAAAAAAACCTGTAAAAACACAAACACGTGGAGGCTAAACAATATGTTACTAAACAACCAATGGATCACTGAAGAAATCAAAGAGAAAATTTTCAAAAATACCTAGAGACTGACAACAAAAGCATGATTCAAAACCAATGGGATGCAGCAAAAACAGTTCTGAGAGAGAAGTTTGTAGCAATATACTCTCACCTTAGGAAACAAGACAAATCTCAAACAAACAACCGAACCTTACACCTAAAGCAACTAGAGAGAGAACAAACAAATCCCAAAGTGAGAAGGAAAGAAATCATAAAGATCAGAGCAGAAATAAAAAATATGGAGACAAAGAAAATAATAAAAAAGAGCAATGAAACTAAAATCTGGTTCTCTGGAAAGATAAACAAAACAAAATTGATAAACCTTTAGCCAGACTCATCAAGAAAAAAAGGAGAGAACTCAAATCAATAAAATTAGAAATGAAAAGAAGTTACAACTGACACCACAGAAATGCAAAGGATCATAAAAGAGCACATCAAGCAACTATATGCCAATAAAATGGACAGCCCAGAAGAAATGGACAAATTCTTAGAAAGGTACTATCTCCCAAAACTGAACCAGGAAGAAATAGAAAATATGAACAGACCAATCACAAGTACTGAAATTGAAACTGATTTAAAAACTTCCAGCAAGCAAAAGTCCAGGACCAGATGTCTTCACAGGCAAATTCTATCAAGCATTTAGAGAAGAGTTAACCTCTTATCCTTCTGAAACTCTCCTGAAAAACTGCAGAGTAAGGACAACTCCCAAGCTCATTTCATGAAGCCACCATCACCCTGATCCCAAAACCAGAAAAAGATATCACAAAAAGGAAAATTACAGCCCACTATCACTGATGAACAACACGGATGCAAAAATCTTCAAGAAAATACTAGCAAACTGAATCAAACACTACATTAAAAGGATTATATACCATGATCAAATGGGAGTTATGTCCACAGATGCTAGGACTTTTCAATATCTGCAAATAGTGTGATATACCACATTAACAAATTGAAGAATAAAAATCTTACAATCATCTCAATATATACAGAAAAAGGTTTTGATAAAATTCAACAATCATTTACGATAAAACTCTCCAGAAAGTGGGCCAAGAGGGCACCAACCTCAACATAATAAAGGCCATATATGACAAACCCACAGCTAACATCCTACTTACCGGTGAAAAGCCGAAAGCATTTCCTCTAAGATTAGGAAAAGACAAGGACATCCACTCTCATAACTTCTATTCAACAGTTTTGGAAGTCCTAGCCACAGCAATCAGAGAACAAGAAGAAATAAAAGGAATCCAAATTGGATAAGTAAAACTGTCAGTCTTGCAGATGACATGATAATATATACAGAAAATACTAAAGATTCTACCAGAAAACTATTAGAGCTCATCAATGAATTTGGCAAAGTTGCAGGATATAAAATTAATACAGAGAAATTTATATACTAGATTAATACAGAGAAATCTATACACTAGTATATTCCTATACACTAACAACAAAAAATCAGAAAGAGAAACTAAGGAAACAATCTCATTTATCATCAGATCAAAATGAATAAAATAGGAATAAATCTACTAAAGAAGCAAAAGATCTGTATTCTAAAAACTATAAGATGTGGATGAAAAAAATCAAAGATGATACAGAGAGAAAGATATATCACATTTTTGGATTTGGAGAATTAATTTTGACTATCCTATCCAAGGCAATCTACAAATTCAATGCAATCCCTATCAAATTACCAATGCTTAAAAAAGAAAAATTACCAATGCTTTTATCCCCCACAAAACTAGAACGAAAATGTTTTAAAGTTGTATGACACAAGAGACCCTGAATAACCAAAGCAATCCTGAGAAAGAAAAATGGAGCTGCAGGAATCAAGTTCCTTGACTTCAGACTCTTCTACAAAGCTACAGTAATCAAGAGAGTATGGTACTGGCACAAAATCAGAAATATAGATCAATGGAACAGGCTAGAAAGCCCGGAAATCAATCCATGCACCAATGGTCAATCAATCTTTGACAAAGTATGCAAAAATATACAACAGAGAAAAGACAGTCTCTTCAACAATGGTTCTTGGAAAACTGGACATTACTTGTAAAAGAATGAATTTAGAACATTCTCTAATACTGCCTGCAAAAATAAATTCAAAATGGTTCAAAGGCCTAAATGTAAGGTTGGACACTATAAAACTCTAAGAAGAGAAGTAGGCAGAATACTCTTTGATGTATAGCATAGCAACAACGCTTTTGGATCCACCTTTACAGTAATGAAAATACAAACAAAAATAAACAAATGGAATCTAATTAAACTTAAAAGCTTTTGCACAGTAAAGGGTTAGTAAAGGAAACTGTAAACAAAATGAAAAGACAACCCACAGAATGGGGGAAAATATTTGCAAAGTAAGTGACTGACAAGGGAGCAATCGCCAAAATCTACAAACAGCTCATGTAGCTCAATTAAAAAAAAACCAAACAAACCTCAAACCACCCAATTAAAAAATGGGCAGAAGATCTAAATAGACCTTTCTCTAAAGAGGACATACAGATGGCCAAACAGCACATGAAAAGATGCTCAACCTCACTACTTATTAGAGAAATGCAAATCAAAACTACAATGAAGTATCACCTCACAGCAGTCAGAATGGCTATCATCAAAAAGTCTATAAACAGTGCTGGAGAGGGTTTGGAGAAAATAAAACCTTTGTTGGTGGGAATGTAAATTGGTACAACTATTTTGGAGAATAGAATGCATGTTCCTTAAAAAACTAAAAATTGAGCTAACATATGATCCAGCAATCCTACTTCTGGCTACATATCCAGAGAAACCATAATTCAAAAGATACATGCACCTCAATGTTCACTGCAGAACTATTTACAATAGCCAAGACATAGGGGCAATCTAAAAGTCCTCTGATAGAGGAATGGATAAAGAAGATGTGGTATACATATACAATGGAATGCTATTCAGCCATAACAAAGAACGCAATAATGCCATTTGCGGCAACTGATGGACTTAAAGATTATCAAACTAAGTAAAGTAAGTCAGAGAAAGACAAACATCATGTGATATCACTAATACAAATAAACTTATTTACAAAACAGAAACAGACTCACTGACTTCAAAAACATACTCATGGCAGCCAAAGGGGAAAGTAGGGGAAAAGATAAATTAGGTGTTTGGGATTAACACATACAAACCACTGTATGTAAAATCAACAAGGACCTATTGCACAGCACAAGGAACTCTACTCAATATTCCATGATGACCTGTATGGGAAAGGAATCTGACAAAGAATGGATACATGTATTTACATAACTGAATCACTCTACTGTACATCTGAAGCTAACACATTGTAAGTCAACCTTGTGTTAGTTGCCCAGTCAAGTCCGAGTCTTTGTGACCCCACGGACTGTAACTGCCAGGTTCTGTCTGTGGGATTCTCCAGGCAAGAATACAGGAGTGGGTTGCCATTTCCTTCTCCAGGAGATCTTCCCAACCAAGGGACTGGGTCTCCAGCATTGCAGGCAGACTCTTTCCTGTCTGAACCACCAGGGAAGCTCATCAACTATACCCCAGTATAAGATGAAAAATTAAAACAAAGTATTGAAGAGTTAAAAAAAATGTGTGGACAATTGCACTCTAAGATTTTTAGAAACTAAAGCAAAAGGGAAAATCTGTTATTTGGTTTTCATTTTTCAACAACAGAAGGAAAGGAGAGGAAAAAGTTTGTTAAAATGGTTATTTTTCTACGTTGGCTTAAATGTCCTCCTTGTAAAATAAAGATATCAGGCAAATTATAAAAAAAAGAAAGTAAAAGAAAAAAAAAGCTTCTTCATTCCTCAAACTAAAATCTGTTTTTGGGGGGGTCAGAGAAACTATGCCCCAGAGAGTTTTGGGGATGTGAGCAACACTGTATCACAACCAGGGTCAGACCAGAGGCAGTGCCCATGAGTTCTGACTCCCAGCCCAGTTCCCTGGCCACAGGGGCACAGCTCTTCTTCTGGGCACCAAGAAGTGTCCTGGACCAGGTGAGTGGCAGTGGGCCACTGTGGGGGGTTGCGGGGGGACTCACCGGTCAGGGTCATCGCTGAAGAAGTAGTTGACCTCCCCAAAGGTGCCCACATCATTGTCTGTTGCCTGAAACGGTAAGAACAAGAAGTCATTACAGCCTGAACCAGCTGAGGCTCCCAGTGTCATCAGGAAATGTCCACAGGGAATCCATGCTTCCCCCATACGGTTCCTCAGGCTCAGGCAGAATTTTCTAGAGCCACGTGGTTTAATAAGGTTTTCAGCATCACAAATGGAGATTTAATCCTGGAGTGCACAGTTCCAGAGGATCGGTCTTCTCCCTAGATCTCTAACTTTGGGAAATCACCCTTCTGGACTGATGTCAGACATTCTCTGCAGATGCTCACAGGGCTTGGACCTATGGAGACAGACCCTGGACCAGTGGCATGGGGTCACAACTTGTAGGTTAGCAAAATATCTCAGAAGTGAGGGTGGGTTCAACCATCCGGTGGCTTCCTTCAGTGACTCCTCCAGCCACCCAAACCTCCAAGTCAGATGTGCTACCCAGTGGGGGAGGCCCTGTGGGGAGATTTCTGGTGTTCCCCCTCCTTTAACCCTGGGAATAATCCACTGCACGCATCGGGCAGACTGTCATCTGGCTGGCAACCTCTTCTGCTGGAAGCAGTCTGCCGCCCAACCCCCCACCCATCTTCTTTGGCATCTGTCTCTGCTCCAACAAGTGGTCTGAGTAGGGACTGCTCTGCCCATGACCTCAGGGAGTGGTCCTTGACCACAGCTGGGGCCTATCAGAATCCTTCCCTGGGATTCTTCTTATTGCTGCTGGGGATAAAAACTGTCCTCTGGGGCAGTGGAGCTGGAAGGAGGGTGAACTGGGAGCTGCTGGATATGACAGAGGATGAAAACAAGGGCTGATCTTGGTAGTTCTAGAGTCCTGAATCTGACACCCCTTCCCACCTCAGTTTGGTGTGTGAGCCCAAGAAGATCTGTTTTATCCAGGCTGGTCCAAGTTGGATTTCTGTCACTCACAGTCAAGAGAGACTGGAGGGAGAGTGACCTGCCTTATGCCTAATGATGATGGCAATAATGGTGACCACTGCCAGCCTACACTGCTATCAAACACTTTATATTGTCAAGGGCCACCCATGTTTATTATTACTCATTTTATCCTCACAACTGTCACAACATGTGGAAAAAGATACACATTTCTACCCATCACACAGATTATAAAACAGGCCCAGAACACAGTGAGGTCCAGTGTAACCCTGCCACCACTCTAGGTCATCAGGAGGTTCAAGCATAGTTGGGCAGTAGCTGGGATTCCCTACTCTGAGTCCAGGGTTCCTTTCTTTAGGCCACCTGACCCTCACCATCCCCTCCCTTCTCAGGATGATGGTAGTTACAACGGAGGTTTGGCTTTTGTGGCTGGGATTTCTGGGCTTCTGCATCGCCCCTGGTGTGGTTACATCCACAGTGCAGCCTAAGTGACACCATTCAAGTGTTTATTTAGTAGTTACTTAGTAAACACATACTCCATACCAGGCACCATGACCTCTGCTCCCTCCCAGGCCACTGCCCTAGAGCTGGGCAAACTCCTTCCTGACACCAGACCAGGAGAGAAAGGCCTTGGGCTGAGCTTGGGCTCATCTGGTTTTCACTCACAGCATCTTGATAAGATCACAATTGGATAAAGGTTCTGTTGCTAAAAATATGTTTCAATATATTTATTTTTTAGTTCTGAGGTGTAATTAATGAAAATTATTTTATAACTTCATTACACATAAGCTATGATAATATGTTATATTGTGAAAGTGTTAGTCACTCAATCATGTCTGACTCTTTGTGATCCCATGGATTATAGCCTTCCAGGCTCCTCTGTCCATGGAATTCTTCAGGCAAGAATACTGGAGTAGGTGGCCATTCCCTTCTCTAGGGGATCTTCCTGACCCAGGGATCAAACCCAGGTTTCCTGCAACGCAGGCAGATTCTTTAACATCTGAGCCATCAGGGAAGCCCTGATATTACATTGAAGTATAACAGACAATGGAAAGGATTCCCACTATTGAGTTAATTAACTACCTATAACCTTACAGATTTCCCTTTTTTCCCCCCGTTTGGGGAGAACACTTAAATTCTACTCTCTCAGCAAATTTCAATTGTACAACACACCGTTATCTACTATAGCCACCACGTTATACATTAGATCCTCAGATCTTACTCATCTTAAAACTGAACATTTGTACCCATTTATCAGTATCTCCCTATTTCCCTCTCACTCAATACCTTGGTACTAAATATTTTTTGAGATTCCTTTTACAATTCCTAGGTTCTGTGAAATCTATTACTTCTGTGTGCTTTATGAAAACCTGAATTTTCAAGAAAATGCTCATTTGTGTTCAGTATGTTCAGTTCAGGAAGGCAGAGAAGTAAATGATATATTTCTATTTCAAATGATTTAAATGGAAAAAAATATGTTTATACTCAAAGGGTTAAAATCTTAGTTTTCTGGAAGACTTGGTTATCCAGAAGGAAGCCATTTCCAGGGGCTGTGGGCAGCCTGCTTTTGTAGGACAGCCTTCTGTACCCAATTTCCACTTAGTGTTGCCACTGTGCTGAGCAGACTGTGGGCCTCTGTCCTCTCACTGCCCTGGCCAGGCTCTGAGCACATCCCAGGTTCTCAGGGGACGCAGGTCAAATAAGTGGAAACATAAATGCCAAGCTATGTAACCCACTCTCCAACCCAAGACTGATTCCTGGGCAGACCCTCCCCTCTGCCTGAGACACTCGGCAACTGCCTTTACCAGCTCCTCGAACTTGTCATGTATTTTATCTTCATAATGACTCTCTGCTGTTGCTGTTCAATCGCTCAGTCACGTCTGACTCTTTGCAACCCCACTGATTGCAGCACGCCTGGGAGGTGCTACTATTAGTACTACCCCCTGTTTACAGATGGGGAAACTGAGGCACAGAAAGGGTAAACAGCTTATTTGAGGCTGCTCAGCTCAAAAAATTGCAGAGTTAGGATCTGAACCCAGTATCAGCTTGCCACACCCTTCACCTCAATGTGTTCTTGCTTCTAAACCAAGAAGAGAACCTGTTCTCAGACGGAGAGGCGCCTGGTTATTCCAGGAGAGAGAATACTACCCCTCATCACAAGCCCATCTATCATCTCCCCTCTCAGGGGCCAGAGAAGTGGGGGAGGTGCCCATAAGCCTCTCCGGTTCCACCAACAAACAATCAACCACCATGTATGGTATTACAGACCATAATAACTGTAGCCTGGTCTGGGGAGGAGACGATCAGATGCCATCAAGCCCCTTGGCGAGGGGTCAGTGTAATGGAGAGACCCTACTTCCAGGTCAGAGTTAACAGCCGAGGTCATTGTGTGACCAAACAGCAATCCCCTGGGGTCTCGGCATTCTCATTTATCAAAGGAAAGGGTCTCGGGAAGCAAGGGGGGCAGAGCCGCATCTGCCTGGCTCACCTCCCAGCTTGGATGGTGCCAGCACCCAGCAGATGCTTCACAAATGCTTGGAAAATGAGTGAATCAATTCTAGCAAGAAGGGAGTGGTGGAGAGATGGGGGCAAAGGTGAGGAGAAGAGAGGATTCTAAGGAAAAGGGAGGGGCAAAGAGGAGAGGGAAAAGGAGGGGAGAGGCTCAGAGGTGCAGAGGGGTCAGCAGAGTGGGCATTTCCTGCCCCTGAAGGTCACATCAGGACCCTGCCGAGAAGCCCTTCACATCGGTGTGTCCTATGGAACTGCACTTGGCCTGCTAGAGTGGGGAGGGCCCCTGAGGTCCCCCATGCTGTCCCCTTCACCCTGAGGCTCAGGGAAATGAGGTGACAAGCCCCTGGGGATAAGATGGGACTGTCTTCTGTCTCAGGCCGACACTGGCCTCTACCACCCCTCTGAGTCCCCACTCCCTCCCCGAGTGGGCTGAGCATAGCCGTGGTTCCCACGGTGACCTCTTTCCTGGGGGGCCTCTTGCTGCCTGCCCAGGCCGCCGATGCTGACCAGGGAAGATTTGTGAGTCCTTTACTGCCACCGTCTAATGACTGTATGAAATATGTATGCCTGGTGAAGAGGAGAGGGAGAACTTTCATTTTTCAAGTGCATGAAGCAGAATAATATGAAGACGAAAAGCTGCTTCTGTGCGCCTGCCAGGGTGGGGGCAGCCGGGACCGACACAGAGGGAGGGCCTGGCTGGGGTGCTCGAGCCAGGGCCAGGCTGCAGTGGGGCCAGTTAGGGGCCCTGTGCCCAGGACAAGGTAGCAAATTAGACCACTAGGCAGCCCTGCTGTAGACTCTCCTTTACATTCATTCTTAGCCCTGCACTCTGGCCTTGCTGCCAGCTCCGGCCTCAGGTAGGACCTGACATGTCCTCCTGCTCCCCAAGGTTGGGTCAGGGCTCCACCCTGCCGGAGACATTCCCAGCCCTGACTGCACAGAGGGCTGAAGCTGTGCTAGGGTAGGGGTGTGGGGCCTGGACATAAGGAGGGCTCAGGAAAGCTCGGATCTCCGTCATCTGTAACTACACCTGCATCCACATACACACCACACAGGTTAAGGTATACTACACACTTAACTCAAAAAAGATTTTGAGCCCTGTGCAAGGCACACCAGGGGATACAGAAATAAGGTACAGACTTGTCTGTCAAGGGGAGGGAACGGGGCACACACAGGCGGATTTCAGGAACGGCAGACTGTTCCCAATGGCACATGTTTCAATGTGCCAAAGTCCCAACAGCAGATTGTTTCATTCTGACCATAACCATACATGGTAGGTGCTTAAATAGCCCTCGAATCCTGTCTTTAACAAACAAGGAAAGAGACAGGATGATAAGGAACTTGCCCAAGATGTCACAGCTGCTAAGCAACAGAGCCGGCTTCCAAATCCCTGTGCTGAAAACCATTTAGCACCTTGTGGGACAGGCCCTGGGAGCTCCATCCTGTGGAGGCCAGGGGGCAGCTCAGTCCTGCCTGTTCTGCTGCCCGCCTGCAGCCTGTCCCGGGCAGGCAGGGCACTGTCCCGGGCCCTTACTGCTGGTCACCGTACTTCTCACAACCACCTCCTTCCCAGACCTCACTGTGTGCCTGAGCAATGGAAAGATCAACAGATAAATTAGGTGCCAGACAGTGACCACTGGCTCCCCTTTAAGGTGGGTTTGAGGAGTGACCAGGGGACAGTGCAGAGAGAACAAATGTCCTTCTCAGGCCATGAATACCCTGTCCCTCCTGCCACGGTCTGGGAACGCTCTGTTTCCCTAAAGGGTCATCCCCGGGGTCTCGCAGGCCAGTCAGAGGGCTGCAAGGATGGGGGAAGGGGATGGCCAGGATGGGTGGCTCTCATACTGTACCTGGTGACTCTAAGAAATGTGGAACCAGGGTTCCAGGTGGGTCCCTGAGCTGTGCTCCTGGCCCTCCCTCTGACGCCTGTGTGTCCCCGCTGCTATCCCACCTGGGCTAGAGTCTCATCCACAGGTACATACTAGCACATTGTGCCACTTGCCAAGACGCTCACAAGAGGCCCAGGGATCAGATGGCAAAACCTGGGGACCATGGCAGCAAGGCTCTGCAGAGTCCACCTGGCCTTGGTGATTCTGTATCCAGGTCTCCCTGATGCACCCAAACCACCCTACTGCCTGGTCATCCATAACTGCTGTCCACACTCTGGCCCCCCGTAAGGGCCCACCCCTAGTGCCCCCTCCCTTAGGGAGCCCCCTGGCTGCTCGCTGTTCTTGGCCTGAGAGCCCCTAGCTGGACCGGTTTGGGAACAGTCTGCCATTCCTGAAATCTGCCTCTGTGTGTCCCATTCCCTCCCCTTGACAGACAAGTCTGTACCTTATTTCTGTATCCCCTGGTGTGCCTGGCACAGGGCTCAAAATCTTTGCCAAATTTAGTAGTCTGGAATTTTCATCACCAGACACTGAGGGCTAGCTTGGCCTTCCTTCTTGGGGGGCTAATGCTCCCCATCAGCAGAGCAGGGGCTCCTTGGGTGGCCCAGGAGGCAGAGGTGGGGTTCATAAAGCATCTCCAGTGAGTCTCCCAAGCTCAGCTCTCTTGTCCAAGCTCTGTACGGACCAAACCCCAGAGGCAAGCGGGCTGGGGGCGAGCACTCAGTGAACGGCCCTCGCAGTCAGCCTGCGGCACGTGCAGAGCAGGTGAGAAGGGCTCAGTGGGTCTGGGGGGCAGATGGGGGGCACCTGGCACACCTCAGAAACAACCTCCACCAAGATGATGACCAGACTTGAGCTCAGTCACGTACTCAGTACACACTTTCTGACATCTCCAATGTGCCAGCTACCGTGCCAGGCTCTTAGGCCACAGTCATAAGCATGACAACGCCCTTGCTGGAATGTGACTTACAATCAGAAAGCAGAGACAGACAATAACGGAGGAGAGAAGTAGCTAAATAACAGACAGTGGCAGGAACGCTGGGGAAATACAGAAGATGGGCTAGCAGGTGACTGGGGTTGCCAGTTTAGATCGATTTGTCTGTGAGAGGATCCTTGGCAAAGTAGACGTGGGTCCACAGGACAGTCATGGCTAGACACCGAGAAGCCCGGGAGGTCCTGGTGAGAACTGCTCTCACTGAGGCCTGGAGGCGGCTCAGACTGTCTCTGCCTCCCCCAGCAGAAGCGTCTGCAGCCCAGGAAGACCACCGCAGGTCAGCATCTGTCCCTATGGTCAGTTTGAGGGACAGGGTGTGGCTGGGACTGGCTGCTGCCCAGCGCCTGATTTATAAGGCATCTCCTCCAGTTCTCCCCAACACTGGCATTACTAGCAAAACTAATTCCCTCATTTGGGTCTTTATAATTGCATCCAAGAGTGCTTATTTCCATGATGGACAATGCTGGCAGAAGTGTAATTTTCTTCTGCTGACAAAAAGGAGAAAAAATAAATACACGGGGGGGAAAATTCCAAAGGTTAAGACAAGGTGAACCTGCAGCAGGGGAACAGCCATCCCCAGATGGGCCAGACTGTGGCAGAAACATTCAACTCTCCCCTGGCTCTAGGGTGGGGTGGGGGGCAAAGGACCCCCTGCCATTTCCCTTTGAGCACTGTGTGTCAGGAGCTGTGCCCGGCATTTCTCATGCTTTATTTCATTCTATCTTCCTCAGAGTCCTATGGGACCAGCACCAATATTATTTCTCCCTCACAGATGGAAGGAACTGAGGCTCAGAAAGGTCGGTCAACTTGCCCAAGGTCAAACAGTACCAGGACATGAACCCAATATAGTCAACTGCAAGACAGGTGCTCTCAACCACTCCCCTCTCCTGCACCCTGTCCCCCTGTTGGTGGGGCCAGGGGAGAGGCGTCCTGCAGTTTGAGAGCTCAGCCAAGGGATCCAGTGTGTGCCTACCAGGTCACTGTCCTCACCCTGTAGATGAGGCTCCCACAGGCAGTCTTTTCCTTCTTGTCACAGAGGCTCTGCCTCCAGCCTCTGCCTGGAGTGCGTGGGCTCCAGCAATTCTGGTTGTGCCCTTCGCAGAGGACACAGGAGTTTCTGGCTGTGGTTTCCTCAGCCAAGACACCTGGCCCTCAAAGCAAGTCCCCCCTCCATCTCCTCCCACCCAAGCTTGTACTCTTGGTGTGTACAGGTGGCTCAGGGCCTAGACTCGGGGAGGCTGCCATCTGCTAAAGACCGGGGCAGCCTGGCTGGCCGTGGGCACCCTGCTGACTTGCACAGGGCTTTCCCCTAGCACCCTGGGGATATAGCTCTTCCTTCAATTTGGATGGCAGGGCTCTATACTCAGTCCAGCTCCCTGCCTTCTGATGCCCATCACAGCATCTCACCCCCACTCCTGGGGACCTGCCATGTCAACAGTGGTCAGGTCCTCTTGTCTCTTCCCCAAAGCTCCCTCCTGACTGACAGTGAGCAGACGCCATCTCTCACCCTCTTCTATTCATTTACCCTGGGCCAGGGGCCTCCCTTGCAGGCTATTTGCTTCACTGATACCATTTCCATGGGTCCCCAAACCATCCTGTCATCCCTTGTCATGACGTTGCAGACGCCCATCCACTGATGCTGGGCCTTATGCTCCTACCTGACTCCCACCTTCTTGGGCCTCCTCGGGTCTGCCTCTAACTACTGAGCTTCTACTCAACAGAAGCTGCTGCACTCTGATACCCTGGTCCCCTCCCTCTGGCAGACGCCCTTCTCTCTCTTGTTTCTAAACACCCTCTGCCCTTCTTTATAGCCAGAAAGTCCTGCTCTTGTGTCTTCTCTCATCCATCCTATGCCGTCTCTCCTCTACCTTGCTCTCTCTTCTCTACACACACATGCACACACTCCTCGCCACACACCCTCTCTCTCTTCCGCCCTGAGTCTCGGGCAGCCCCCCATACCTCCCTGTCCCACTCCCGCCCTCACATACTCTCAGATACACCTGTCTGGCTCAGGTGGAACACGTCCTGCCACATACTCACATACGCCAACACATGAACATCTGCACCCACCCTCAGTCTCGAGCCACCCCTACCCTGACCCCAGCCTCAGCCCCTGTGGCCCCTCCACACCCCTTCCCCAGCCACCTGTGCGCCTCTCCCTGGGGCCGGCAGCCGGCAGGCACACACTCAATCACTCCCCACCAGCGTCCGCACTCCCGTCACGCACGCTTGCCCGGATGCCCTGCATGGGCTTCTGCTCTGAAGCAAGGCGGGCCCAGCTGCCTCCCCAGCAGCCCCGGGTCCCGGCAGCCGTGGCAGGCAGCGGGCACCGGCGAGCAGTTCTGCTCCTGTGCACAAATCTGCAGAGAAGGGCACACAGTACAATTTGTTCAGGAAACAATAGCAATGTTTGACATGTCACAAGGATTGATGGAGCAGAAATTTACATGGGAGAATGCATTTTTAAACAGCTCCACGGAGCCCCGGTGCTTCACTGGTAATGCTTTCCACATTTATCATTCACTGAGCCCCTCTGAATAACTCTTTAAACTATATAAGATTAACTGCACTCTTGCAAGCTTGTGGGGCGGGGCTGGGGGGGCTGGCTGGGCGGTGCTGCTGCGTGAGGCAGGGAGGGACTCCACTGGAGGAGCCCAGTATCCCAGAGGCTGGGGTGGCCTCCACGCGGCCTGAGTAGGCCCACGGGGCCTGGTCCTCTCCCCTGCTGCCACGCTCCCTCCCATGGGGCTGTGGACGAGGATTTCAGCTTCTCTGTAGGATACGAAGCCTGTGGCCAGGAAATATCGTCTGGTCTGCTCCCACTTCCGGGGAAATGCTTGGTGTGTCATTTCTGCGTCATCTCAGAAGGAAGCTATCTGATCCAAGAAGGAAGCCAGCGCTCGCGGGTGAGGGCATGGTGAGAGGTGGGCAAACGAGGTTTGGCTGGAAGTTGCTCCTGTGAGCACCTTCCTGGGGGTTCTTGGCCTGAGGGTGGGGCGCCACACTCCTGGGAGAAGAAATGACAGAAGCTGTAAGGAAAGGCCTCCCACTGGACTTGGTGTAGGGTAAGAAGGTGAGTGCTGCAGGTGGGCAGTGGACTAGGGAGTGAGCGAGAGGGTGCGGGAGAGATCCCGGGGAGGCTGTGGGTCATGGGAAGAAAGTCCCCGGGGCCTGCTCTTGGCCTTCTGCGTGTGAGGAGGCTTTAGGACAAAAGAGTGCTACTGGGAGGCTGGGGACAGAGGCTCAGAGCCCATGGTCAGGTGAGTCGCCGAGTGGGAGGGCAGTTAGGAGAGGGTGGGGACCCGGTGGGTGGTGGACCGAGGGCGGACGGCCATCACTCCCTGGCGCATGCCCATGCTGCACCACTCGCGGTCCTAGCACTGAGCGCAGAGAAGGCCTCGGCATCTCTCAGTCCCACCTTCCCTACGGGAGTCAACAGCCAGCGGGACGTGGGCAGAGCCCCTCTGCGCTGCCTGCTGGAGGGTGAGAAATGTCTTTCTTCTTGGGAGGCCGGCACCAAGGCCCTCAAAAGGACCTGTGGCTCTGTGCAGGGTCGTGAAAACCCCTCCAAAAGGGGAGGGCGAGATCTGGGTTCTGGTTCAGCTTCTGCTCAAACATCAGCTGTGGGACTCTGAGGAAGATCCTGGCTTCTCGGCCCACGTGCTGCAGAGTCTCCTGACCGTCCGCCTGCTTCTCCTCTGGCATAGCAGCCATCCTCCACCAGAGCCAGACGGAGCATCGGGCCACATGGGACACCATTCTTCAGCTTAGAAGGCTCCCAGGGCACTGAAGACAGTCCAAACTGCTTGTAGCACCCCTGAGGCCTGATGCGGGCCAGCCTCTGTGGCCTCTAACTTCCTCTCCTGGCCTGTTTGCCAACAACCACGGTCACATCCACTCTAATCCTCAGTTTCTCATCTGTAAAATGGGGCTAATGACAGTACCTGCCTCATGGGATTGGTGTGGGGATTTTAGAAGGTACACCACAGAGGGTGCCTTAGACCAGTGTCTGGTGCATAGGAACCTGCTGTCCAAGTGGAGCCAGGACTCATCTTTCCATGCACAATTCTAACTATTCACTCTTTCTGGTCCTCAGCACACCTGCTCCTGCTGAGCCCTCTCTCAGCCAGCCCTTCCACCTGGGCTGTGCCTGCAGTGGCTGGAGGAGGAGAAGGGAGGCGGCACTGAGCTCCGTCGGAGGGGAGCTCCAGCAGGGGCCAGACCCAAGCCCCGCCTACTACTGTGTCAATCTGCAGCAGGGGGAGGAGGAATGAAAGCTAAGAATGGTCTGACAAGCGTGCTTAAGTTGTGGGGTCCTCAGCTTGCTTGTTACTGAAGACATGGTGTTGTTCTTGGGCTCCTCCACCCCTTCCTTATTTCTCTTTATTTTATTTTAAAACCTGGAAATAGAAACTGATGGGGAGCAAATTGCTCTGGCCAGAGGCTCTGTGCTTAAAGAAGTCGTCATGGGAAAGCAATTACAGGATGTCAAGGGCTGTCAGGGTGGCCACGGCTGCCTGCGCCTCATGCCTGACGGTACCTGGTGGTCCCCAGGCCTCCTGCTGAGGAGATGCCATGTTGGTCTGGAGAACAGGTGTGGGGGGCCCCATGGAGGCAGGGGGATAACTGCCATCACTGCCCTGCTGAGTATCAGCTCTGGACCTGGCCCCGTGTGAGAAACGTGACATGATTTGGCCCTAATCCTTAAAGCCACCAGCAAGATGGGGTCACAATCCCATTTTACAGATGAAGCAATTCCAGCTGATATGATTGCAAAAATAGAAATAGCAGCTCACTCTTGCTTAGTCCTTACCAGGCTCTAGGATTTATTCCAAGAAATCTACAAATATTAGCACATTTCATTGCTGCTCCTACTCTGTGAGTTAATTCTACCCTCATTTTAGGGAAAGTGCTCAGCTGAAGTAGAAGCTTCCAGCACCACACACAAGCCCCTGTGCCCACTTCCAGGTGCCAGGGGCTGCTTTAGGGGAAGCGCCTGTGCCTCTCTTGGCCTATGGACTTTCTTCTCAAGGGAGCAGTTGGAAAGATGGGGTGGCTACATTCCCCAGAAGCTGCCCCCACTCAAATGGGGCTAGGACCCACTGGACCCATAACCTAGCCTCCTTGTCCTGAGCTCGGATAGCTCAGGCATAACCTTCCAACTGATTTCCCAGAGGATGGCACTCCAGGAGCCCCACAAGCTTCACGGTGTCATCTTGAGTGACCTCGTCTCACTTCCTACTCCCATCTGAGTTTCCTGGGGTCACTTCCCAAGTAAACTGCCTGTCTTCATGTCCCTGTCTCAGAGTTGGCTTCTGGGGAGCCAGGCCTCAGACACAAGCCTCAGGCTGGATGCTGGGCACCCACGGTGAGCTCAGTGATGCCCCAGTGATGCCACGGTGATGCCCCAGTCCTCTTGGCACTCACAGTGGCCAGAGGCTCAGGGACAGCGGGTCTTGCAGTTGGTCATCGAGAGGGGGGGCACTCGAACCTTCAATCTGTCTGACACTTGCACACACAAATCAAAGAGCAAAGAAATCCCACTCCTCACTCTTCTACAATGCTGTCCATTTTTTTATGCCCTCAGGCTTAAGGAAGACTCAACTGAGTTCCTTTTTAAAAAAAAACTCATCAGACCCCTTCAAACAAGGAAGACTGGAATGCAGAAAGTCATTTCCCCAGGGATGTGGGAGGGTGACTGGGGGTGAACATGATCCTCACAATCAGAAGGGACTTGAGGCCAGTTATCAAGATGGGATTATGTGGTAGAGGATGAGAAGAGGAGAGTGCCAGAGAGATATGGGGACAGACACTGTGGCTGAGGCTCAGTCAAGTGGGGCTTGATGTGCAGAGGAGATGGAAGAAGGAGGAAAAGACAGTCCAATCAACCCCCTGGGGATGCAGCCAAACTGTGGTTGGGAACGCCTCCCCTCACTGCTAGATCTCACCACTGTATCCTTGCCTGGAGTCGGACCCCCTCCCTCCTCTCCTTGCCTGCTCCCATGGGATGCAACAGGCCGTTCCAGGCCTAGTGGGAAGGTGGGGGAGAGGTACCTGGGTGGGACTCATGTGCCAGGACACATTCCCACTCAAGGTGACTTGGAGCTGGGTGGCACAGCCCCCATGCCTGCTGCCATCGGTGGGCTCCGGTTGGGCCAGCACGTGTGTCTCACTAATGAACCGTATTGATTCCACATCCTCCTGTTGTCTCCCTAAATGGCAAGCCACACATCTGATAGATTAAATACTCACACGATTGCCCGCCTGACATCTCCATCACTCCGCCTACAGGTCCCTAATGAATTTTACAGCCCCGCAACGACAGAAGAAATTAAGGTCAAAGTCTGACGCAGGAACTATAAATCATCTGTGATCCTGAGCCCAGCAGAGGGCTGCAGTCCCAGCCCTTCTCGCACCTGGGCCAGTCCAGCCCAGGGCTTGGTGGTGAGACAGGCAGACTGTGTGTAATCAGTGTGGGCTTGGGAGGGTGTGCTGGGCGCGTTCGTGCCTGAGAAGCAGCCCCTATCCGTAGACATTTGGGTTTCCTCACTCCTCTGCCCATCCCACCTCCAGTGGTTAGAATGCTCTAAGACTGAGAAATGAGCTAACAGGAGAGCAGCACATCTCATTTATACAGATTTGCTTCCCAAGGAATTCAGAACAGTCTAGCCACGTTGCTCTAAAAATGTCTCAGAACAGGCAGAGGATTCAACAGCCTTCTGTCCATTTTGCAGACAGAGAAACTGAGGTTCGTGGAGAAAACGGGTTTTACCAGGGTCCTTCAGCAAACTGAATCACTGACCTTCTGACTTCAAGGCTGCAGGTCTTATGACAATAGGAGTCTAAAGGGATTTTTGATCCTGGTCCTGTTTCTCCTCTGGGCCGTTGGGTATCCTGGGTAGACAGAGGGAGCTCTGGGCCTTGGGTTCAGCCTGGACATCAGCCAGCCCAGTTCCCATTCTGTCACACCTCTCAGCCCCGTAGTTTCACCAGGTGAGTCTTGGAGGAGTTTAGTCTCTAAGGGAAGGCTGTGGTGCCTCATGGAGAAGGGAATGAATGGACTTGGCATCCTAGAGACAAGGGTTCACCCTCAGCTCTGCCTGTTCCACAGGTGTGTCCTCTAGCAAGCGGTTAACTGCTCTGAACCTCAGTGCTCTCATCTATAAAGTAAGGACACCAATTTCTGCCTCACCAGGTTGTCGTGGGGATTCAATGAGATAACACACAGAAGGTGCTTAGTTTGGCACCAGGCACTTAATGTTAGTGCCTATCATCTGTTTAGCATGCCCTCTGTGCCAGGCGCTGCACAAAGTTTACATTATCTCACCGAACCCCCACAACAAATCCATAAGGAACATGGTCATTGTCATTTTCCAGGAGAGGAAACTGAGGCCACACAGAGGTTATCTGGCAGAGACTTAAACACCCATGCCACCTCTCTCAAATGAACCAGGCTTTTTAGGTAGTACAACTCTACCTGGCTGAAATACTACATTTCCCACCTTCTTTTGCAGATAAGCACATTCATACAACTAAGTTAGAGTTAACACCTATCCTTCTGAAACTCCTTCAAAAAATTTCAGAGGAAGGACCACTCCCATACTCAATTATAGGAGACAACCATCACCCTGATCCCCAAATCAGAAAAAGATACCACCAAAAAAAGAAAATAACAGGCCAATAACATTGATGAACAGAGACACAAAAATCTTCAACAAAACACTAGCAGAAAGAATTCAACAATAAGTTTAAAGGATCATGCACCATGATCAAGTGGGAATTCTCCCATGGATACTAGGACTTTTCAATATCTGCAAATCAATCCGTGTAATACACCACTTTAAAAAATTGAAGAATAAAAACCTTATGACCATCTCAATAGATGCAGAAAAAGCTTTTGATAAAATTCAACACTAATTTATGATACAAATTTTCTAGAAAGTGGGCAGAGAGGGAACCTATCTCAACATAATAAAGGCCATATATAGCAAGCCCACAGCTAACATCGTACTCACAGGTGAAAAGCTGAAAGCACTTCCTCTAAGATCAGGAAAAAGACAAGGATGTCCACTTTGTCACTTTTATTCAACATAGGTTTGGAAGTCCTAGCCACAGCGATCAGAGAACAAGAAGAAATAAAAAGGAATCCAAATTGGAAAAGAAGTAAAACTGTTGTATTCTGCAGATGACATGATACTATATATAGAAAATCCTAAAGATGCTACCAGAAAACTACTAGAACTCATCAATGGATTTGGTAAAATTGCAGGATACAAAATTAATACACAAGAATCAGTTACATTCCTATACACTAACAATGAAAGATCAGTAAGAGAAATTAAAGAAGCAATCTTATTTACTATCACATCAAAATGAATAAAATACTTAGGAACAAACCTACCTAAAGAAGCAAAAGACCTGTACTCTAAAAATTGTAAGATGCTGATGAAAAAAACTGAAGATGACACACACAGATGGAAAGATACACCACAGTCTCGGATTTGGAGAATCAATTTTGACTATCTTTATTCAAGGCTATCTACAAATTACCAATGGCATTTTTTTTTTTAACAAAACTACAACAAAAATTTTAAAAGTTGTATGGAGACACAAAAGGCCCCAAATAGCCAAAGCAATCCTGAGAAAGAAAAATAGAGCTGGAGGAATCAGGCTCCCTGTCTTCAGACTATACTACAAAGCTACAGTCATTGAGAGAGTATGGTACTGGCACAAGGACAGAAAGACAGATCTACGGAACAGGACAGAAAGCCCAGAAATAAACCCATGCACCTATGGTCAAGTAATCTGTGATAAAGGAGGGAAGACAACAAAATGGATAAAAGACAATCTATTCAGTAAACAGTGCTGGGAAACCTGGACAGCTACATGTAGAAGAACATTCCCTAACACCATACACAGAAATAAACTCAAAATGGATCAAAGACCTAAATATAAGATTAGACACTATAAAACCCTTAGAGGAAAACAGAAGCAGAACACTGACATAAATCACAGGAGTATCTTCTTTGATCCATCTCCTAGAATAATGAAAATAGAAACAAAAATAAACAAATGGGTCCTAGTTAAACTTGAAAGCTTCTGCACAGCAAATGAAACCATAAGCCAAACAAAAATACAATCCACATAATGGGAGAAAATATTTGCACATAAATAACTGACAAAGGATAAATCTCCAACATATACAAACAAAATATATGCAGCTTTATACCAAAAAAAAAAAAAAAAAACCCAATCACACATCTAAATAGACATTGCACATCTAAATAGACATTTCTCCATAAACAACATACAGATGGCCAAAAAGAGGATGAAAAGATGATCAACATCACTAATGATCAGAGAAATGCAAATCAAAACTACAATGAGGTATCACCTCACACCAGTCAGAATGTCCATCATCAAAAGGTCTATAAATAAATACTGGAGAGGATGTGGAGAAAAGAGAAACCTCCTACACTATCAGTGGGAATGTAAACTGATACAACCACTATGAAGAACAATATGGATATTTCTTTAAAAGTAGAAATAGAACTATCATATGATCCAGCAATCCCACTCCATATAGCCACAGAAAATCATAGTTTGAAAGGATATACATGCACCCCAATGTTCATTGAAGCACTATTTACCATAGTCAAGACATGGAAGTAATCTAAATATCCCTTGACAGAGAAATGGTTAAAGAAGATGGCACATATATACAATGGACTATCACTCAGTCATAAAAAAGAACAAAATGCCATTTGAAGTAACATGGATGGACCTAGAGATTTTCATACAAAGTGAAGTAAGTCTGACAGAGAAAGCCAAACATCATATGCTATCACTCATATGTAGAATCTAAAAAATGATACAAATGAACTTATTTACAAAACAGAAGCAGATTTACAGATATTGAAAACAAATTTATGGTTACCAAAGGGGAAATGTGGTGGGAAGGGATTAATCAGGAGTTTGGGATTAACATACATACACTACTATATATAAAGTAGATAACCAACAAGGACCTACTGTATAGCACAGGGAACTCTATTCAATATTCTGATAATCTATACAAGAAAAAAAAATCTTGGACTTCCCTGGTAGTACAGTGGATAAAAATCTGCCTGCTAGTGCAGGGGACACAGGTTCAAGCCCTGGTCCAGGAAGATTCAACGTGCTGTGGAGCAACTAAACCCGTGTCTGACAACTACTGAGGTCTCGCTCTAGAGCCTGTGAGTAGCAACTACTGAAGCCCATGCGCCCTAGAGCCTGTGTTCCACAACAAGGGAGCCACCACAATGAAAAGCCCATGTGCTGCAACAGAGTAGTCCCTGCTCACTGCAACTAGAGAAAGCCCGCACGCAGCAAAAGATCCAGTGCAGCCAAAAAGAAAGAATCTGAGAAAGAATTAATACATGTATATGTATAACTGAATCACACTTAGTAGGGAAGTATTGCTTTGTCCTACACATGGATGTGTGAGTGTCTTCTGGGTTATGGAGTTAAACGTAATTTTCATTATGGATCATGATTAAAAAAAAAAAAAGTTTAAAAAACACTAGGCAAACCAGCGGGCAAACGGGACTTTGAGCCACTCCAGAAACAAGATGGAAGGGACTGGAGCTGTCATCCCCGCCAACAAGGACGAGGCAGTAAGATTAGGCTACTCCAGAACCACAAGCCCAGCTCAACACACCCCTAAACCTCTGTGGGCCCCCTCCCTGCTCCCGCGGCCTCTCCCGCCTCCTGCTCCAGGGTCAGCTCTCAGGCCTGGGCCCCCTCCTGCTGGCCAGTTCCAGGGCGCCTGACCCACCCGGCACAGGTGGACTCTGTCACACATTTGCTTTACTGCACTGATGAACTCATTCCGGCTCCGGCCGCACTTACAGCTGCCCACTATCCTCTCACTCGCGGGGTCCCTCTTCTTTGCTCTGGTGTCTTCTGAGCAACTGCCTGAGAGGAGCAATCAGCGGCAACCCTACTGCAGGGGGTCTGACAGACGCAGAGGGCCGGAAGTCACAGCTCCTGTAGGAGGGGCTGGCGGGGGCAGGCGGTCACGTGCTGTTGGCACAGCCTTCAAGGGCATCCAGTGGAATCCCTTCATTTTACTGAAGAGGACACCAAGGCCCTGGGAGCCAGGGACCTGCACAAGGTCACCCAGGGACAACGCAGCTCCAGCTTCTGGAGGACAGGCTGGGCTCACCTCTCTGGACTCTGGAGACAGCTGATTCCAACAGGCTGGAGCTCAGCATGGGAATGGACACCTCATAGTGACAAGCAGCAAGTGGGAGGTAGACCCCAGGGCTTTGGAATCAGGCAGATCCAGGTTTGAATCCTGGCTTGGTCACTTGCTAGCTGGCTGTCGCTGGACAGGTTACTAAACCTCTCTGGGCCTCCATTTCTTTCTTCTGGACGATGGGTCCCGGAAGAGGTACGTAACATGCTGTAAAGTGCTTGCCATTTACATTCTAAGCTTACAGGACGGGCTCACCAGGTCTGTGATGATGAACAACAGTGTCCTTCCTTTTTTTTTTGGACAAAGGGCCAAAGCTCAGCAGCAGACAGAGCTGCTCCTGTCAAGAATGGGAATTCTGGAAGCACCAGTGAGAGAGGTGTGAGAGGCCTGATGGAAAACGAGGCTTTAGATCAATTTGCCAAAAATCAAGCAGTCAAGCAACTAAATGGCAGGAAACTGCTGGACCTTGAACAAGGTCTGGGACAATCCACTTAAGGGCCGAGCTGGGGGAGCCCTGGCTCTCCATCCGGACCCAGGCTCTAGCCAGTCGCAAGCAGCACCCCCTGGCCTCCAACCACAGGCCCTGTCAAGGCTCCCTCCAGAAGGCCAGGGTGGCAGTGGGCAGCCAGCTGTGTTCTCTCTCTCTCTCCTTAGCGCCTGTCCTACCTCTCATTCCACCCCATTCCGGGTTTCACGGATTGATATTTAGATTAAAGAGATAAACACATCCAGAGGAGCACTGAGGCCTGACAGACAGAGGAACTTGGACCCGTCAATCACCATCAACCAGCTCAGCTTCCTCCCGGCGCCTGGCCCTGCTGACTGGAGATGAACGAAGAGCAGATTAAAGGGGCCCAGAAGTACAGCTCAGACACCCCCGCCCCGAATGGGGGACGGTGTGTCAGTGAAGGCCTTCCAGGACAGCTTGGGAGCCGGACTAGGGTGACTACTATTTATGTGTGCTTGCGCTTGTGTGTGTGTGTCTAACCTCTCTTCCCCTCCCCAGGCTGCAGATAAAGAATTCAATTTTCTTTTAAACGGTGGGGAAATTGGAAGAGATTTTGTTCTGTTTAAGCACAGCTGGAGTTGCAGGTCTCTAGGGATTGGAGAACAATGAGATCAATTAAGATGCCTGCCGTGAGGGGGTGTCAGGAGGAGATGGGGAGAGCGTGTAGAGGTGGGGGAACAGGAGGAAGGGGAAGGGCAGCCGAGGGGACCCAGCTGCCAGGAAGTCCTGCCTCCGCTCTTTCCCTTGTTGACCCGCTCACCTCTGTTGGGTTTTGCTAAAGAACCTGGATGAGGTCTAACCTTTGGGTGGTGTTATCGCCCAGACTTGCTGATAATTCACATTGGCAATTTCTGTCACCAGCTCTATACAATGATAGAATCAACCTGAAACACTGCTATCAGAAACAGGGAGAGGCCAACTATTTTAGAGGGGCACAGATAACCTGGGACGCCTGGCCCGCAGCAGAGGCTGGTACCAACCACTTGTTGTGCATAGGCATCAGATAACTATCTTTCCACGCATCATCCTACGACATTGCTGAGATGGGAATTATTTTCCCTGTTTCATAGAGGGGAAACCCAAACTCAAGGACAGTAAGTAACCTGCCCAAAGCCAACCAGCTGGTGTGAAACAGGCAGGACTGCAGCCCAGGGCTGTGTGTCCATTTCAGTGTTTGTGAAGGCGCGCCTGGCAGCCAGGTGGGGTGAAGATGGGCGTGCCTTGCTGGGTCTGGGGCAGAGAACAGCGGGGACTCTGTCCAGACCTGAGCATGGGCTGGGAGAGAAGGGAGCACAGAGGAAAGGTGCTTAAATCTTCCACCCCTCCCCATTTCCACTGCCACCTGGGTTGTCGGAGCTGTCGTCTCTCACCTGGTCACCCCACTTGCACCCTGGCAGACTCTCCCCCTCCTGCTGGCCTGCTCTCCACACAGCAGCCTCCGTGATTCATCTGCTCCCCTTCAGTGCAGTCACCCATCCTAGGATGACCTCCTGACCTCCTCCAGTCTTCCTTCCCCCTCATGAAGTATTCACCTACACCAGGCTCTTGTCTCAAGACTCTCACCTGTGGCTCCCTCAGCCTAGGGCAGCTCTCTGCAGAATTCTCAACTCAGACTCCCCCTGCCATCCTTCAGAGCTCCATCCATTGTCACCTTCTCTGAGAGGTTCGTCTTCCTTGACCACCTGGTGCAACAGGTAACAAATGCCACAGCTGGGACTCCCCCCTTGCTGCCCCCAGCTATACCTTCCCCCATGGCACGTGTCCCTCTCTGACACACTCTGGATTTCCTTATTCTCCCACCCCTGCACATACAGGGAGATTGGTCTGTCTCGTTCACTGTTGTCATTTCAGGCCACTGATCAACAGTCATTGAATGAAGGCGTATGGTAGATGCATCTAGAGGTGTGAAGGAGTATAGTAGATGTCCCTTTTCCCCCAGAGAGAGCAGAGTCCTGCTCTGGGGGTGGGGGTGGGGGCAGTGGGGAGGCCTCTGCAGGGGAGAAACGGGCTCACAGGGCACCCGGAGCCAACAGGAGCAGCCCAGGCAGCAAGGTCAGCTGGAGCAGACCTGTCTGCAGAGGGAGGCTGAAGGGCGGGGCACATTTCAGCCTTGACCTTGTAATCACATGCCCTGATTAGGACAAGGAGGCCTAAGTGACCCCTGAATCTGGTGGCCATTGCAGCCCCTGGACCCCTGCCTTTGTTCCTGGGCTGTGGCCTGCACCCCAGACCCCGCCTGATCTAGGAAGGATAATCACAGGGCATCCAGTTTACCCCCTCCTTGGAGTGAGCAGGAAGCCAAGGCCCAGAGAAGGAATGAGACTGGCCCAGGGTCACAGGGCAAGTCGGGATCTAGAGCCCAGGCCTCGGGGCTCCCTGTCCAGCAGTGTTCCCCCAGTGCCTATCGCCAGAGCGGGTGTTAGGGAGCCTGGCACAAGTAGTGAAACAGAAGTTACAAGGCTTCGGATTCGGACAGACACCTCTGCCCTTGACTTGTTGGGTGAACACAGGTGTATAATCTCCCCTTCCTATGCCTCAGTTTCCCTCATGAGACTGCTGCCTCCATTCCTCCTTCAAAGAAGCTGCCCTAGACACTCCAGGCCACAGGAGTCCAACCTACTCTGTGCCACACACCCCAGGGAGGGGGGCACACGGACAGAGAGAACCTGCCTTCAGGAAGTTCTCCGTGGAGTGGGCAGGAGAGGCCATTGACAATGCTGCCCCAACAGAAATGGCGAGGACAGCCCGGGAAAGCTAGGTGCCAGCACAGAGGGGAGCTGGAGAGGAGGGCAAGGACCTCGGGGGAGGTGGGCCTGTGCCCCTTACAGAGGGAGGTGGCTTCTTATGGGAGGCTGCCGTTAGAAGAGCTGCCTCTTAGGGTTGGCAGGCATTTGATGGTCTCAGACTGGAGGGAGGGAAAGCCAGGTTCAGGAGGGGTGTGAGGACATGCAGGGATATGCAGGGAGGCTAGAGACTCTGGGCAGGCAGGAGAGAAGGGGTGTGAGGGATGTAATGGGGCCGAGGGTTGGAAAGCGACTCAGGGCTGGGGTGCGGGGGCCTCGAATGCTGACCCAGGCCTAGAGCACTGGAACTTTATGAGCCAGGGAGTACCAGGGGTTACTCTCTTTTCTCTCCCTTCCCCTGTTGGTGGAGAGCTCTTCCAGGCTGAAGATGAGATTGGAAGTGTTTCTATTTGTGTTCTTCTGCTTGTGTTTGTGCAGGGCTTCCCTTCCCTGGAGGCTCAGATGGTAAAGAATTGGCCTGCAATATGGGAGACCTGGGTTCAATCCCTGGGCCAGGAAGATACCTTGGAAGAAGGCATGGCAACCTACTCCAGTATTCTTGCCTGGAGAATCCCCATGGACAGAGGAGCCTGGTGGGCTACAGTCCATGGGGTCACAAAGATTCAGACATGACTGAGCGACCTACCTTCCTTCCTTCCTTTCTGGAGGAGGAGTGGGAACTGGTTCTCCCCTGGCGCCATGCATTCCTATTTCAGGAAAGGGGCGCTGACGGAGTGAGCTCTGAGGGGGTCTAAGACACCTTCGCTTATGCAAATTCTATGATATTCTTCCCTCTGACGGCTGGGGAGGGAATATAGCTTCTCTTCTTAAGTGTGAACCTGCCTTGATGACTCACTGTAACCAACAACATTCAGCAGAAATGATGTGGGGTGACAAAAAGGCTAGGTCACAAAAAGCCACGCGGCTTCCACCTGATTCTCTTGAGACACTCACTCCCTGGAGGCCTCTTCTGGGAGGCTCCCGCTGTAGACCATGTCTGAGATGCTGGGCCACGTGGAGAGACCACAGCCAGGAGCTCGGAACACAGTGTCCAGTTGGACCAGTACTTCAGCCAGAGCAGCCCAGGCACTGGACAGAGGCAGGAGTCACCCCCAGACCTGGAGGGGCAGAGAAGGGTTCCCCTGCTGCCCTGTCCAGATTCCTGACCCACCCGATCCATGAAGGTAAGAAAATGGTCACTGCTTTTTGTGGCCAAATGTGGGATGGTTTCTTATGCAGCCTTTGGAACCAAAACAAGCTTGGTGGGCCCCTGCTTGGAGCATGGCACATGGCAAGTGATTACTGAGGCAGTGCTGATGGAACGTGGGAACAGACAAAGACAACGGACCACCATGGAGCTCCTTTGGGCACAGAGCTGTAGAGTTCCTGTAGCCGGGACAGGATACGTAATCTGCATAATTTCCCAATGCGAAATGAAAACACAAGGCCCCTTGTTCAAAACTGAACAATTTCAAGATGGTGACAGCAGAGCATCAAACCTAGGGTGGGGCTCTCCTAATTCCAGCTTCCCAAGCAAATGCCCAGCCTGCACTCACAAGAAGCTTGTCCTCCTGTCTCACCTGCTGCAGGCTTCTTTAATAGTCTTAGCCCTCCTCCTGCATCCTCATTTAACCTCTGTCTTCTGTCCCTGATACTGGGGTCTGAGTGTCAGAGTCCAGGGTTGGACACAGGCAAGAACTAGCCAGTGTGTCCACTGAGAGGACCCATTGTCCAGTGGAGTCGGAGCCAAGGACAGAGTACCCAGGACCCAGGTTTAAGCAAGTGATTCATGGCAGTGATTCCTCAGTGTTCTCTGAAGCTGCACTGAGCCCCGCATTCTATGGTGGATAAGAGCACAAGCAACAGTGCTAGCCATTACAGCTCCCAGCCCCTCAGAGCTTTCTGGGGGTAAGCGATCTACATGCACCTCTTTTCATCCTGGCACAGGTACTACTTCTATCATCCCCACAGCAAATTCTGGGGACTGGAGATTGGACACAGCCAGGCATCTGTCTAGGGTCACAGAGACGGCAAGGGTGGGGCACAATTTCAACCTGGGTCTCTCTGGTTTCCAGGTTTTGCTCCTAAGGTTCCCTCCTAAAGGCACTGATGCAGCTGGAAGGCATCTCCCTCACTTGCAGAGTAGCAAGTCCTTCTGTGAGGGGCCAGGGAGACCAGGGAGCACCACCTGAGCTGAGGCAGGGGACTGGCCTTTCCAAACCACCTTGCTGGACCACTGAGTTCCCAGCACCCGGGGTGAGGCCCATGTTAAATTCCTTGGATTTAGCAACATGGGAGGGGGTGTGCCCTGAGCCTGCAGGCATCACAGAGCTAGGGAAGAGGCCCCGCAGCCTGACAGCTGGTGGAAGAGGCATGCTGCATTTCAATTCTTCCAGGACCGAGGCTGGCCTTTACCAGGGTCCGCCTGGGGCAGTGACATCACATCACCTTTCCTTTTTGGTGTCAGTGATGCTCACTATGGGCAGGGGAGGAGGAGAAGGGGACCAACAGCAGCAGGGCTGCCTCTGCTGATGCTGCTGGGGATGGAGGCCAGGCTGGACAACAAGGAAAAACTGGTGAACTCCAGGAGTGGGGAAGTGACCACCTTGAAATCATCAGCAAACTTCCAGATGGGGGCTGAGAGGGAGGCAAGGGAGGGACAGGCAAGGGAGCCTTAGAGAACAGTGGGTGGGTGAGGGACCCCCGAAGGACAGGAACAGGTTTATGTTGCCAGGAGTGAAACTAGATAGCAAAAATCAACTCTTCCTCTCAGGCACAGCGAGCTGGAATTAAGCCTCATGGAACCAGAAGGCCCTGAAGCAGCACCGGCCCTACCATCTTGCTTTATAACGTGGACACTAGGGCCTCAGGAGCTCAAGGATGTGCCCAGCTTACACGGCTTCCCTGGGGCAGAGCCGTGACTCTGAGTCCTGGTGCCATCAGCTCAGCCAGGAGGCCAGCATGACTTGCTGACATTTTCTGGGTGTTCCTGGCCAGGCTCAGCGCTGAGCATCTTCACCTACCATTCTACCGAACTGTCACAACACTTCCGGGTAGGATCCTGTCAGGGTACCTCCCCAGGTGGCAGAGGAGGAAACAGGTTCATCTTGTAGAATGGTGGGAGAAACTTCTGCCAGCTGTTTCCCAAATGCTGGCCACGGGCCCCCAGGATGGAATAGGTAAGAGAATGTGAATGGATGAATACAAGACTTCTCCACTATCAGAACAGCAGTCCAGTGGCTGCGTTTGGGGTAGGCACAACTCAGGAGGAAGACAGATTGCTGAACCTCCCCCACCCCTCACTCCCACCTCAGAGGAGCAGCACTCCACCTCCTTATACATCACACACCCCTCACTGCATTCTAGCCACAGGGCCTTTGCACATGCTTCTCCTTTTTACTCCAATGTGCCTCCTTCCATTTGCTCACCTGTTAATGCCTACTCAATTGCTACTTCCTCAGGGAAGCCTTCCCCAAGCCTAGTCAAGGTCAGGTGCCCTGTTACAGATCTTCACAGCTTCCTGATCTCTCTACACAGCAAGTAATACTTAATGCAAAGATTCATTTCTTAGTACTAGCATCAGGCCTTCCCAAGAGACTATAGACTTCATGAGGGCAAGACTCACATCACCATTGAATTCTCAGGGCCATGTGCCTGACACAGTAGTAGGGACTCAAAAAACATTTGTTCCATGCATGCTTAGATTGCGCTGTTACTGTCCAGCAGCACCCACACACCCCACCAGAACCCAGGTACCCATCAGCAAGGCTACAGGGCTGCCCAAAGCCCAGAAGAATCCTAGGAAGAAACCCCACAGACTTTCTACTAAAGTCCTATTATTATTAGGTCAGGAGGTGGGATTGGAAGGTGAGAATCAGAGCAGCCTGGGGATATGAGTGGGGAAAATACCACACAACCTAGAGGATGGGGAGCCACTAGCAGCATACACACATGTGCGATATACATGTATCTGAGAGCATGTAGCTGCAAACACACATATAGGCACAGACACAAGGGCATGCCTGTATGCATGCACACACCCCCCCCCCCCCCACAAGTGAACATATACAGTGAATGTGCCCCTACGCAGCCCTCCCCTCTGTGGTCACCCTCAGAGTGGGGCTCAAGGTCAAGCCTGTGACCACTACATTCCTGCCCTTTCCCCTCCAGCAGTAGAAACTCATTTTTCTAGAACTGGGGGCTGTAAGGGTCTCAAAACCTGGGGTGAGGGAGGTTCAGCGAACAGGGAGGTGAGAAGAGATGCCATCCCAGCTGGGATGCCCAGGTTGGAGGCGATGGTCCCCTCCTGTTCTGCCTTCCCCCTGGACAGGGGATGAGCTACAGAAAAGGTACCCTGCCACAGTGGGGGTTGGAGAGGCCTCTTGCAGCAGGCTCTGCCCTGGCCTTCAGTGCAAATTAAAACATTTTCCTTTTCTTCATAGTTTTTTTTTTTTTCTTCTTCTGACATAGCTGCCCATGAAACATTTTAATAACATCCCAGAAAAGGTCAAGGAGAAGGAATTTCACAGTCTCTGAGCAGGAGGCTATAACTTCAGCCCCTCCTGGAGCAAAGCAGGTGGAGAGACTGGGCTGACACTGGATCGGAGGGGAGAAGGGCAGGGTGGGAGAAGCCAGGGCAGTGGGTGTGGTGGGTGTGACCACAGAACTTGCCACCTGCTAGAAGCTTTGGAAGTACCTTGGCGGGGGGGATTGGGAGACGACAGTGAGTGGGGGGTCACCAGGGGATGCTTTCACATCTGTCATTCATACCTACTGACGGCAGCCTTGGTGGGGGGAATCATGCCCATTTTGCAGATGGGAAATGAAGGCTCTCAGAGGTGATATGGGTAGAGGAGGACACAGTGAAGGCAGGGAGGCAAGGCCCATGGTTTCACTTTGGGACCTAAGCTCCTTCAGACACAGAGCCTTGCTGCTAGAGATTATCACGGGGTGAAACGGCCCCCTCACAGCTGCACAATTCCACAGACCCTGGGGCTGGGGCTGTGACAGGAAGGTGCGAAGGGCTTGACAGACACACTCAGGAACTAGAGGCAGCCCAGATGAGCCAGTCCTGAGTGGGGACCCTCAGGCAGCCACAGAGGCTGGACACATCTGCTAAACATCCAGAGAGGGACTGGAAAAGGGGTCCTGGGCAGTGGGCAGGGGGTCCATGCAGGCCCAGGAACTTCTCCAGTGCTTGAGGACACCCAGCGTGAGAACCTACTCTCCAGTGCCAACCCTGGATGGAACTGGGCTTCACACATAGTCCTTGGCACCTGCAGCTGGGCATGAGCCAAGACGTGTGCCACTCTATACCTCACATCCCAACCCTGCCCCCCTAGGCTCCCTCAACCCTTGCCAGGGCCACGGGAGATGGGGACTGCAAAGCAAGACCCTTCTTCTCCAGCAAGAGTGACAGGAAGGAATCCTTAGTCACCTGCCAAGCCTGGGCCTTATATCTGAATTTTTTTCATATAAGTTCTTTATTGAAGTATAATATGCAGAAAAGTACACAAGTCATAGGTGTAGTCTTATGAATTTTCAAAGGGCACACCCCATGTAACTAGCACCCAGATGAAGAATCAAAACACCCTATGACATCAGAACTTTCCCCTGAACATCCGATGACATCAGAACTGCCCCATATAAAGATAAGCACTATGTTGGCCCCTTTTTCTACAGATCAATTTTGAATCTCTTTTACACTTAGGGAATCATACAAAAAGTATTCTTTCATGTAGAGCTTCCCGCCCCCCCCCCGCCCCGCAGTATTATATTTTTGTGAGATGCATCTATGTTCAGTGTGGCTACAGTTTGTTCATTCTCCTTGTTGGACAGCATATCCATATGGCCCCAAGCCCTGTGAGAGACAGGCTGCTTGGGTGCCCTTCACCCTGACATTGCAAAGTGGCTGGGGGGATGAAGAGGATTTCTTTGGGTCCAGAAGGCCAGAGCCCTGGTCTTGCTCTCTGGTGGGGCCCTTAGAGGCTGCAGGAGGGCCCATCGGGCCTCAAGCACCAGGTGACTGATTGCAAGGAGCAATGCGGTGAAAGCTGGCGGAGCCACGGGCTGGGGAAGCAGGCAGGAAGAAAACAGCCGCAGCAGACTCACTGTTTGTGTCTGACGGCCTGCCTAGCTAAACATCTGTTTGAAAAATTAATAACTGTCAGATGGGAAGGACCTGGGGGCTGAAAACAGTTTCACACCATCTGTCTGTAGAGTAAACACACTTTGGAGTAGGGGGTCTGGGATC
The DNA here is from genome assembly GCF_910594005.1 of Cervus elaphus. Taxonomy (NCBI): domain Eukaryota; kingdom Metazoa; phylum Chordata; class Mammalia; order Artiodactyla; family Cervidae; genus Cervus; species Cervus elaphus. Next base: position 27,471,065 of record NC_057829.1, on the reverse strand, counting down.
GACAGGCAGTGTCTGTGCCTGGAGTGAGAATGCAGCGAGAAGGGCAAGGATTTCGGGGGCCTCAGTGGGCAGGGAGGGGCAGCAGCAGGTTAAACTCTGTTTTATTGAGCACCTACTATGGGCAAGCCCCTGTGCCTGTGTAGCACACATCTGCCACTGATCTGCTCAGCAACCCTTTTGTTCTGATAACAGAGGCTGCTGTAGAATAGCCCCTGTCCCATTCTCAGCCCATGTAATTTGAATGGGACTGACCCACGCCCTGACTCCACTAGGGGGAGCATGACCCATCTCTGCTGCTGCTGCTAAGTCGCTTCAGTCGTGTCTGACTCTGTGCGACCCCATAGACGGCAGCCCACCAGGCTCCCCCGTCCCTGGGATTCTCCAGGCAAGAACACTGGAGTGGGTTGCCATTTCCTTCTCCAATGCATGAAAGTGAAAAGGGAAAGTGAAGTCGCTCAGTCATGCCCGACTCCTAGCGACCCCATGGACTGCAGCCTACCAGGCTCCTCCGTCCATGAGATTTTCCAGGCAAGAGGACTGGAATGGGTTGCCATTGCCTTCTCTGGTATATCAGAATTATGGTGGCCCAGTAAGCTGGGTCAATGAGAATCAGCTCTGGGAGTTTTGCTGAAACTATTGAAAAAGAACATTTCTTTTCCCCCACTGGGGTTGATAAATTGGTGAGAAGTGAGCCTAGGGGTGCTGGTGTGCCTCTCTGCCAATACAAAAAAGCAGAGGCTGGTGCTGAAGTCAGATTCCTGCTCAACCTAGTGCCTGGATACAGCCATGCCTGAAATCACTTACACTTTAGAGTTACAAGAGCCAATGCTCTTTTTGTTTGTTTGAACCAGTTAAAGGTTTCTGTCCCTTGCGACTATGAGTCCTGACTGTTACAAATGGACACCGGGAGGGTCCCCTGTCAAGGTCTCAGCAAAGACAGCTGGGGAGGTCCAGGAGCCCATTCTTCTGTGGTGTCCACGCTCAGAGAGAGAGGACTGCCCTCCTGAGAGATGGCTGGCACCTGCCCCCATTAGAAGGTAGGCCCAGGGCTCTTGGTCCACTCAAGCTCACTATCTCTCAGGGACAAGGCAGAAAACTAACCCTGGGCCCAACTTCATCTTTTCCCAGGTGGGTACCTTTTCCACATTGCTTCCTTGGCCAAGGAAGCCTCATCATGAAGAAACCAGATGCTCTAATACACCAACACCACAACCTCTGAGGGCTTGGGGGTACCCCCTCCCCGAACTGCCCACACTCCTTGGGCAAAATCTCTCTGGATGCCTTCCGATGGTTTACCCCAGAGCTCAGTTGCCCTTCAAGGGAGAGAGGACTCACCAGGACTGTTAGCACTGAGGTCCCCACAGTGACATTCTCGTACAAGCTGACATTGTACAGTGGCTGGCTGAAGATGGGCCGGTTGTCATTCTCATTGATGAGGGTGATCTTCACCTTGGCATAGCCCACATGGTCAGGCACACTCTCATTGGCAAAAAGCTGGGTGTGCAGAGTAAGGAACCAGTGAGCACTTGTATGCTCCTGGAGCCCTTGTTCCCATAAGTTCCCCTGGGGCCTGCACCTGTCTGAGTCACTGCCCATCCCTGTGTGTGCTCCTGGGAATCCCTCCATCAGTGCTCATAGGGTCAGGGTGGTCACAGAATCTGCTGGGGAGACAGGGGCTAATGGGGGCTGGACTGGCTCTTGATGGGCTTCTGAGACGGTGATGGTACCTAATAAAATTCTACTCAATTCTTGAACATTTTCTTATCCTCCTTGAAAAGGGGAGGCCCAGGCCAGCCCCTGCCATAGCTTGGTGGGCTTCTCTAGGTCAGATTCACAAGGGAAGAATGGGGAAGAGGTAGCAGGAGAGATTTAAGGGGATGGTGCTGCCCCCTTCCTCCCCTGAAATCCCCCTCTCAGCCAAGGAGAGGCGAGGGGACTTACATCAAAGTCGTAGCGGTCCACAGTCTCATAGTCCAGGGGGATTGCCACTCGGATGCGAATATCTGCCTTCCCTTGGACGGAGGTGGGGGAGATGATGAAGTGGTGGGAGTTGTTCCCCACCAGGTACACCTCAAACATGCTGTTCAGGCCCTGGGTCAGAAGAGAGAAGAAACCAGTTAGAATGCAAGAAGCCAAGGCCCAGAGCGTGGCTGGAGGAGCAGGGCAGCAGGGGTTGGAGAGGCAGATGAGGTGTTAGGGCCGAAGCAGGACTTGTCAATCCCCCACCCCAAAGTGGTCTGGCCTCCCATGCATGATTCTGGCTTGGCTCCCTGGCCTTCCTGCCCACATCCAGGCCTTCCAGAAATTTCGTCCAGTTGTTTTTGCCTTTATCAGCCCGCCAGATGCTCACAACATCCCTTTCGGGTGGTTTGGTTCATTTTCCATCTCCCATTCCCTCTTCTGTTCCAGTGACACTAACTGGGGGAAGTATCTGCAAGACCCAGCAGGGAGATGGTAGAAAGAAAAGGAAAGAGGACCAGAAGGGAGTGGAGGGGGATGAAGCAAATAAGCGTTCAGGGTCAACTTGGACCAGAGAAGGCATGAGGGCTGGAGCAGGACAGTGCTTTTCCTACGTCCCTCTTCTGGGTCATGTCAATCAAGGGAAACACTGCCTTTCTTACATGTGGAGTAGGAGCCCCCCAGATGGCGGAGTGTCAGAGTGAACCCCTGTATGCCCCTCTCTGTGGCCAGCCGTGGTGGCTGGGAGGACACAGGATCCCAAATAGTGCAGAGCTGCCATGCCCTTCACTGGTTCTGCCAGAACCCAGCAGCCCGAGGTCATGGTTTCAGGTGAGGAGGCCTCGTTCCAGGTCAGGTGTTTCTGATCACTCCAATCAGGGCCAGAGCTCAGGGAGCCCTCAGACGCCACCTGGCTTGTCCTCACACAGGATGTGTGACATCTCCATGCTACCCACGCCCCAAATCAGGGGGAAGAGCCACTACTGAAGGTGGGAGACAGGCTTCCTTTGAAAGTGATCCAGGCTCCTGAATGGGGGGATCTAACCCCAGACTAGCCCCCCCACCTCAAACCTCAGCAGGGAGCCTGTGGTTTGGAAACAGTCCAGAGCCTCTCTCCACCTCTGAAGAGAAGCCCAGTGGGTTACTGAGCTAGGCTCTCAGCACCAGAAGGATGCCTCCTCCTTCTCAGCCTGCATGACCCTCCCCTGGCCCAGTGTCCAGCACAGCCCCTCTGAGCAACTGGGGGCTGGCAGGGAGGCATGCTCCTTTTCTTGGCTGCCCAGGGATATGTCTGTCGAGGGGCTTCCTTCCAGAACTTGTTTCTGTTGAAAGAGAGGCATCCAGGCAACCTGGAAGCCTTTACACAGTCAGAGAGGGAAGGACGGTCCCAGTAAGGCTAGAAAGGACCCCCTCAGCAAAGCCTGATGGCCCCGGAGCTGTCCCTTAGGTACTCAGATACATTTGTGCAATGAATACATTTTAACATTTACCCCTAGGTCTCTTGAGTTTTTCCTACTTACAACTACAAATTGGTGAAATAAAGGCCCTGCCAATTTTGGGGTCCAGGCAAGCAGCGGGCCCTCCAGGGCCCCCAGGAAGGGCTCCCATAAATTGTGCGAGCAGTGCTCTCCTGGCCCTGTTGGGCTGTGGAGTTTCCCAGGCTCCCTGGTGTAGAATCTATCCGTCAGATGGAGGGGACCAATTAAATGCCCGAAGGGGCGCTAATAGCCAAAGCCAGCGGACTGTGACAGCTCCGAGCAGCCGACATCGATACCTCTTCCTCCCATGGACCTTGGCCCCGAGAGGGTGGGGCTTCCTGAGCTGTGCCCGCAGCAGGTGGAGCACCCCCCTCCCCGCCCCAATGCCCACCATGCCTCCCAGCCTCTGCCCTTCCCAGGCTCACTTACCAGGTTCTATCAGTGGGAGTCGGTCAGTCAAAGGGTATGGAGACAGAGAAGGAGCCGGAAAAGTACCGGGAGGAGGAAGGAATCAGAGAGAATGTGGTGAGGTCCGAGATCAGAGTAAGGGAGAGGGGCTGAGATGGACCCCGGGGGCACACCTGCTCCAGAGGAAAGGCCCCCTCTGCAAGTGATGGGCCACGGCCTCTGGGGGTGCCAAGGAGGGGTGGGTGTGTGGGGGGTGTGCACCCAGGTGCTGGGGTGTGGGAAGGTCAGTGCAGCCCCACACCCGGGGAGGGGGGACACAGGGGAAGATGGCACAAAGTTGGGAGGGGGCTGGGCTACTGTCTCCCTGAGCTGCCTCCCTCCTCACTGAGAGGGAGGTGGGAGAGTCCTCCCCAGAGATGACCACACCCCGATCTTTAGCATCCTTCCCCAGGAAATCCATGAGCATATAAGCACTGTGATCTCTGGCTTGCCTCTTCCACACACACAGTGGCGTGCTTCCACTTAAAACCATGTTCTGAAGCTTGATCCACAAGTGTATAAAGAGCTGACAATACCAACAACCACCACACAGCACATGTTCACTGGACACCAGTGACTTCTCTGCCAGAATGACCAAGGAACCACCCTCTGTAGCCGTGGCGGGACGTGGGAGCCCGAGGCGCAGCCCAGCCTTGGGGCAGTGCAAAGCCACGTCAGAGCAGGCGCACTGCACCGTAGGTGCTCAGGCGCCAGGGGGCTTCAGCAGCTTTTCCTCACCCGTTACTCTGCGCGAGCTTCTTCCTGTGGGCCACATAATGGACATGAAGGAACACTGGAGCTTGGGAACGCCTCCAGAAGAAATGGAACTCACAGAAGTGGGCAAGCAGCAGAGTGAGGATAAGAAGAGCCCGGCGCCCAGGCCGGGGTGCCTTCCAGACCAAGGGAAGCAGAGTTGGGGCCTGATGTGGGCATCCCCCAAATGCAGCTCCTGGGTGTAGAGGGGCACGTTCTGGAATTTCAGCCAGCAGTATGAGTGGACTGAGCAAACCGAGATGGCATTGCTGAGCACTCCAGGGCCGAATCTAAGAGAATGCCAGCAGAAGTGGCTGCCCTGAGAGGGGTTGTCTTAGGAACGAAGGGAAAATGGATTCCAGGTGGAGAAAGTGGCTTTAAACACGAAGTTCTTGGGCCTCAGTGTGTATTAGAATCACCTGGAGGCTTGGTAAAGTACAGATTGCTGTCCTCCCTCCTCCAGGAATATCTGATTCAGTAGGTCTGGGGCGGGGGTGGCCATGGGGTGGGGATAGGGGGAGGGTCGTGAATTTGCATTTCTTACAAGTTCCAGGTGATGCTCATGCCTCTGCTGCTGGTCTGAGCCCACATTTGAGAACGACTGGTCTAAACAAAGGCGTGGAGAGGGGAATGAATACTTAATAATGAGGCAGACAAGCGAGCTGACTGCAAAGGGTTTACGTACGGAAACTGGGGAGCCTGTTGGGGTATCAGGGGGTTGTGTCTCTCCTGGAGGCCCACCACAGGGACCATCTGGAGGGCTCTGGCCTTGTGTCCATGCACAGTGGGGACACCAGGGTTAAAAGAGGAAGATGAACTTGGCGGCCATGTGCAAATCACACCCGCGCAGCCGTCCTTACCTGGCTGCACATCAGAACTGCCAGTGGAGCTAGAGAAGAAACACAGACACCCAGGGCCACTGAGTCAGACTCTCTCAGGGGTGGGGCCCAGGAAGCTGCATTTTTCAATGGTCTTTAGGGAACCAGGCTGCACAGTCAGGGAAGACCTCAGGCATGACAGGGAGGGCGGCCTGGAGCACCCGCAGGGATCCAGAAGGGCGAGCAGGGCAGCGTGGAGTGGTAGTTGCCTACCAGCCACACATCAAAACCGCTGGGGGAGATTTAAAGTACCCCCACGGCTAGGCTGCACTCCAGACCAAGGAAATCAGACTTGGGCTGAAGGAGAGGAGACATCAGGATCTTGTCCTGCGCTCAGGTTACTCATTCCAACGTGCACCCAAGGAGGAGAACTACTCAGAGCAGCGGTTCTCCAGGTGCGCTGTGGGAACCAGTGGCATCACCTAGAAACTTGTCAGAAACGCACAATCTGGGGTCACGCTCAGAAGCTCTGGGGGTGGGGCCTAGCACTATTTTATCAGGCTCTCCAGGGGTTCTGATACACACTAATGTTTGAGAATCAGCTGAACAGAGCAAGGCTGGTGGCGGGATGCAGAGCAAGTCAGAACAGTGAGAAGACTGACCAGCGAGATGTGGTGGGTGAGAGGCTGGAGAGAGGACGGAGTGGGGCTGAGACCACGGCGCACAGACAGAGGGGCCGAGGGGACACCTGGGAGGGTGGTGCTGAGCGCAGTGCAGATTCAGAGCCAGCACCTGGCTGGGTTTCCTGCCCACATCCCCCAGGGCTTCCTGGCCCCTTCAGGTGAGATCTTTGGGTCTCAAGGAATGAGATCTCGCCCCTTGCCTCGATCTGCCACCAGGGGCTGGAAGTGCACTAGGTTTGATCCTGCAGCTGTCAGGACAGCTCAAATGTCTGTCCTGAGACCCCAGGACCCCTCTGGCTAAATTCTCTCAAATGCTTAGCCTGCCCCTTCCAGAATCTGCCAAGAGGGACTTGGCTTGTGACTCTCAGCCCCTTGGGATGTGTATATGGGATTCTTACCTGGTTCGCTAAGTGGGTGCAAAGTGGGTGCAAACCCTATATGAATTGCAGCCCTTGGCCCAGAGCCTTCAAGAACAGCCACTTCCATACACCAAGCCCCAACCATGTGCTTCCCATACCTTAACCAGAATCTTCACAACATCTCACTGACATCAGCATTGGTCCACCCCTTTTAACAGAGAGGGAAACTGAAGCCAGAGAGGGTAACTTGTTCAAGATGCACAGCTTGGGTCAGTACTGACTCATAGAGTCTAAGCCCCTCCCCACCTTGCTCTCCTGGTCTCTTGCATATCACTCTCCAGAACACTCTCCTCATGGGTGCAAAGAACTGGCATCAGATGGCACTGGAGAACCCTTTCTGTATTCACTAAATGCCAGGAGTGAGGCCCAAGGGGCAAAGCACACCTCTCCCAAGGTGAGGGAGAAGGTGGAGGGGAGGGAAGTCAGATGGCAGAGGGTACGCCCGCTCCTCCCAGTCCTGGCTGGGTCTCCTCCACGCCCTTGCTCCTTGCTTGCTGCCAGGCTACTTGATGAGGCAGGGAAGGAGGGAGGTGGGGAGAGGCAAGAGGCCCTCTTGGAGCTGTTGAGGGGCAATTTTGTTGGGAGGGAAGATAAAGAGAAACATCAAAAGGAGTCCCAGTGTGTGCGGAGAGGAGCCCGGTGGATTAAATTCTTTTCCAGCTGGGAGAGGCGATGAGAAGGCTGATAGCCGGCAGCCGCGGGTCCCAGAGCCGAGCTGCAGTGCCTGCCCTCCCCGTACCAGGCTGGGGAGCCGCCTGGCTGCCCGTGGGGCTGCGACAGTTCGGCTTTATTTATTTATTGGAGGGAGAAGGACGCATGAAATCACTCCTCACTCCCCCAACCCCGTGCAGCAAGCTATGATTTGCTTTGCTCCTGGTGACTGAAGTCTTGCCACCCCCCGTGGAGGGCAGCACGCCAGCCCCTGGTCCAAGTTATCAGCTGCTGCCAGAAGGGGCTGCCTCCCCCTGCCTAACCACCCCAACCTTCCCCCTGCCTCCTGGAAGTGGAGGGCTGGCCTTGAGAGCAGTCAGAGCAGACACTGCCCAGCAAGGACGCTCTCGCCTCACCTCTTTGCAGCTACCACAGTGAACATTGGCTCCATGATGGACCCAACGCTGTTTTCAACTATGTATTGAGAGTTTATTGCAACTATTAGCTCACTGAGTGTTCACAACAACCCTGGCAGAGGCTGGGGTGGGATTCACACTGGCTGACAGCTGCCATATGCAGGGCCCTTCCCTCCTGGGGAGCAGATTCTGCCCTGTCAGGCCACTATGCCTGCTTGGGGCTGTCCTGTGTGCTCTCGGAACCTGCACCTGACTTCTCTCTGGATGTGGCTTCCCGCAGTCATCCCCTAGTACTTCCCTCGACAGGTGACCCTGTGCCCCAAAGGAGGAAGGCCTGACCTAGTCCCCAGGCTCCTTCATCCCTCCGACTCTTGCTGGGTTCTCCCCATCCTGAGAAACTTCCCTGCTGATGGCGGCACCAGTTTGCCCCTTGGACATGCTCATCTCCCTCTGCTGTTGGTCAGAGTTGTAGCCGGGATGGTGATCCAGTGGTGTAATGTAGTGGGGAGAAGGGTTCAGAGTTCGGAAAACAGGCTCTGTTGCTTCCTAGCTATGTGACCTTCTACTACTGGAGCCTCAGCTTCATCTGTGAAGTGGCAAGAATAAAGCATAACCCGTAAGATTAAGCAGCAGTGTTGTCTCTCTGCCTCACCAGGTTTTGGTGGGTGACTTTGGATTATGTTCTCTTGCCTAAGAAAGGAGTCTCCCTAATGGCAGGAGCCTTGTGTGTATTTTTCCTTTGTACCCAAATGCTAGGGGGCCCTCATCCATTCTATGAGCCACAAGGTGTCCTGGAGGGGACCTTAGTTTCTTCCAGAAGAAGAGGAAGGACTAGGGTCACATGCCTGCAGGGGGGGACTAGTGACTTCGAAATGTGAATCACAATGAAGAAGGGCCAGTGACCACTCCAAAGGCACAGAGAGAGCTCTGTGAGCTGCGGTGGGCATGGGGCTGGAGATCTGGAGTGTGGAGATGGGCCCATGGAGTCAGTGCCACCCTCACAGAAGCCCTGTTCAAAACTTGGGCCAGCCAGAGAAGAGCCCTCTGACCAGTGATTCCAGGGTGTGAGGCCCTAAACTTCAATGGTGGCTTTGGAGTTAGACCTGAGTCCAGATACAGGTAATACCCTTTCCAGCTGTGTGATTTTTTTTTTTTTTTTGCACAGTTTCACCTCCTTGAGCCTCAACTTTCTCATATGCAAAGTGGGAAGAATAAAACCTACCTGATAGGGCTATTACGGGTGAGCTGCAAAATCTTAGTAAAGTGCTTGGGATGGAGTAAATGCTCAACAAAGGAGAGTGGTTATTATTGTTCTAGAAGGGAAGGGGGGTACTCCTGGGGTGGGGCTGATTTCTAGACCTTGGTTTGGCCAGGAATGAAGGTAGCAGGCAGAGAAGGACAAAGGCTTGGATGTAAGCAAGGGGCCCTAGGCCTCCCTCCCTCCTCTACTGTGCCCTGTTGTCTAATCCATGCTATTGAGCGACAGAAAATCAAAGTCCACAGAAGATGTATTCTTTATCACTGCTTTGTCCATCCTTTCACTTAATTAACTCCAGTCAGACATGCCAGAGTAAACCTAGCAGGGGGCTGGCCTCTCCTCACCCCTTCACCTCAAAATTTGCTGCTTCTCCCTCTAGTCCCCACATTTAAGGGGGACACCAAGTTGCTCTGGCCCCCCTGCCCAATGGGGGCAGCTATCCCAGGCCCACTGCACAGGCAGCCCGCTGTGAAGTCAGAGTCCCGGGGATGATGGGGAGAAGCCCTGTGCTGTCACTGCCTCCACCCCCTAACTCTGCCTCAATCCCCAGGGACCGTCCAAGTTTCAGAGTCTAGGAGAACTGATGCTGGCACCTCCACGGTAATTTCTGGGTAAACAGCCACCTTCCGTTTCCTTGTGTCCCTCCCACTCAGGGGCCCAGCAAAGCCCACACCCATCACATGGTGGGAACTCAGCTCTGCTGTGTTTTTCTCTTCTGCATTCCAGGCTTGCCTGGCTCAGAATCTCAGCTTTTCTTCCCTGGGAGTGGGCCACCACTTAGGCCTGAATCAGAGATGCTGAGTACTGTCCCTAGTTGACCAGTTGTCCCAGTTGGCCTTGGCCCGAGAAGGTTCCCAGGATGCAGCAGAGTGAAGGACAGACCTCGTTTCAGGCTCTCAGACCATCTATACCCCTTTCCCAAATTTCTGTGTGGTTTGGACCCTTGAGCATCGTGAGCCTGAGGTCAGGAAAACCAGGGATCTGAGGTTTTCTCTGGATCTGCTGTTCCTCTCTGGGGCAGGCCCTTTTGTCTCTCTGGACCTAAGTTTTCTGATCTGCAAAATGGGAAGCGTGGACCGGGTAATTTTCCAAGGTACTGTTATGATAGTTCACCTTCTGTGCTCTTTCAAATTGCTTTTCGCTCTTCTGCTCACTCTGTCCACTCCTTCTTTCTCTCCCCTTCCCTCCCTCTCCACTGTTTCTCTCTTCTTTTTCTATCCCTCTTCTTCCTGCTTTCCTCCCCTCCCCTCTCACCTTCTCCTTTTCATTTTCTCCCTCTCTGCTTTACCTTCTACCTCCAGCTCTTCTTCCTTCCCTCCTCCTCCTCCTCCTCCTCCTCGGTTCCTGTCTCCAGCAGATCCCACCCTCTTCTCCCCAGGTTATCTGTTGAATTCCACACACGCCTGCACAGACGGGATCAATCCGAGGCTGCCTTGCCTTCAGCTTATCTCTGCTCCAAATGATTGATTTTCCCTCTTTAAGAGTAATTTGCTGGTGAATTCCATGTATTGCAAAAACCCCTGTGAAATCTAATTCAATCCGATTGGCAGCTGGCACTTTGGAGAAAGAATACTAGAGAGCTGTCAGTTCCACTGCTAGCAGATGTGTGTATTATTCATCTACAGAAGAGGGCGCGAGGTGGGCAGGTGCTCCTCACCTGCACATATACACCTCTCTCTCTCTCTCTAGAGGGATCTGTCTGTCAGTCCTACAGCCAGTCCCAGCACTTCTGGGAGATGAATTATACACAGTGTGCACTGGGTCCTTGCATTAAAGTAAATGAGGGACAGACACTTTCAAGTTCTGTTTTCCTAATTTGCAGCCCATTACCCTAATGCACTATGGGGATCTCACACTTCCAAAGCCCAGCTACACCTGATGGCCTCTTTCCTTGCCCCTGTCCCCACCCCTCCTGTCCCTAGGCACTGAGTCCCAACTCCAGTGACCCAGCAAAGCCCATGTCACAGAGTGGGAGCTCAGCTCTGCTGTTTCTTTCTCTTCTGTGTTCCAGGCTTGTCTGGTTCAGAGCCTTGGGGTGGGTCCCCTCTCAAGCCTGTATCAGAGATGATGGGCACTGCCCCTCGTTGGCCAGCTGTCCCAGTCTGTCTGGGACTAAGAGTGTTCCCAGGATGCTGGTTTAAGGTGCTATAACCTTGGCAATCTCAGAAAAATGAGGTCAATAGGTTCCCCCACTCTATGCGGAGAGTCTGAGAGCCCAGCAGGGCTAGCTGGCACCACTGCTCAGGTGCGGCATCCACTGGGTGTGGAAAACAAGGAGTCTAAGCATCTAGTTCTAGCCACACCGGCCCTTGAGTCCCACAGGTGCTCCACAAAGTCTGGGCTCACTTTAGAGGCTCAAGCCCCAAGCAGCTCACACCAGGAGCTGGTCCTTGCCAATGAGGATGGCTGCACTGCTGGCTGGCAGCCCTGGTGTCTGTGGATCACAGGTGCCACTGGTGTCCACTGGATGCAGCAAAGCTAACTGTACCAGCCCCAGAGACGGAACCTGCCACTCTGACCTCTATGTCCCAGGCAAATGGTCATTTCTGCTGGGATCCAAATCTTTATTTAGGCTGCCCTGGACCTCTAGGGGCCTGAGCAATCAGCCCAGTGGGCACTTACTGAAACAAACTGGCTTCAGGGGGTACTGGTCGGGATGACTAGGCTCCCCTTACCAGTGCCTGTGGGTGTGGCCGAACAGCAAGCTTTACGTGGAAGGGACCTTTCCAGGCCCACACACGCAGGGGACTGCTGTCCAGGCCGGAGGTACTGGATTGGTGCCTTGAATGTAAAGGGGAGAGGGACCAAGTGAGATTCATGACACCTGAGCTCTTAATTCCAGAACAATATGCTCCACCCGACAAGATCCCAAGGAATCCAGGCCATGCCCGCACCCCCCATCCTTTCCTCACTCCCTCCCTCCTGCACGGGACCCTGTTTGAGTGCACCCGCCCTCAGTGGAAAGCTTGAAGAGTCCATGTGGCCCGGCCTGCCAGCATGGCAGCCACTTTTCTAACAAAAAGGTCTGCTGTTCTGATCAGAATCTGACAACCTGGACCTCACTCGCATACCTGGCTTTAATTCCCTTTCCACTCTACCAGCGAACTCTGCACCAGAGTTTTGGCTGGGGTTGGGGCAGTGCGCTAAAGGGTAAGTGTACTCAGAGGTGCAGGGAGAAGAGGCCAAAATGCAGGATAAAAGGGTGTGCATCCCAGTCTGCCCCAAGGCCAGAATTGCCCTGCCCCACCTTGGGGCACCTTCCGCAGAAGGTCATGTGGCCTCCTGGGCAGGGCGGCAGCAGGAGGAGGATGAGCCTCGCTGGAGCTGGCAGAGGGGGGCTGTCCTCAGCTTCAGAGCAGGGAGGGGCAGGGTGTAGAGCTGGCAGTGGGCCTTGCACTGAGCAGCTGCCTGGCTCTGTCGATTTACCATGCTAAAACTATTTCCCTGTTCCCACAGAGAGAGAAATGTGGCAAGGCAAAGAAATCTAAACGCCTTATGGAAATCAGGAGGGGGACTCTGCCTGCTGCTAATCACACCACTTTATATTCCTCTGCTTCTCCAATAGTCAGCCCACCGTCAGCATGCCTCTGAGTGGCAGGGAGGGGGGCTGAGAGGGATCACATTGCCTCAAGAGGCTTGGGGTGGGGTGCGGTGGGTAGAACTCAAGACTGTTTAGAGGCCATGACCCTGGGTGTCTTGGGAGCTGGAAGGGAGTGGGTGAATTCATCTTCCTGCTCCGAGCCCTCTGCCCAGGTGGACTGCCCAGCCTTGGGGCCCCTTCCCTCAGAACACAGGCACCACAAGTGCCCTATGGGAAGGGTCTTGGGCTGGAACAGGACACTGGGCTCTAGGCAGATGGGTGACCATGCCTGATAACAGTGTTACTCAACTTCCCCGGGGCATCCTGAAGTTAAACCCAGGCACAGCTCAGGTTTGCAAAGAACACTGTCTCTATGACCCATGCCATGCCTTTCCAGGCACACAGGTATTGGACACATAGTAATTGTGGTTAAACAGACAAAGCAATATAGGCATGAGTGAATGAGCTGCATGGTATATCTGTGAATATATGGTGTGAGGAAAAAAATCTGAAAATTGAGTCTCTAACACAGAGACTCAGAGAGAGAGCAGGTGAGGGTGATGGAGGGACTTCAGCTAAAGAACTAAGTTCAGGGGAAGATGAAACCAGGAGTCTGGCCATGCCCAGTGGAGTGGTGGCAGATGGTGGCCGCTGCCATCTTTCCTTCCATCTAGCCTCTGCCCTGGCCTGCCCTCTGAGCTTCTGCCACTTCCATCCCTGGGATTCTAAACCCGAGCCTCACTCCAGCCCTCACCTTTTGCACAGATCCCACATCTAGCCCTCATCCATTAGTGCTATCTGCCATCACCCTTGGTCTCTAACCTCTTTCTCCTTCTGTCCAGATTAACCAACCTAAAGATGAATCAGCTCTGAGGGTATCACTTGCACTCAAGAACCGTCGATGGCTCCCACCTGCCTACTGAATCAGGTTCAGACTCACTGTGGCACTCATGGCCCTCCAGCCTACCTTTCTCGCTTTAGGAAGGTGGTATTGCATATGTGTTGAATTAAATGACAGTGGTGGGAAGGATGGTGCTGAGTGTAAAAGTCCACCAGTAGTGTTATTTACGTTGGTGCTTTTCACATCATCTTTTTTGGGAGGATGAAGGTGGAAAAGTCTTCAATGATATAAATTTTTATAAATTGTATAATGAACATGCAGTGGCATTGGCATTTGGGGGCACAGAGTTCTATAAACTTTCGAATGTATAGCTTGGCCTTCCCCCATCACAGCCAGGCCAGGGACGCCCGCCCCGCCCCAGCCCCCCCGGTGCTCCTTCTGTCCAGTCACCCTCTCCTACCCCAAACCCCTGGGAATCAGTGATGGGGTCTCTGCCACTAGAGTTTTGCCTTGTGAGAATGTCATAGAATCATTTGGAAGCAGCCTTTGAGGCTGGCTGCTTTTGCTCAGCAGAATGCCTTGGGAAATCCATCCAACTTTCACTTCACCTTGGTAGCCTGTGTATTTAAGCACACTCCCGTTCCTGTAGGAGGAGTTAGCATATCTGCCCGGACTGCAGAGCTAGGGGAGGAAGCCCTGCATCCCTCTAAGAGGCGGGCCATCCCGGTGTACTGGGGAGAGCTTTGAAGGTGGACTCGAGAAGATGGTTAAGCGGATTAAAAAGAAAAAACCAAAGCCTGGTGGGCTTGCTCAGTAAATGTTAGTGGATCTGGGCATTCCCTAATGAGGGTAATTAAGAGTCCTTATGCTGAAAACAGAAAAGTAAACACAGATACACATGCTAATTGGGGACTACTAGTAGATGCTCAGGCAGCCGCCTCCTCCCTCTCCACTCCACTGCCTCAATCGTTCTCCCATCCTTCAGTGCTCCCTCTTGGTCCTCCTCCTCCCTCAGGGCAGTTCCTTCTCAGTGTCTCTGCCAGTTCATCCTCATCTCCCCTAACTCTGAGGTGCCCTCCGGCTGCTTGGCCCCCAACCCTGCTCTCTAGTCTATCTGTACCCCTTTCCTAGGTAGACCCGTGACTTTAACTATGATTCAGACTCTGGCAATGCTCCTGTTTCCTACTTGGCTTCCTGGCACTTCTATTTGAATGTCTAACAAGCAGGTCAAACCTAATGTGTTGAAGGTTAACCTACAGCTTCTGCCTTCTCCTTACCAAAGCTACTGCTTTGCCATCTCAGGAAGTAAGACTCCAGGTTCCTAACTGCTCAAAGAGCTTCTGCGGTCATTCTCAGTTCAGTTCAGTGGCTCAGTCGGGTCCAACTCTTTACGACCCCATGGACTGCAGCATGCCAGGCCTCCCTGTCCATCACCAACTCCCGGAGCTTATTCAAACTCGTGTCTATTGAGTCGGTGATGCCATCCAACCATCTCATCCTCTGTCGCCCCCTTCTCCTCCCACCTTCAATCTTTCCCAGCAACAGGATCTTTTCAAATGAGTCAAGTTCTTTGCATCAGGTGGCCAAAGTATTGGAGTTTCAGCTTCAACATCAGTCCTTCCAATGAATATTCAGGATTGATCTCCTTTAGGATGGACTAGTTGGATCTCCTTGCAGTCCAAGAGAGTCTCAAGAGTCTTCTCCAACACCACTGTTTAAAAGCATCAATTCTTCAGCGCTCAGCTTTCTTTGTAGTCCAGGGACCCTCACCCCTTCCTCCACCCCAGCAAACCCTCTCCCTTCAAATCAGACCCTGGCGCTGAACACTCCCTACCCCTGCACACATCTTACTGCCCTTCCCTCCTAGGAATGGCCCTGCTCTGCTTTGTCTATGAACCCAGGCAGCCAGCACGTTCTTACAGTTTTTGAATTGAGATACAGTTCATCACTTTAGTCATTTTAATGTGTGCAGTTCAGCGGTTTTGAGTATAATTCGTGATACTGTAAAACTACCACCTATAGTTCTGAAATATTTTCATCACCCCGAAAGGAAATCCTGTATAAGCAATCCCTCTTCATTTCCTTGCCCTCAGCCCCTGCGACCACGAGTGTGCCTTTTGTCCCTACGGACTTGCCTATTCTAGACACTTCATGGAAATGGAATCACCCACAAAGCGACTTTTTGCGTCTGGCTTCTTCTACCTAGCATCCTGTTTTCTAGGTTCTGTGTTACATCGTGGATGTAACATTACTGTAACAGCTCTACAATTTTTCACTGTATACCACATTGTTTGTCCACTCATCAGGTGCTGGGCATTTGGGTTGTTTTCAGAGTCTGTCCTCTTGAAAAACTTTAGTCAGATCAAGTCTCTTGTTTGCTGCTCACTGCCTTCCTGCTGAGCCCTGACAAGAGCCAGGCCTGTCCGCCTCCTCCCCTACCCACGGGCCTCCTCAACCTGCAGCCACACTTCTACTCCCGCAGCCCAGCGCCAGCTGCTCCCTCTGCTGGGAATGCTCCTCCTCCAAATATCCACAAAGCTCGCCCCCACTTCACTGAGGCCTCTCCACACACATCGTCCTATTGGAGAGACTTCCTCGGACCCCTTCTCCTCCCCGGCACTCCCTCAGGCCCCTCACTCTGCTGTCTTTTTCTCCATGGCTCCTGTCACCACTTGACATACAATAATATAGATCGATTTGTTTCTTTATTCTTCTACTGCCCGAGGCCTGGACTTCGGCTGTGTGCTCACTTATGAACAGGGCCTGGAAAAGTACGTTGGACGCAGTCGGTGTTCAACAAATACTTGCTGAATAAATGAACAAATGATCAATTCCTGCCTTCCACTCAATGCGGGAGCTGCTCTAGGGCATCCCTCTCCTGCCCTGGGCCTGGGTGCCCACTGCACAGCAAGCTTCGCTAGCCGTTGTGTGTGTTGGCCCTGCTCTGTGACCCCATGTGGAAGGTTCCTCTCCGAGCCCGTTGAGCTCATGTAAGAAGAGCAGAGTAACATCTGCCTGCTGACCCCAGGCTCTGGGCCCTCATCAGGACGAAAGAGAGGAAACATGCTCCGCTCTGTGCCAGAACATCTTTCCAACCTGGGACATGTGCATTTGGCAACACTCATCTCAAAAACTTCTCTCACTTCCAATTCCTTTTTCAAATCCACTGGGGAAACTAAGGCCTAGAGAGGAAGGAGGAAATGTCCCCCCCAGGCCTTCATGGACAGTGATGATACAGCCACGAAGCCCTGCCTGGCACTGAAGGCCTCCTACCCTCTCCCACCCTGCTCCGGCAAAATTCTCCCCTCTCAGGGGACAGAGGAGAGCAGGGGAGGAGGCTCCCGGCTTCACCACAGCTGCCCTCTGGGACCCTGCACTCCCTGCGCCTGCTGACAAGGACGTTTCCCAGCCCACGATCACGGTGATGGGGAGGGACGCCAGCCACTGCGCCCAGCCACACTGTGCTCACCCCTACCCTTCAAGTCGGGGATGAACAAGACAACCACCAGTTGCTATTGCGGCCGTGATGGGGGCTGGCAAATGAGGCAGGCGGGGGAGGGTGGGAGTTAGAAACCACGATTTGGAGTGAGGCTGGGTTCACCAGGGCCCATGGTGAAGGGGCACCAGAGGGGGCATGACCCAGCCAAGGAGCGATGGAGACAGGGTGAAGGTCGTTAGTTCTGCTTCTGATCTGGGTGGGGGTCTTCAGGGAGGCCAGCTGCTGCTTTTAGGCAGCATGACTTTGAGGATAAAATGATACTTTCCAAGGGGAGGTGTGGGTGTGGGGAAGGGAGCTGAATAAGAGGGGAGCAGTCCCCCAGATCCAATACAGATGATGACCTCCAGCGGCTGGCAGGGACTTCAGAGCCACAGGTACTGGGGTGGGGAGGAGTGAGGTATGGGTGCTGGTACTGCTTCACACCACCCGCCAAGGCTAAGGGGCCTGGTGTAAATAGCATGCTAATTAGATTTACGGTGGGACTAAATTAGGAGGTGTCTGAATCATGCTGAGGACACCCTCTGGTCCCGGGAGAGGCTAGAGCTGCTTGCTGGAAGGAATCACAGCACAGGATGCAGCCACGCACAGAAAAATCCTAATAATCATCGTCATCATAATAAGAACCTCAGCCAAGGCAACTGGGGAGAAATTAATGGGAAAAAGCACTAATGGGGCCGCCCTGCTCCCCCTGGCTTCCCTTTCAGAGTGGCTTTGCTTTGAAGTCAACAGATGTTTTCCTGGAGAGCCTCAGTCTTGAGAGAGGAACCCCAGGAATGTGCACTGAAGCTATGACATGGCGGAGGTCGTGCAGACGGACCCCTGCCCACAGCCAGGGCAGAGGCGGCGTTCACCCAGGTCCCAGCCGTGCTGACTGTGCTTTGTGGGGATGCTTAACCCCTGCTTTGCAACAGAACCTGCAGAAAACCTTTCAGAAAGAGGAGCAGCCGGGATGGCCGGGATGGCCGGGGGCAGAGGGGTTAGGCTGACCTCCTCTTCTCCGCATGCCTTGTCTGGGTCGTCCCCTGGGCCAGATCACCCAACCCCTCCCTCCTCTCTGCTTTACTTCAGCAATGAAGTCACGAGCTGGGTGAGGCATCCAGAATGTTGGAGGCACTCCATCTACTGCCTTTATATCCCCTGGGGGATTCAGTGGGAGGTGGGTGATTTCCCAGATCCCAGTTATCTCCCTAATGGAGGGGAAAGAAGGGCCTGGATGACTGGATAATCACACATCCAGAGGGAGCAAAAACCAACATCTGCCTCCATGGATGCTGGCAGTCGGCCCCTCCCTTCCCTGCAACCCCCACCCCCCTGCCCCCCCCCGCCCCATCTCTCTTCAGGGCTTCTAGAGTTTGGTTTCAAGCTCAAATTGCTTTGGAAAATAGGGAAGCAGAGGTCTGTGCCTTGGGTCATACTGGCAGGTAGGGAGAGCTCAGGACAGCGGGGATCACTCCCTGGGGTGCCAGGGATGTATATTTCCTGTGCCTCTACTGCAAAGTAGATGCTGGTGGGTGGATTTATGGGGCCTGGGTCAACAGTGGCCTGGAAGCTCCACAGCCGGAAAATGGACCCTCAGCTGAACGTGTGACATGGAGAAAATGGCCTCCCTGTTCTCACCCACCCCACCTTAAGTGGATATTCAGTTCAGGATGGCAACTCTGAGAACCAGTTGGAGGTTGGCCTAACAGCCAATGCCTGAGGAGGAAGCTGGGCTGAAGGGTGGCAGTTACTGAGGACAGGAATTAAGGAGGGGTCTTCCATCTTTTTTGTGCCATGGACCCTCTGACAGTCTGGTAAAGCCCACGGACCCCCTTCAAGAGAATAACATTTTAGCTGCATAAAATAAAATACAAAGGACCACAATGTCGATTAATTATCTTGAAACACAGTTATCACAGTACTTGAAAAGGGTATTATAGTACAGTGACATGCTTCTTAATGCATGAAACAATAAGATTTGGCAGCGGGTCTAATATATGCTGTAATTTCAAAGTGGTGATGAGTGTAAATGATATTTTGAGATCCCTGTGACACCTGTAATGTGATATGAAAATATCTGAGATTCCTCTTGGGCTCAGAGTCACAGGTACTCCTAAGGCTGCTGTGATTTGTTTCTATTTCATAATCAAAGAGATCTCAGAAGTTCAGGTAGAGGTGAGCAAAAATAAAGATGCAGATTTTTCTCCATCCAGGGTCAAGGATGCCTTGGAGAGCCAGTGGGCTCCCACTCCTGGATTAAGAACCCCTGGACTGAAAGGAAGTCTGGGAGGGACTTGAGGGGCCAGCACTGCAACCCTGCAGGGCTGCGTGGGGAGAAGGGCCAGAGGAATCTCAGGCCAGACAGACCAACTAACAGGAGTGAATGAGAAAATGAATTTAAATAAATACAAGGTTATGGACTGGGCTCCCTGACAGGCCTGGAACACATGTGGAATAGAAAATGAGGGTGATAGATAAAAATAAAGTCAAGATGGACAGGAGAACGAGAGCAATCTCTCTTTCTCACTGCCCACCTCATCCCTACAAATAAACCCCATATTCTGGAATATGTTTTTTTCTCCTCATCAGTTGCTTTCTTTTACTTGTTTGTTTGGTGATGTTTTCTCCTTGGGGAGGTGGGCAATGCTGGTTTTTTCCTCCTGTGCCCCTCAAACAAATGAACTGTGTCATTTCCTGCCTGAAACAGGCATCCTGCCAGATGTGTCCCTATTCACCTCTGCAGTGCAGCCACCCCCACTGTCTCACCTCCCCCTCACCTTCCTACCAGCCAGGTTGGAGGTGGGGGACCCACCTGCTCTGGTGGGACCAGATCTCTGAGAATGGGGATCCCTGGCTGTAAACGGGGAGCCCTGCAGCCCAACCAAGAAGCACAGGGATGTTTAAGGCCAAGCTCTGAGACGCATTGGCTGTGCCACCTTAGGGAAGCCTCTTAACTTCTCTGAACCTCAATTTCCTTTTTCCTATAAATGACACAATAATACACATATCTTCCAGGGTTGGAAGTAAGAATTTTTAGGATTTTAAGAGTGTATTTTTATGGGCCAGGCACTTCTAAATTCACACATAGGCCCATTTAATCCTCACAATGGTTCTATGAGGTAGGTATTATTACCGCCTCCATTTTTTTTTTCAACAGTTTCAATTTTTATAGATCATTTGACTTGATTTCAATATACAGTCATTAAGAGAAAAGAAGTAAAAATAATAGGGAGATGCAAAAGCGTATATATCACCATATTGGGGTGACAACTATATCTAGACTAGAACAGTGCTGGGAAGTTTCACATTAACAGCAATCTGGAGTCCCAACTGGGAAAGGGTCCTGGGCAGTGCGTCTACCCCCCTGATGAGACTTCAAATTGTACTGCCTCCATTTTGCAGATAATAAAACTGAATCCATGAGGATAAACAAGTCTCCTAAGGTTACACAGAACAAAAGCGGCAGCGTCAGGATTTGAGCCCAGGTAGTCTGGCTTCAAAGCCCTTATTTTTAACCACTCTAATTGGCTCTTTCTTCCTAACCCGTAAAGGGATGCCCCAGATAGTAGCAAATAAAGAAGCATGTTGGTGGGAGGAAGAGGCTGGGGACAGGGGGTGAGGCCCACAAAGGTACCAGGCTGTGCACTCAAAGTGGGGAACAGAGGCGACTGGGGCAAGAACAGGGGAGGGAGGACGGGCTAGTGTTGGGAAGCGGTGCGGGGTGGTTAGGGAAGCTTCGGGAGGCACCCTCCCTCTTCCCACTCAGGTCCTCTTGGACAAAAGGAATGTTAGGGTTTACAGTCTTAAGGCTCACTGGTCCAACCCATGGTTTCCCAGAGGTGGTCACTGAGGCACAGAGAGGGGACAAGGCTTGCCTGGAATCCCTCTGTGAGGAGGCGTGGGACCTGGCTTCTCTGCTCTCTCTACCACCATCTTTCCTGGGCAGTCCAGACAGGTGTGGTAGCAGAGGGCTATGGCCAGAGTTCAAAACCCTGGGTCAACTTGAACATGGGAGAGCCTCTGTTCACAAAGACTGAAGATGGCCACTCAGTGTCCTCCTGAGAAGTGTTCTGAAGGCATTTCTTCTAGATGTTTTAGGTTTCATTATAAGGGGTCTGGGGTTCTCTGGCTTCTTGCAAACACTTAAGAGGAAACTGGCTAAAGGGCAGGAGAGCCTCAAGTCAGACACTAGGACGCACCTGCCAACGGGGAACAGTGGTCAGTGGAGGTGGGGGCGTTTTCTCTGCGGTGTTTCTCTGCTTCCACCCGTGGCCCCTGTCAGCCCCCCATTTTCAACACAGCCATCAGGGAGCTCCTTGACAAAGACAACTCAGACCATGTCAGCTGGTTCCCCTCCATGCTCACAGTCATGGAAGAACACCTTCCTGCAGCTGGCAGGCCTGGCCTGGCCCCTGATGATGGCACCAGCCTCACCTCCTACTGCTCACTCAAGCTCCCTGGACCATCCCACCAGCTTCTCCTCTGCTCCTGGGAAATCCCTACAAGGTTGGATCCCTTGTAGGGAACCTCTGCCCTTGCAGGGGAGCACCCTCCGCAACTCCGTATGGCTGACCCCTCCACATCACTGAACTGCAGCCCCAAGGGCACCTTTTGGGAAAGCCTTCTAGGACTCCTGAATCGAAAGTAGTCGCTCTACCCACCACCCATCACTCAGCTTGTTTCCTGACTTCCTGACCCTCATTCCCGCCTGCAGTGATGTTGGCGCCTGCTCCTCTAGCTTCCCCACTGGAATGAAACAGAAGCTCTTGGAGGGCAGGGACCACATCTTCAGCACTGTTTCCCCAGTGGTGAACACACAGTAGGTGTATAATTATGTTTGTTGACTGAATGAATGCATCATCCCCCACCAGTGTACATTTTAATATATTCCCTTAGAAATGCCAGGGGCAGAGGGTGGCCAACAAATTAATGAGGTCTGAAGGCCATTCTTTAATAACTGTAATTCCCAGAACTGGGCAGTAGAGACCACTCTGGGCAGGATATTGGCACCCCACCCTATACCCCAACCCCTCTCTACTGCAAACATATTCTTAAGCACAGTAGCAATTCTGTTCTAAGAAGCTGTGGGTCAGAAGTAAAGTGGATCAAATGCCCCCAACTCCTGAGAAGAAAGGCAGGCTGTAACACGGACGGTATTTCTACTGACGAGCATGCAAGAAGAATTTTCCATTTTTTAGCCCAGTCAACTGGGTAGGGTTGTGCATAGTGCAGAAGCAATATTTTTTAAAGAACCCCTTTGCTGGAATTCATAAAGCAGCCAGCTGCATGGATGGGCTTCCACACTCCCTGCCTTCAGCCCCCAACCCTTCAGGGTCAGAATGCAGATAGAAGAGTGGCTTTTTAGGACAAGTGAACAGAAACTTCCAACCCTCCCAATCAATGTAGATGGGAAAACACGACAGCCTGTGTCTAGCTCAGCTGTAGGCATGATAAGGAGAGGAAAAGTTGACCAAAGTGGAGAAACAGCAGAGATCATGTTGAGAGCAGGGGAGTGGGTAACAATGTGGTAGGAATCCAAGTAGGTAAGTGTGCAGTTATTTCCTGCTTCCAGGAGAACAGCAAGGAGACAAGAGAACGCCCAGCTGGCGGAATGAGGTTGCCACAGCCTTTAATTTGAAACTCAGAGATGAGCTCCTATACCAAGGCTGACTCCTGGGGCCTGTGCCTAGAGACTTTTTTGTGTGATTTGCATTACAACCATCTATTTGCATCTCAACTGTCACAAGGTGCAAATGGGTGGTTGTTGGTTTCAGCCCACCCCATCCCTTTCTCCTTTGGCTTTTCTGTGTTTTCTATAGCTGGGCAAAGGGGAGGAAATTACTCAGTGAGACTTGACAGTGGAAATGGAGTCCTTGGGACAGAGAAAGGGTCTCTTTCAAGCACCTTTAGGTGCATCTGAAGGGTCTGGCAGAGCCCGAGGTTCAGCAAGAGGCTGAGCAGAATCTGGAGGAGATGGTAGGCATTATCTAGTCTTTGTGAATTAGGTCAGCATCCTTATTAGGAACGGCTGCCACAAAGGCCTGACTGAGAGGTTAACCTGCTTCCTCCTTCCCTTTCAGTCTTCCGCCAGCACCCTCTACTGCCCCACAGTGGACCTCGGAGGTCCCCTTCCTACACAAACAGTCGAATTTGGGCTTCAGCATATGGGTACTGACTGATGATCCAGTTTGGATAAAGCCCTGGGCTACTTCATTACTTCTTTTATCATTCAATCATGCTTTCAACTCAACCAAAATATATTTTTGCAATGCCTCCCAAGTGCCAGGCAGAGTATGAGGCACTGGGTGGTCACACTGGTGAGCAAACAGACCTGCTCCTACCCATGGGTCATTCAGCCTAACAGGGAGAAGACACTCTTGGGATAATCACACCAGTAACTGCAAAATCAGAAGCATGGTGAATGCAAGGGAGAGTCCTGTCCTGGAGAATCTATGACAAAGGGACGTGAACTCTCTTCACGCCCCCTTCTCCAAGTCTGCCCGATAAACCTTCTCCTGCCATGCCGAGCAAATCCAGAGTCACTTTCAACCCAGACACAAATCCCAACAGATGAGTCTCCCCTCAGAAAGAGAAGTCAGAGGAATGACAAATCTTTTACAACAGCTCTTGCTTCCTCTTTGAGGTTCTCTGAGTTTCTCCAGACTTGGGACACTTGGGCCATGCTGTGCGTGCCAGTGGCCTCTGTCTTGTGTTCCTGCTGGCCCTGTGGCTGAATACTCCACCCTGGGAACCTGAGGCCTGACCGTCAGCACCCAAGACCAGGCTTTGGGAGCATTCACCTGGGCAGATCTGACCCCTCACCCCCCAGAGTTTTGGAGAGTGGAGAAGAAATGGGAGCTACAAAAGAGCAGGGCAACTGAGACAGCAATTTTTCTCTCCTTCTTATTTAGGAACCAGCCCAGGACCACATCTGGGGTGGCCTGGGTACAGCCCTACTGGGAAACTGGAGGAGGGCCCAGTTTCCTCCTCCACCTAAGGTCAACTGGAGGTGACCTTAGGGTGGGATGCTCTGGGCTGCCTCTCCTCCTCTCTCTCTACACCTTGCTGTGCCCTGGAGGAGTGTGACCCTGTGAGAAGGAGGCCAGTCCTCTACTGTTAGGACACTGGCCAAACCCCAATGGATCAGGGCCCCTGCCGTCAGCATTCCTGCAGGTGTTTTAGACAGGATTGCCGGGAAGGGAGTCTGAGGTAAAACCCAAGGGCACAGGGTAACCTTGACATCCCACAACAAGTCGAGGTGAGCAGGCCCTGCCAGGGGTGGTGCCCCCCGCACCCATATGGTGAACATCTGGGTGTGGCCGGCACATGCTAAGTCCTATACACTATCAGCTGATCTCCTCCTCTCCACACACCTTGTTGCTGTCCTTTGTGGCAGACACAAATATTTAGCTGCTTACCTACATCCCCCAGCCTTCAGGCAGTGAGGTGGGGGCATATATCTAGTGCTGGTTGATGGGCCTTGAGCAGAAGTCACACTTCTGAGATGAAGCAAAGAAGAGCTGGGGCTTAACCCCGTGGCTGCCTCCTGCCACAACCACAATCCTGCAGAGTGTGCGCCGAAGTGACCACGCCGAGGGGCTCTCCCTGCCTCCCCTGGCTGGACAAGCAGTCCGAGGGTGAAATAAACTGCTTGCAGGGTTAATTTGTTCCTGTGATTAGAAATGGACTGATATATTGCCTATTTTTTATCACACAGATGAGCAAAGTGAGGCTTAGAAAGGGTCAATGAGTCATCCAAGGTCACGGAGCTAATAAATGGCAGGTTTGGCCCTGAACACAGGCCCTGGCTGATTCCTTGGCTTGGCACTCAAGGCTCCCCGAGGTATGTGTCCCAGCCCACCTTCCCAGCAGGCTACTCCACAACCCCTGGTCAATGCACAGGTTATTGCCTGTTCCCTTGATCTACGTATAGCTTTCTCCCTCCGGTCCTCTCTGGGGGTCACAGTCTGGCCCCCCAGCCCTCCTGAGCACTCTTTTACCACCTGATTTTTACCCCAAGGCTTAGCCCTAGTCCCCCTCTTACCATAGAGTCTTTCCTGACGCTCCCAGTCCCTGCCTCCCTCTTCCTCAGCTGAGCTCTGGAGCCTCACCGCCTACAGTCACTGGACTCTGGACCACACTATTTCCAGTGTCTCTCTTCCCTTGGGCATTATTATCAGCCTGAAACCAAAGATGGGACTTTCTCCTGAGGTTCTCATTCACACAGCAGTCTCTAAAGGGGGTCTGCTCTCCCGAGGAATACAAAGTGATCCATGGGGTGTGAGAACATGTGAGAACCTGTTTTTGTACCTGTTTATCTCCACCTTTTAAACTTTCTACATTATTGCATATGTTTTAAAATTACATATTATATTTGCATAAACACATTTGGCCCCATGGGGCAGGGACCAAAGATCTCACTTCCTGGATTTCCTTAAGTGATCAAATATAGCTCCTTGTAAACAATAGATGCTCAGTACATACTTCAATTATCTCAGAGAGGTAGGGTCCAAAAGACTCAGCAGGAGAAGAAGGCATATCATATGTGTACACATGTACAGAAA
This sequence comes from Cervus elaphus, assembly GCF_910594005.1. Taxonomy (NCBI): domain Eukaryota; kingdom Metazoa; phylum Chordata; class Mammalia; order Artiodactyla; family Cervidae; genus Cervus; species Cervus elaphus. The sequence goes on along the minus strand of NC_057829.1, from coordinate 27,445,720 downwards.
TGTGCCTGTGCATACACATGTACACACACACACACATAGAGGCACTGACTTGCCCTTGTGAACCTGAGTCCTTGGGGGGATTGGGTACAGTTGAGAGAAGCTGACAGGAGAGGGGCCCCAGGCCTGGAATAAGGCCAGTGAGAGAGCCTCACGTGAGGAGTAATTGCAGAGAAGCACCTCTGGCGGGAAAACCTAATGGAATTCCTGAGCAGAGTGGGCCGGGAGAGCAGCGATAATAAATAGAAGTCCTATTAAGGTTGTGACTGCTGACGGGCAAGGGAGGTGGGGCAAGGGGAGACACTCAGGCCAGCAGAATGACACGGGGCGGAGCTGGAGCCCCCGCCTCCTGGAGCTCCTTCTGGAGCTGTCTCTCTCCCTCAGAACCCACGGTCTTCCCTCCTGACACTGGCCTCAGCCTCCAGGCTTCTGGACAAGGGGGTGCAGGCATCCTTGCGGCCTGGGAGCCTCTGGGAGGCACTTGCACTACTTGCAAGGAAAAGGTGGGGTCATTATCACCCCAAAAGCAGGAATAAGACTTATTCCAAAGTCACCATTTATACAAGAGCCTCTCCCTTTTAAAATTTATATTTTATGCATGTATGTTTCATAATACATAGACTAGGTTAGTACGATGATCATATATATAGATTCCTAAAATAGAACTATACATTGGAGGTGTGTGCTCAAACACTTTGTACAGGATTTTTGCAGCCTTATTTATCCTCAGCACGTAGCAGGGGAGGGTGAGGCAAAGTTTGTTTCTATTTTATAGATGGGAACCTGCGAGCCCAGAGATCCCTGGTGTCCCCCCCAGGGTTGTGCAGCCCAGGCCGGGAGCGGGACTGGACACCACATGTTAAGGGACTCACCTCGTCCTTGTCTACCACCTGGATGAAGAGGGGCAGAGCAAAGCCGACCTGTGCCAGCTCAGTGATGGCCACGCTGTACTCAGAGCTGTTGAACTCTGGGGCGTTGTCATTGATGTCAATCACCAGGATGTTGAAGGTTGTGGTCACTGTGGCGTCGGATGGGGTGCGGTCCTCATTTAGCTCTGTGCCCTGCAGATAGAAGAATAAACATGCCAGGGATGAAGGTAGCCATGATCACAATAAGAGAGGTCATTCATTCGGGCTTTCTCAATGTTGGGCACTGCACTTTATGTGAATTATTCCATCTCATCCTCAGCATAACCCCAGGAAGAAGATTCTACCATTAGCATCTCCATTTTACTGATTCCCGTTACTGATGGGGAAACTGAAACTCAGAGAGGTTAAGTGACTTATACAAGGACACACAACCAGAGTAGGCATCAAACTCAGGCAGTGGGATGAGGTGGGGTGCAGAGGACAAGAACAGATTTCAGGGTTCATCTGGAGGCAAAGGGATGAAAATGATGCCAAATTATTCATTTGGCAAATGATGAAACAGGCTGAGAACATTTGTGCTAGCAGATAATTAAGACTTAATTCAGCACCTGCTATAGACCGAACACTTGCAGGCACTGTGAGGGTCCTAGCTGGACTCAGGAATAGATGGACTCAGATACCTGGGCACCCAGTCTCTGGACAGAGTCCCTGGGCCACCAAGGAGCCCTTCCCAGTCCTTCTGAGCCAGAATCTCTGGGTGAGAAGCTCAGGACTAGGTGTCTTTTACTAGCTACCCGGAGGATTGGGATTCACAGCCAAGTGGGGAAACTCTACATTATATTTATAGAAAGATGGAAAAGCTGAGCTCGGGGTCCCGTGCTGAGTTGGTGGTGTCGCTGGGACTATGGAGCAGCTCTCTCACATTGGAGCTGCCCGCCTCTGGAGGAAGGGAACAGAGACAGGAGAGGAGGCTGAGAGGGGCCCTGGGGTTGGAATTGGATGGGAAGGCTGTGTTAACTCCCCATTCCCTGCTGGTCCACATGTGGACATAGGGTAGACACGACAGAGCCAGTGGGAGAGTCGGAGCTAATCAATCCATCGCTGCCACAGGCCTTCTCAAAGTCAAGGAGAACAGTAAAAGGCCAGGCTGGGGGCACTATCCTTCCCATGCCAGAGGAGGGCCTTCTTCCCAGAGCCCCTCTCCTCAGTCCTTGTATCACCCCCTTTCTAAATCGAAGTCTGGGGCTGGGGAGGATGCCTGTGGCCCAGGCAGCATCCGCACCCTAAGTGGGTTTCCCAGGGAATGCCTCAGCAAGTCATTGATTTTAATTAAAACCGACCATGAGTAGCAGGGGGCTGCAGGAGGCGGGGGGCCGTGGTTCTGTCATACCTTCTGGGGTGGGGACCACTGCCGCTTTGGCCTCTCCCTTCTGCATTGCTCTTTCCTAACCAGCTAATAGCCCCCAGGGAAGCTATGAAAATTAGAAACAGGGGAAAAACCCAGAAATGGGGTAACTCTAAGAATCCAAGTTGGCTATAAGAGAACTTGAAATCACGGGGTAACAGAAAGGACAACAGGATGCACACCCACTCCGTGCCTCCTCATCCCCTGAAATGGGGATCAAAGTCACAATCCTCCGTGGTCATCGATAAGGGCTCTGAGATGACCAGCAGGGTGCCTGACAAGGCCCACATGTGACAAGCACTGGTCCTTCCTGACAGGGGCCCTGGGCGCAAGCCCCGGGCATCAGTGCAGGGTATGGGAACAGCAGTGATGTGCCTCCTGGAGCCTCCACATTGGGTACCACTGGAGGCTGGCACCAAGGCATGGGCATCCCCTCTGCCCAGGATGGAAGTGTCCGGCTCTCACCTTCACGGTCAGGATGAAGCCATGGCTATACAGGGGGTTCTCCCGGTCCAGCAGGCCATTCAAGGTCAGTGCCCCACTGATGTAGTCCAGGGCAAAGATGCTGTTGGTATTCCCTGCGAGACAGAAGAATTCAGGGTGTGACTGGGGCCCAGGGCAGGAGGACAGGGGGCTGGTGCCAGGGTTCCTCTCGGGGCATTAAGGACTAATCAGTAACTTAAAATGGATGTGGGTTCCTGGAGCAATGAAAAGAGCCCTGGGGTCCAACAGGGCACACGGCCCAGGCAGCAGACGACACTGAATCACAAGAGGAGGACATTCTGCCCAGTCTGTCTTCCTCGAAGCTCTGACTGCGTCAAGGAGAAAGTCTTGACTTGGTGCTTGTATGTCTTTAACACCCTCTCTAACATTTGCGTCTTTTTCTCTTTAACAGAGAGAGAACAGGCTTCAGGATCTGTAATGAGTCATTACTGCTACGTCTAAATACTTGTGTACCCCAAGACTCTGTATGGTGAAATCCCAGTCTCCAAAGATGATGGTAGCAGATGCGGTGAGCAGGTGGGGCTTCTGGGCTTAGGTCACGAGGGTGAAACCATCCTGCACGGGATTCATGCTTTATAAAAGAGACCCTGGAGAGCTCCCCTGTCCCTTCCTGTGTGAGGATTTAGCAGAAAGGTGCCGGGTGAACCAGGAGGCGGGTGCTCACGCTGCCGTGCTGGCACCCTGATCTCAGACTTCTAGCCTCCAGAACGGTGAGAAATAAACTCCTACGGTTGATAAGACACCCAGGCTCCAGCATTTGTTCCAGCAGCCCCTGTGAACTAAGGCAGCAACCTTGTTTTGTTTCCTTGTGCTCATTTTTATGGTCATTCCCTATTCTATTCTGTTCTTTCTAATCTATTCTATTTTACTCTAATTTTCTATAAGGCAGTGATATAAAGTTTCCTTTTATGATAAATATAAGTTAAAAACAAAATTCAATTTTAAGTATTTATTAAAATTTAAAATACACCTTTAAAGTACTGGCAAACATCACACACAAATGGCACTGGCTCAAGTGTACCTTTACTCTGCTCTTTCCCACCAACTTTCCTTTTTATGCTCCCTACAGGCACCCCAGCCCTCACAGTGGTTTCTGCAGGGTCCTCAAATCCAATCCTGCCTCTTGTCTTTCATTATCTGCCTTATCTCTCGGCCTTACCTCCTGTCCCCCCAGTGTCAGCCCCTCCTCCAGGAAGATGGGCCTAATCTCTCTCACTGATCCTCTAGCCCCACAGGCTGCAACCGCTGCTCTGTTCTCCAGTTGCTTCCTGTAACTGGGCTCTTTCCACCCAGCCTAAAAGCCCCCTGAAGGTGGGAGGCTTTCAAGACTGTTCTTCAAGGTACCTAGCCAGTGCTGGGTGCACAGATGTAAGCACGTTTCTGAAGGATGGCTGCCCCCAGCTCACCTGAACCCCCACCTGCCCTTGTGCCCTTCCCATCAGCCTGTGAATTCACTGGAAACTCCCAATTCCACTACTTTCTCTTCCTCATTAACCAGTGTGTTGGTTCATTCAAATACTCACTGCCATTCATTCACATTTTCAGCAGTCCCTTGGACAGGCCATCCCATGGCCAGGCCCGGTGCTTGGCACTGTGGGGGACACAGAGGTCACTCCGCCAGGAATTCTGATGCTGAAGCACTTATAGCTTCGTCAGAGAGCTTTGGCATCCACAAGGATCAGTATCTCCTTTCTATAAATCATGCACAAAGCAGTAGCCCCTTGTTGAATGATGTTCCTGCTGCAGGAAGAGGCTGTTCACACAGGGAAAGGCTTAAAGAAGGAAAGCTTCATGGAGGAGGTGACATTAATTCCCTACACCACACCATTGGCTAGCTGTGTGACCTTGGGCCAGTTATCTAACCACTCTGTATCTTGGTCTCATTTGTAAAATTAGGATAATAATGGATCTATCTCATAGGGTTATGAAAACTAAATGAATGTGAAAAAAAAAAAATACACGTGTACAGACTTGGAACTGTTCCTGGCACAAAATAAGTACTTAATAAATGCTGTTTGAGCTGGAACTGGAAAGACAGGCAGGACTGGGGAAGGGGTGGATGGACACTGATTCCATAGGTAGGAACTAACATCCAAGCCCCCACCACACAAGGTGAACACCAGGACGGCCCATGGAGGCTGCTGTATCTCCCCACTTAGTCCCTTCTCCAGCTCTAAGGGATCTGTGCACAGAAGGACCTCAGATCCTCTCTTGGATTAATTAGGGGGAAAGAAGAGGGGAGACAACATCCCCCTCTAACTTTAGACTGAGGCAAGGCTGTTCTCAGCTGGCCCATGCCGGTCAGCAAGGTGGCCCACTCCCACCCCATCCTCCTAGGCTGCTGCAGAGGCTGCCCAAGGCAGGGGAGAGGCTGCTGACGGAGGAGCCCGTTTGGTCTCATCATTCTCAGACTGTGGACTTTGGAGACTCTGACCTGGGTCAGGCCAGGGAGGGGACATCCCCCTAGCCTTCACCTTGCCTAAGGCTTTATCCTGCAGCCTGTGCACCCTCCTGAGGGCTTTTGTGTGACTGCCTTCATGGAGCAGGAAGGACAGGGTTGCAAGGAGGCATATAAATGCATGGATACAAAGGAGTTTTTTAAGCTAGGAATTCTGCTGTTGGGGAAACAAGAGGAGGTGTGCTTTCATCTGCTCATCATTAGCTAATCCACTCAGCAAACAATTACTGAGCTCCTACAATGTACCAGGGACACCTTCCAATGGGGAATGTATAGCCCTCAACCAGGCATTCCCATGACAGGGTGATCAGTGCTGAGGTGGCTGGGGTGTGGACAGCGCAGGGTGCTTCAGGGGCTGGGTTCTCAGAACCCGTAAATGCTGAGCTGGAGGGCTGCCCTGAGGCAAGACCTCCAGGCTCCTGCCTCCCGCACCCACTTCCCCACCACACACATATTCATGGACCCCGCCTCCCCAGGTTCGCTGTCCAGCATCCCATCATTCCAGATTTTCATATAAATTTATTCTCCTCAATAAAGGAAGCTATCAATGTTTAAATGTGATTCAACTTTTATCTTTGCAAGATTTTTCCTATAAATCATTTACAAACCAGAAGCCCCTCGTTGAATGATGTGCTCTGCCTTTCAGTTTGGTTATCTCTCCTGGCTCGCTTAGTTGGGTCCCCCACTCAGCACCTTTGTCCTACTCATTGCCATGCTGCCCATCCCCAACTCAGAGTCTGTCCCCAGCACATAAAATAACCCCTACTCCAGCCTAGGCACTTTGTCCAACCTGCAGGCAAATATCCCTCAACTGGTACAAATTCAAACTCAAGGACCCTTCCCCAACACACACACACACACACACAATATTTTCACACATCTATCAGTTTCCTACAAAGTATGAGTGACTAACTGCCAGGACCAACAATCAGAAAGGGTTATACTCTGGGAGCTGACAAGACCGCCTAAGCAAGTCACTGGCTCTGATGATCCTCCTGTCACCATGGTAACATCAGCACTCACTGGGATGCTGGGCTCGGGCTGCAGCAGGAGGTGAGTCTTGTACCCCAAACAGGGCAGGTCTCATTTGAAGACTGATGGATCAGTCAGATCACTCATTCATCCAAGTTCATATCAAGCACCTACTGTGTGTGAAATGCTAGAGAGTCAGCAGAGAAAAGCAGGCAAGGTCATACCTTCAGCCTCACACAAAAGATTCACAATCAGGACACAATCACACTACTGAGTGTATAAGTACTTATGAAGCTAAGGTCCCGGAATGAAAGCTAGGTGGAGCAGAGAAACAGTTGTACCCTGTGGAGGCAAACTGTCTGGGTTCCCATCATGCTCTGCTACGTGCTAACTGGGCGACCTTGATCAAGTTATTTAACATATCTGGCCCTCAGTTTCCTAGTCTGTAAAATGGAGATAAAGGGGTAATAGTATCCACTCCAGAGTGTTGCTGTGAGGATTAAATGAGTTAATACAGTGTCTGGCACATAGGAAGCTCTCAATAAATGTTGGCCACCTGTTCTGCACCAAGATACTACCATGGATCATCTCCTTCACCCACCCCACCCAGGAGCCTTTGCCTAGAGTTTGTGCCCACTGGTAGCACTGAAGCCAACACATTCTCTTACCAGCAGAATCTCACAACCCAGGGCTCAGATGTATTAATACAAGGTGGAAGCCTTGAGGCTAAGTCTGAGAACAAAACCCTCAGGTCCAGAGAGCATTGCCTTCAGGGTTCCAGCCTTGAGGTGGGTCCTCACTTCCTTGCTTCCCTCCCTTACTGCCCTTCTACCTGGGCGGGTGGGAGGGCTGTGTGGGCTTGGCAGCCATACACATGGGTTTCTTTGTTATTCTGGAAACTGACACTACCCTGTCAGTGCTCTGGTCTCCCAGACATTTTTCATCCAAGTCCCATGGGGACCAGGGGGCTGAGGGGGCAGCTCACGGGGGATGCCTTTCACCTGTTCAGCCCCCACTGCTGAGCAGAAGGGCAGCTGGTTCCCCTGGGTTGACAGGTGCTGTCCTAGGCGTGTGGGGATACACCTGGTAGGGGAGGGGAACTTGTGGGGAGTGGGGCTGCACCTTGAGAGCCCTAAGGCTTCGGGGACAGGCGGCTTAAAGCGTTCACATAAGGGAAGAAGCAGGTCATTGCTGGCCCTGCTGGTTTCCCTGGGACAGCCACCTCCCTCTAGGAGCTTCAGGCATCAAGACCTCCTCTGATTTGCAAGAAAGGGGTTGAGAAGATATGAATCAAGTTCACAAAAGCACAGAAGACTGCTGAAGGGGAGTCACAGCCCTCTTTCCCCTATTTATTAAAAAAAAAAATAGTGGCTACAATTTATTGAACCCTTCCCTATGCCAGGCACTGAGCTAAGCTGTCTGCACAATTATATGACTCAGTCTTCACAATAACTTTAGAAGAAGATATCCCACGTACGTATGAGGAAGCAGGCTCAGAGACGTTAAATAACTTGTCCAAGGTCACATGGCTGGTGAGTGGCTGGCCTGGACTGAGATTTATGTCTCTCTTTCTCTCCTTGCAGGCATTCATCCTGCACCCACTCTGCACCTGGCCCTGGGCTAAGGAACAAGGAACAGGGCGAGACATCATCCTCCTTCACAGAATGAGGAGGCAAAGAAGTTGCTTTTTTTCTCAAGAGGGAGTTCTAGTTAAAAAAAAACAAAACAAAACTCTATACATTCTGGAAAGTTCTAGATAAATTCCTCATAAAATGACAGAGTTTTACGTAGCAGCAGAATGTCCATGTGGTGATGGCCTCCGGGACAGAGGTTCCCGACCTCCAGGATCTAATGCCTGATGACCTGAGGTGGAGCTGATGGAATAATAATAGAAGTAAAGTGCATAATAAATATGATGCACTCGAACCATCATGAAACCACCACCCTGGTCCCTGGAAAAGCTGTCTTCCATGAAACCAGTCCCTGGTGCCCAAAAGGTTGGGGTCCGCTGCTCCAGGAACTCGAAGGGAGGTCTATCTGGGGACTGGAGTGGGAAGGCTGGGGTTGCCAGCACACCGGTGATAACATACATAAGGCACTGGCAAGCCTGCCTTTAGGGAGACCTATGGCTCCAGTGAGAATACGCGGGGAAAATGGAGATAAGAAATGCAATGGTCAGGGAGGCAAATGAGAAAGCAGTATAGAGCCAGATGCCCAGAGGCAGAAGAAGGGAAGTTCTGAGAAAGAGATGGTTATCAGGGTCCAACAGTCTGAGAGACAGGCTCAGGAGAGGAAAGATCCAGTGAAGGTCTCCTGTTTGGATCCTCAGATGCACCCGGAGGTCAGACTGTGAGACACTGTGGCTGAGTGGGGCACAGACTCGGGGACTGTGAGTACAGATGCTGCTGCCTGGAGTTTGGTGTGAAAAACAAGGAGAGAGGTGGACTGACGGCTAGAGGGCGCAGCAGAGTTAAGCAAGGGGCTTCTGTCTCATAGATGGTCAAAGGCAGAGGGAGAGGGAAACTGGATTGGAGGGAGCACAAGTCGGGGTACAGGGTCAGGCTTGGAGAGCAGGAGGGCAGCTCTCTTTGGGCTGTCGGGAGCTCACCCTTCTACCTCCTTGCTCCTTCAAGGCTGGCAAGCTCTCCCCCTCCCCGGGAACCCCTCCTCCTGGCCCCTGCCAAATCTCATCACTCCCATATCTTGTCCCCTTGTTATCTTGCTGGCAGCATCTTGACCCATGGCGGAGCTAGGTCTGGGCGAGAAGCCGTTTAGTGAGTGGCTGATGGTGCGTGTGGGAACACAGGCTGATGACTTTCAATTGCTTTGTCTGCTCCGCTGGGCTGATAGCAGCCACTCTTGCGGCACTCTTGCTGCAATAGCTCCCACCTTGGTCCTGTCGATTCTTAAGATCCACTACCAATGTCACCAACTTCAGGAAGCCAGTCCTGAAGGCTGTGGCCTCTCCACTCCACTGAGCCCTGGAGCTGGGCTGGCACCCTCAGAACAGCCCTGTGCTGTGGGGCCTCCCTGGTCCTCACATCCAGAGAGCAGTGTGGCCTTGAGGGCAAAGGGTATGGTTTCATGCTTCTGTCCATGGTACCCAGAACGGTGCTCATTACCTATCTGTTGGATGGCCTGAAGTTTCTTGTCCCCTCTGCAGGGATTAGGAAGGGTCGGTGAGCACACACTAGGTGGGATATGCTCTGGGTCTGGCCCACGCTGGGCCATGAAGTTGAAAAAAAAATAGAAAAAGCCATGCATATGAGGCACTCATCACCTAGCTGGTCTTCTGGGCCCGGTGGTCTTCTATCAGTCCACTCAAATACTAGTCCCTAAATGGATGAGGGGACCAGTGGGAGCCTGATCCCTCACCTGGCCTCTGACTCTGTCACCCGGCCCTCCCCAGGGGAGTGAGCGGAACTGGGATGTGCACCCCCTACCTCCTGGTGGCCCCTCTTTCAGCTGTGGTCTCTGCCTGGAGTCTGTTACATCAACACCTGAGTGAAGACTGCCTACTGTGTGTGAACTCGCAGGGATGCAAAAGAGATCTAGGTGCCAACGACAGATCTGCCAGTTACTAGCTGTGAGACCCCTGCAAACCGTGATTTCCTTTGAGCCAAATCCCTCATCTGTAAAGTGTGCATAACAGCTCCCACCTCACAGGGTTGTGTAAGGATCAGGCGTGGTCATGTATGTACACGACCTATTGTGGCGCCTGTCTTGGTTCCTGTTCTTCTTTCCCTACTATGACTGTTTTCTGAATAGATCAAGTTAGCCCCAACCATGGCCCATCTTATGCAGAATGTGCCAGGAGAGGCTCTCTCCATAAAAGCCAACGAATAGTGTGCCTGGCACTGTGCAAAGTATATTGTATGTGTATGTATACATACATATATATATTTTTTAATGTTCACAAAACTCCCATGACATAGGTACAATTATACCCCTTTTCCCAATAAAAAATTAAGGCATAGAGAATAACTGGTCCTAGATCACAGTGAGGGGTAGAACAAGGAATTAACCTCAGCTCTCACTAAGCTAGAGTTCACGTCCCACCCGGAGGCCCCTGGATTTCCCTCCCCCCTTGTCCCCAGCCAAGGATAGCCTATTAAACAGCTGCCTGTGTGCTGCCTATGTCACCTGGGCCAGTGTGACAAGCTGGCCGGCAGGCCCATCACTGTTGAGTGGAGCCGTACAATTCTGACTGGTACAGAACTGTATCACTGCATGGTGAAAGCTGGGAGTCAGTCTGAGATCTGGGCTTTGGGCAAGATATCTTATAAATTAAAAATTGTTACTTAGCTGCCTGCTGACAAAAGGGGCCGAGTTGAGTCCCGGGTAGCATCTGGGCTGGGCTGCATTCAACAGCTCTGTGTCCAACATATGGCAACCAGCGGTGTGGGTTACCTTAGCTTTCAATCACAGGAGATGCAAGGAGAGCTTGCTGCATGGCCCTGCCCCAAGGACTGTGAAGGTGGATGAGGCCTACCCCCTTCTCCAAAGCTTTCCCTGCAGCTGCCCGGAATGCTCACCCTGCAGATCTTTGCAGGGGCCTTGTCTGCAATCCAGTCTCAGTTCACAGGTTCACCTCTGAGGGGGCCTCGAAGAAGCACTCTCTAGTCACCCCGCCATCCTACTCTCGCCCTCATCACCCTCTTCTCCATTATCCTGTTTTGTTTCTTTCAAAGCACTTATACTTTCTGAACTTCTCTTTTCATCTATTTATGTGTTTGGTTATTGTCTGTCTCCCACACTGGAGAGAGGCTGTCTCCCACATATATACACACACACAGGAGTGCCCGGGTAACATACATAGGTGCACAACAAAGGCTTTTGAATGATGCATGGGCTACAGCAGGTGTGTTGGGGTGCCATTCTGAGGCTGGTGTAAAAGGCTCCAGGACAGAATGGTACAGGGGTGACTTACAATGTCACACTCACAGAGATCATAACTGCAGTAGGGCCATGGAGAGGGGGCAACCAATTAGCATTTCCAACTGGGGCGATCACACTCTCCCGACGCACCCACAGTGACATGTTTGAGCTGAGTGCGTCTTGTTAATTACAGTTATTACTGGCCAGTTGGGGAAAGACGACCTCCGAGCCCCATAAGCAGGTGGGAATTGCAGTCTGCTTGTCTTGTCGGCATTTCACAGAACGACGGTTTTCATCAAGCTCAACTACACCAACAAATGGTCACCTCTCCTAATAAGAACACAAACTGGACTCTGACTAATCTGCTCATAACTGGCTCCAAATTATGAAACATTAACCTGATCAGCCAAGGACAGTAAAGCCTATTATGTCAGGGTTGCAAAGGGTCACACCAGACCCCTCTCATGGATGGCAGTACCCAGCTCCCCGTCTACAGGGACAGGCAACTCTGGTCCTCTGAGGACACTTTAATGGGGATTGGCAAGATGTCACCAGGAGCCAGGGCGGCCATCAGAACCTTCTGATTTCCTGAAAAACCTCTACTCTGTGGTCAGGTAAACTTCTCCAGAGGGAATAACAGTGGATGTGCCCACTGGTGCAGCTCCCAGGACTTTCACCATGGTTGCTTACTAAAGAAAACAGGCAACAACCTAGATGTCTAACAACAGGGATTAATTACGCTACGATATGAAATTTGGTCAGCCACTAAATAATGTTGCAGAAGAGAAGTTTGTTACTTAAAAAGATAGATGTTTAAGACATTTCACCCCTGCAAAGGAGGTACAAAATAGCATAGTTCACAGTACACATTTTTGTTGTTATTTATATATATATGTATTTATATATTAAAATATGTATATATATATATATATATATATATATATATATGTAGAGAGAGAGAGAGAGAAAGGAATGAAATGAAATGTTGACAAAATGTTAACAAAAATGATCTCTGAGTAGTGAGTGATATGAGAACAGTGTTTCTCAACCTTAGTGCCCATCACATTGGGCTGGATACTTCTCTATTGTGGGAGACTGCTCTGTGCATTGTGGGGTGGTTAGAAGCACCCCTACCCTTTAGCCACTAGAAACCAGTAGCACCCCTTCTCCCAGGAGTGACAACCAATAAGTCTTCAGACCATTGCCAAACATTCCCTGGGATGGGGGTTGAAGGGGCTAAAATTGCTCCTGCTTGAGAACCATTGCTCTAGGGCCATTTCAGCTTTTCCTTGTTGATTTATGTGAATTATATTTGTAAAAAGAATTAATACAAGTACCTTTAAAGAAAACGCCCCGAAGTTCTGGAACTAGATAGTGGTGATGGTTGCACAACATTGTGAATGTATGTAATACCACTTAAAAATGATAAATTTTATGTTATGCATATTTGCCACCCAAATCCCTCAATGTCTGATGATGTGTGTCTAAGCTGCTGCTCAACATGGGCTGATTTGGAAATGGATTCACTTTAATGAGTAACCCTTCCTCTGCCTGGGTTACCACCATGACTGATGATAACTTGCTGAATTTAACCTCCCTGAGGACAGGGACCTTCCCCACCATGGTTACTGCTACCTCGGCCAAATGAAATAAGGGCTTTACTTAAAGAGAAATTTGCAAGACACTGGAGGGGCTGAGCAGCAAAAGATAAGGTCTCTGTGCCCAAGTGGCACCCAATCTAGAAGAGAAAGCTCATGCGGCCTGGTGCAGGGGGGCTCCTCTGCCAGGCCTTGAAGGGCTGGGTTTGGGTCAGTGTGGAGAGGAAGAGGGCATTCTGAGCAAAGGGCTGGAGGGGACAACTACTTCCCAAGGCTGGAGCCAATGCGAAGAGCTGAGCTCACACAAAACAGTGTCAGGAGTGGCTGATGTCAGGAGGCAGGAGCCTCAAATGCCGGGTAAGTAGCTTGGATTTTTGTCCACAGCAGTGGGGAGGCCCTGGAGGCAGAAAGGCCTGTTGGTAATGCATGGACTAGGTGATGAGTGAGAGAAGAAGCAAGAACCAGGGCCATTTATCCTGAACAGTTCCCATGTATTGGTCAATTACTTGTCATCGAAATTCCATCTGCCAGTTTGTGGTGGCATCATCATCATCATCATTATTCCCCTTTTACAGGTGAGAAAATCCAGGCACAGAGAAATTAAGTGATTTCCTGGAGTCACACCACTGGTCAGTGGCAGAACCAGGATTCAAGTCTGTCTGACTCTGGAGCCTGGAGACTTAGTTCACACATCAGGCTACCCCCAAGAGACAGGGAAGATGCCTGCTTCTGCCCACTGGCAGAGCACTGCTGAGTTTACTGGATCCTCAAGACACCCTACAAGGCCAGCACTGCTTTCAGATGAGTTAGCCGAGGCTCAGTTAGGGAAGGGATATGTTCAAGGACACCTGATTACTTAAAGACAATGTTGGCATTAGAACTTGGGTCTTTTGGATCTCAAATGGCCCTCCTAACTGCCATAGTTTCTCCGAGGTGGGGCTCACACTCCCTACGGTCTGGGGCCAGAGACTGGCCAGGTGATGAACAAGGTGAAGAGAAGGGGAAAAGCGGCTGAGAGTCCCTCAAGGACTCACCTGCTCACTTGCCTGGAGGTATTACCTCCAGGATCTGGGGCAAGTGGCCCCGGAACACCCAAGCCCACCCTCAGTTGGAGCCCCTCCTTGGGCCAAGGGTGGGCACTGAGCTGCGCTGGGTCCTTCGGCTGTGTTCTGCCTGCTGCTGGACCAGCCCACATAATTCACCTGAGGCCTGGCACTCCAGAGAGCGTCAGGGCTCTGGGAGATTTACGGGCTCCGATAAAGCCATCTCAGCCCTCGCATAAGAAGCGTTTGATATTTGATGATCTGAAAGGCCTTGTCCCAGAGGGGGAGTGTGAGGGGGGAAGGAGGAGGGGAGACACTTAAGAAAACAAAGAGGACAGTGATCAGATGCCCAAGGAGAAGGAGGCACGGAGCGGGGTGTGTGCTGTCTGTCATCCCGATGAAGCCGGCACCCCCTCCTCCAGCACCTCTGCCCGGATCCAGCACTGAGACGGGGAAAGGCAGGATGAGGGGGCTGGGCCAGTGTACCCCCCTATAAGGCCTCTCTGTCCGAGGCACAGGGTGAGGGGGTGATGGGGGATGTGCCTGGGGAGCCCACCAGCTACGGGGGAAGACCGGTCACCCCCAGGGGAAGGACAGGGTTTATGTACAACGAAGCTGACTGAAGAACTCATGCAGGACCGGACTGGGTGCACACTTAGGGGCTGTGGGCCTCTCTGAGCCTCATTTTCCCCACTGGGGGTGAGAATACCTATCCTACTCACTTGGCTATTTGGAGGTTCAGTTGAATAAGGGACCAGAAAATGCTTTACAAACTGTAAAGTGCTGAGCCTACATCAGGTATGTGTGAAGGATAGTGACTCCGGTGCCTGGGGCAGGTGGAAGTAAGCAGTGCCTGGAACTGGGAGAAGACATTAGATGGGAAAGACTGTGGTGAAGAAGGGCAGGGTGGGGGCCAACACTGAACTTGGTGGAAAGAGGAGGCTCAGCACTCCTGAAATTCCCTTTCGATACTGTTTCCCAGGCTCTAACCTCTTCCTCTAAATGCCGCTGGTTCAGTTCCTTGTCTTGTCATCTTCATGACAGTAAAAAACTTGGGCATTAGAAAGCCCTGAGTTCGAATCTAAGCTCTGCTACTTCCAGCCATGGGACTTTGGGCAGGCAAGTGACCTCACCTCTATGAGCCTGTTTCTTCATTTGCCAAACAGGGATGATGATAATGGAAGGTGCCTCCTGGGGTTGGGGGGAGGATTCAATGAGATGGAGAACATGGAGCAAGGCTCCGTGATTCCCACCCGCCCCCACCCTGGCTCTTCTGCTGTTTTCCCTCCTTGAGTGCTGATCCCACAGCTGCCCCGCCTGCCACCCCAAGTACTGCACGTTCTGGAGTGAATGACTTTCAAATCTGGGAAGGAGAGCCCATCACACACACACCTTGAGCTGGGTAATTTATGAATCAAATTGTGCTCCGTCAGGGCTCCGCGGCCCAGAAATAGATGTGGTCAGACGAGGTTCAGGGAGTCAGCCTCAGACACAGTTATCTTCATAGAAACTGGCCACCAGCTGGCAGAACTGGCCCAGACTACTGACCTTGAGGGGCTCCCTGAGGGCTGAGAAGTTCCCCTCAATCTGATCCCCGCTGAGTCCTGAAGAGAGGACAGAGATCTCTCTGGGGCTCAGGAGGACAGCTGGAGAGCCTGGGCAACTTACTTCACCTCTCTGGGCTTCAGAATCCTCCCCTGTTTAAAAAAGAGGGGACTTTTCTATGGTGTGTTAGTCACTTAGTTGTGTCCGACTCTTTGTGACCCCATGGACTGTAGCCCACTGGGCTCCTCTGTCCACGGAATTCTCCAGGCAAGATTACTGGAGTTGGTCGCCTTTCCTTCTCCTTTCTATGGTAGTGGTTTTCAAATTTCCATGTTTTAGTAGAAAATCCTTTTATCAGAGAAAATCTTGCACAGGATCCCAGTGTATAAAGCAACCAAAACCAGGGCTACCTGCTCTGGCTGGAGCAGATGAGGGGGGCTATGCTGGAGTTCAGCACAATCAGTACCCCTCCCCCCGAGGGGACCCTGAAGATGGGTTTGGGGGTCTGGAGATTCAGGGAGCCTGGAAGTCACCATGGACTCTTTCAGTATTAGGATTCCATGGCTGTCTATGAGCATTCAGCCAAGGATGCACAGGGCCTGTCATCATACCATCTGGGTTACCTGAGAACCAATAGATGCTAGCCAGGTAGGTAAGGTAAGAGGTTCATAAGATCAGCATTGCTTCATCTGAATCAGATCTTTGTGAAAAGGGCAGATGTTATAGTGTCTAGGACCAGGGCTAAAATCTTAGCATAACTCCTTATAGGCTGTGTGTCTGTGGGCATGTTACCTACCCTCCCTGGGCTTTGGTCTCCTTGGCTGTAAAAGAGGAGAGGTAATACTTGTCTTTGGAGAACGAAATGGCAACCCACTCCAGTGTTCTCGCCTGGAGAATCCCAGGGATGGGGGAGCCCTGGTAGGCTGCCGTCTATGGGGTCGCACAGAGTCGGACACGACTGAAGCGACTTAGCAGCAACAGCAGAAGCAGTAATACTTGTCTTTGGCTTCCCTGGTGGCTCAGTGGTAAAGAATCCGCCTGCCAATGCACTGGGTTGGGAAGATCCCCTGGAGAAGGAAATGGCAACCCACTCCAATATTCTTGCCTGGGGAATCCCATGGACAGAGGAGCCTGGCAGGCTACAGTCCATGAGGTTGTAGAAGACTTGGACACAGCTGAGTGACAAACAACAGTACTTGTCTCATGTAGCTGATGGGAAGATGAAAGCAGGAAATGCATCTATTTAGTCCAGCACATAGTGAGTGCTAGTAAATATTAGTTGTTACAAATTTTTTTGAAGAAGGGAGGAAACTCGGCACTCAACACACTCTTTGCAGCTTAGTCCTCACCCATTACTAAATTGAGGTGAGAGGTAAAAAAAAATTGGTCCCAAGTCACATGGCTGGTAAGTGGTTGAGCTAAAATTTGCACCTACAGTATTTGATAGTAAAGCCTGAGTTCTCTGTCCTACACCTCCCTAGAAACATTGCTTCTAGAAAGCCCTATCAAGAAAGCTCTAGACAGTGCCAGGCCCAGTTTCCTGATGTCAGAGGGTTTTCCAGCATCTGGTCAGTGACTCAGTGTGTGACATCAAAGCAGATGTTTCTGATCAGGGAATGGCTGGGGGAAAAAACTAAAGATTTAGTTAAGGACAAAATCCACTTGACAATGTGAAAAACAAATCTTGTGTTCTACGGAAAATAAGTCAGAATCCTCATAAAAAAAAATGGCAAATTCATCCTTCACAGAAGGAGCCCCCGAGAAAACTGAAAGGCTGGGGTTTCCCAGAGGTTGTCCCCAGTCACTCTGATGCCTGGGGTACCGGAAAGGCCAACTTTTTAAAGTTCCACAGTCAAATAAATTTGGGAAATGCTGAACAGGCATCTCTGCTACAGGACTTGTCAGAGCCTTTAATGTGCTAATGTGGCTTGTGACTTGCCAGGACAAGGATGAGGTTGTGATGAGATCTCTTTCCAAGTTATTTGGCCACAGAACCTTTTCTGCAAAGGCTGTTTTGAGGAATGGTGTGGAAATTCACTGCCCTCCAGTGGGGACCCTGAGCATGCAAGGTAGATGTGCCCAGTGTCAGAGACGGAAAATGGAAGATGGTTAGAGCCCATCACGTTCAAACTTCTCCTTCTCTCCTGGGGAACTGAGAGCCAGAGATGGCGAGTAACTTGGCCAACATCACATAGCAAGTTAAGAGTTAGAGCTGGCACCAGATAGGTCAACCTCAAGCCTGGCTCAAGTCTGGGCGCATGTCCAGGACACATTTGGACATGGATTCCAGACCAGGGGTGGGTGCCTGGCCAACTTTGGGATCATATTGGGAAAAAAAGAAACTTTCTACTATGGAAAATTTCAAACATAAACAATGCAGGGAGAAGAACACAATGAAGCCCTGTGTGCCCATCACTGAGACTCGATAATCATCAGCATTTTGCCAATCTTCCTTCTTTTGAACTCACTCCCTCACCCCTGACACCACTGGAGTTATCAGAGCAAAGTCCAGTTCATCCTTAAATACTGTACACATCACTGATATGGATTTCATAAATGTGGCCAGACACACATTATCACACAAAACAAAGCTGATGAGTCCTTAATATCACCTAAGACAGACCACAGGCAAGCTGGGGTTCGTTTTTGAGGCTGACATTAGGGTTAGACACCTTAACCTTTCCTACTCTATCCTCAGAGATCAAGCTTCTGGGATCACCAAAAATGAAAGAAAGGGTTCTTATAACAATATCTGTCAAGGTCCACTTCTGAAACAAGAGCAAAATGATCAGGAGTAAATATGGTGAAATGTCAACAAATGTTATCTAGGTGGTTGATACACTGGGGGTATTTTATGTCAGTTTCTGTACTTGCCTAAATATTTAATATTTCACATTTGCCAGTGATCCTGGCCCTGCTCCTCTCCCCAGGGGTCCTGGCCTAGTGTGTGTGTGTATGTGTGTGTGTGTGCATGCACGCGTGTGCACACATGTGGTGGGTGGCGGTGGGTAACCATTTCATCCTGGCAGCCTGGCTTCCAGAATGCCCTCATCTTTCCAGCTCAAGCATCAGCCCCAGATGTCTCATCATGTCCCTGGGCCCTGGCCTGGTGCCCCACACCAAGTGGGCGTTCAGAATGCTTGCTGAGTGAGCCCAGCCAGACAGGGAGGGGTGTCCCGAGACATTTCCGTCCCTTGGCTCAGACAGGCAGGAACTTCTGCTGAGCAAGCAAGAAACAGGAAAAAGAGAGATGTCCTTGCCTTTTTGTTCAGGGAGGATAGTCAGTCACCAAAATCTCTGCAAGACCTCTGACTACTTTTTTGAAAGAGAAAGGTCAGAGTTCAGGGTACTTCCCACTGGACCACCCTCAGGACACTGGACTGGAATCCTTCTCAATTACAGGAGCTGGCCTGGGCTACAGACCCCTACTCCCTAGGCAGGAGGGCTGTTTCTCTGGGATGCTCCCAGCACAGCTGAAGGGACAGGCATCCTATGGTGCCCCCACTCCAAGCTCCGTGAATGTATGCCTCTGTAGGGGAAGGGAAGCAAAGGATCCAGCTGGAGACAGATGTCATCTCTGGGGATGTTTCACAAGCCCAAGACTCTCAGTGCCCGTGGAAAAGAGGAAGGAAACACTGTTTGTGGAAGAAGTTCCTGGCACCGCCAATGGCACTGAGCGATTCCTCAGACCCCAAACACCCTTTCGCCC